>NC_073693.1:65447984-65784170 GCF_029784155.1 Uranotaenia lowii | reverse complement strand
CCAGTAATGCTTTTTCAAACATATCATCACATTCCAGCGCATTTTCGGCACAGAGATTTGCTAAATAGGCATTGGAATTTTGCAACCTCTTCTGTGGGTGTAAAAATCCAATGCCTAAATTTTTGGTGTGATTCTAAACATTATTAGAAAGTTGGCATGACATTTTCGGTGTCGCAATAATTTCCACCCCAATTAACCATCTTTCATATCTTCTAACTAATTCGTCTCTTAAATTTCATAATTTTTAGATGTCCTTAATAAAAACGACATCATTTTTCCCCGATAAGGCCGATAAATTAAGATACATTTGAGAAAATTTGTAAGAGGATTTGAAATAAATTGAATCTTCGATATTTTGAAAACCCTCAGTCCAATCGTTTTGACGTCTTCAACAAAGTTGTTAAATTGGTTAAAATCGATAAGTTCAAATTTTTAATTTTTTTTAATGATGTTGATTATCTAATATATCAAAGTTTACCGGAAAATTAAAAATTTTGTTCAAAGCGTTGAATCTCTGAAACAAAAACATCCAGGCAAGTTTCGTTTCCTTTATTTAATCAAAATAAATTAATTCAAAATCATATGGTAGTTTTAAGTAGCTTCACTAGTTGGACAGTTGTGGAAGATCTGTTTTACCCAAAACTGACCAATTTCAAAATTTCCACTTGCTATTTCACCAAAACTAGAAGTGATAGACCAATCATGACAAATATTTCGAATTCAGGACACCAAAATCTTCCAAAATTAGTTATTAGATTATAGGTACCAAAATGACATTCCTCTGTGAATTCTATGAGCCATTTTCAAAATCCGAGGCCAAAACAATCCAATAAAACGTTTGTCATATCCCCACTGTGATTTTGGTAATCAAATATTTCACTGATATGGACCGAATCGGTATCTTAACCCATCGTCTCCAAAAACATCACTACGTGATTTTGCATACCAACGATATGCAAATGCGATTACTAATTGTTTCACAAGCTACCAGATGACCTGCCAAATATAAACACGACATCAGCTTCAATATTTATTATAATTATCAGAAGAAGCAGCTGGACAGGAAAAAAACCTCCTTCCATTCATCTTCCCATTCGCAATCGGTTGGAACAGATCGCCGTCTGCGTCGTCGTAACCCCAAATACGAATAACCTGTCCCGGCCGTTTTTGGACCAAACGGCCGAGTTTGTGAATGAAGCAAGCAACTTGCTGCATACCCCACACATTCACTTACTCATTGTGAAGAACGTGACCGTAAGCAACTAATTTTCATCCCACAATCGACCGGTGTGTGCCGACAAATGACTGGTTTTAAGGTAGCAGGGTCTTGTTTAGGATTTTTCAATTGTCTTTAATTAAGAATTTGGAATACTGAAGTAATTCTTTTATTCTATTCTTATTTCTTAAAACTCTTAAACTTCACATACATTTTTAATGTTTAATTTCAATTCCATTTTTAGGTGTTCAATGCGCTTGAGAGAGATGGTGAATATTGCTATTTTAAAAATAAATATTGTTGAATTCGCAATAAAACCAACATTTGACCCTACTTCCCTTACTTTGGACCAGAAAATCTTAAGTGACCAAAAAGGCGTCGGTCGAAAGGCTAGACAAATTCACCCACCTGAAAAACGGGTAGAGTGGCGAGAAAAAACGGCAAACGATGAGGGTTGTCTACGTCTTGGAGGTGATGTATGTGGCACTTCTTCCATTGAAAAAAAAAGTAACGCCACTTCTAATGGCCTCTGGTCGGTGTTCTACTCACGTCCGGACAGTAAAACCAAACCACGCGTACAGGTTTTAATTGATCCACTCATCGAACCAGGTGCCGAATACTAAACATACTTTGTGGACTTTTTTTTAGCCAGCCTCAAAGATTAGCAGTAGTTTTCCTACGACACCTTTGAAGGTCTCCCGGCCCTTATCGGGCAACTATTTACAACACCTCCTCGAGTAGAAGCGCTTGAAGAGAACTGCGACGTGGTCGCGGAGTTGTTAGTTCACAATTCAAAAAGATGAAAGAAATATTGAATCCACAGGAAAGCCGAAAGCATAAGGCGAAATTAATCAGTCACTTGAGGAAGCAGTGTGTGCAGCACACTTCTCGCGGCAGATTTGCGTAGTTTATTGGGACCGGGCGATGCCCAAAATGGGCAGTTTCTCTCCCAAAGACAACGTCAAAACATGTATGAATGGGACATTGTTGTTCCAAGATTTCCGCTGCGGCCGCCCAAACGAAAGTTGATAGTGGGCGCGCAAATCGGTGCCTTAGAGGACATCTTCATTTTCTACTTTGGATGGATTCCGTTGAACATTGTTTATCTATATCAGGAGATCTTGTTTTTTCAGTTTGTCCACATATTTCTGTCAGTTTTGGAATTAACATTGATAAATAAATTATAGAAAGTTTATTGGGAAAAGATTAAAGATTATGAGAAATTTAAGCTTATCTAAAAGATTAGAACAAGAATTCTAGATTTCCCGGATTTTTTTTTTTTTTTTTCAAACAAAAAATAGAAATTGTCTGGTTCGGCTGAGCTACCCGTAAATTGGGGAAAAATGCCTGAATTTATCCAAAATCAACTATCCTATCTTTGTTAAAACATCATTGACAAAGGATGGGCACATTTTTGCTTCCGTGTACTTTCAACCTGAATGTGCCTCTTCACATTATTTTTAGTTATTTTTCCAAATTCTTGATAAGATATATGCTGAACATTCAGAAGCAAAATTGCACATTTACGGCGGTGTCAATTAACGCAAAGCTGATAATATTTTGGATGATGACAGTAAAGCAATTCTACTTCCAAAAGTAGGCGAGAACGAAACGTTATAAATAATCTTCGGCAAAGCATGCCAGGTTGCCCGGATTTTTAAAACCAAATTTGGGAACAGTCCGGCCCGGCCTGATTTTGTTGAAAAATGTCTGGATTTTGCCCGGATTTATTCACTTTATTTGGCTAATCAAACGAAAAAATAAAACAAATTGTGTTTTATTTTTTTTTTTATTTATGCCTCCAAAATTATTTTTTTCGAGCTAGTTTTATAAAAGCATTCATGTAGGATTTTTGGAAGCATTAAATACAATTTAAAATCTGTCGAAGAGTTTTAAAGAAAAAAATTTTTTTTTTTCATTTTTTTGTCTTGATTTTTGTTGAGTAATTTCTGAATTTTGACAAAATTTGATCGAATATTGCCCGGATTTTTGGTCGTCAATTTTGAAATCAAATGCCCGAATTTTGACAGGTTTTTGTGTAAAATTGCCTAAATTTGTCAAGTGTATTGAAGAATGAAGAAAATGTTGATACAACAGTAGAAACCTTTTATAACATAATGATCAATATGATAAACAGTTAAGTACCTTCAAAATTTATAAGACGGAGCTACAGCTCTAAACATCCTGTCTGGTATAAGAAGTGAAAAAAGTCCCACAATTCATCAAAATGATATAAATTTATGCAACCAGCTCAATTCATGAATGTTCTTTTGAAAAACACAATCAGAAAATTGAAAAAGATATTAAACAAAACCCAAAAACGTTATTTGGCTATACTAAAACACAGATGAAATACCCAAACTTTCCTACTCAGTTGACACTAGACGGAAGCATTTAAAATAATTCACTGGAGATTTCTAAGTAACTTATTTGCAATTCATTTTCTAGGAGTGTACACTTCTTTCACTGAGATTGACCGAGATAGAGAAATCTTTCCAGTCATTCAAGATTTAGCATGTGACATTCAAGTCAATGAACCTGATAACAATAATGTTCACGAAGGACTAAGAAAACTTGATGCTTCTAAAGGAGCAAGACCTGATGGACCTCCCCCGCCTTTCCTTGAAGAATTGGCGACCGAATTGACCGAACCTCTTCTGATTCGTTTTAATATGTCGTTAAATTATTGAAAAGTACCCAAATTTCGGAAAAAATCTTTTTTAGTACCAATTTTAAACTTCGGAAAAAGGAACAGCTATTTTGTCTTGCTTCCCCAAACTCGTTGAATCAATAATAAATGAAAAAAAAATAACAAGTGACAAATATAATAACGAACAAACAACATGGTTTTTTAAAGGGCGCTCTACTGCATCAAATCTTCTAGAATTCGTTACAAACGTTATCAACTCTATGTGCAAAGGCTTTCATGTTGAGGCTATTTATACCGACTATGGCAAAGCCTTTAATCTTCGAATTAAAAATTTCATCCGAATCTCCCCTCCAGGTTACAATCATACTTAACCGATCGAACACAAATCGTTCGTTTCCAAAACGAAATATCCAAATCTGTTATTGTAACCTCTGGTATGCCACAGGGGTCTCATTTAGGACCTCTCCTTTTCATACTGTTCGCAAATTACATTTCCTTTATTCTAAAACGGATTGAATATCACGCCGATGATATTAAACTATTTCTGGAATTAAATTGAATGTTAAAAAATGCAACTCTATATCATTTAGCAAAGCTATTCTATCATTGAAACAAATGAGGCGGTCAACGAGTACAAAAATGCGAAATTGCAAGAGATCTCGGCGTCATACTGGATTCGAAACTTACGTTTGTGAACATCAGAACAAGAAGTTGGGGCGATTGAGGCTCTTCTCGTCAATTTAACGCTAAGCGATGTACATCATTCGATTCAACAATGAACTTTTCGCCTGTTTCAATCATGTTTGTGCATTTTCAGAGGCATTGTCATGTGTTATAACGATTTTTCTCAATATATGTATAGCTCGTTTTTGGGGGAAATCGGGGTGATTGCGGCTAATCTCGTAAACTGAGCACTAAGCAGTGTACTACACTCGATTCAGCGACAAATTTTACACTAAATCATTTGGTTTTTGCATTTCGTATGTGAATTGCTTTATTGTTACAGAGAAATTCATACACAAATTTAAAAAAAAAAGCTCGGGGAAGTTGATATTCAGCTGTTTCTATTTATTTTGATGCAAAAAAGCGACACGATCAGCTTGAGGATGAATAAATCTACCAAAAATGATCATTCATGATGAAAAACTGTTGAATAACACTTTGTTTGACTGCATTTCTATGGAATTTTTTTTTTAATTTTAGGGGCAAAATTAACCACTTTTGTAGTTAAAACCTAAATTTGAGTACACCAACCAATTCAACTGACATTTTTACATAAATAACTATAGTTTATATGACTTTTTCGTTGCAGGGAGGGGCTTGCTACAAACGAAATATTATCTTTACACTTAAAAAAAATAGGGGAAATCGGTCAAAATGAGGCGTTCAGAGTCTTTTTATCAGGAAACGGTGTAAAAAATAATATTTTTCCCGAATTGATTACAGGTTGGGCGATCGTCGAAGGAATAAGTACTTTTTTTGATCGAAAATCCCCACTGTGCATTGAAGGGCGCATTTAACCCCTCTCATTTTAGAGAATCGAATATTTTAACTGCTTTTATTATTTTACCATTTTCTCAAATACTGTGAGAGATTTTAACATTAAAAATGGTTTCAATGTTTTGATAACAGATGTCTGCTCTTGAGTGTATAGAAGGGTGATTGCCAAATGGATTATGTCAAATTTCACAAACCGTCCATATAAATTTTATAGATTGGCCCAAAAAACTGACCGGTGCTAAATTTGAGCTCAATCTGACTTGTTCTAGGGGTGCCTCAACGCGCTCAAAATTTCGGTTTTTTTTTATTCTCATCAAAGCATCAAAGAGTTAACCAAAGGAAATCAGAAATATTTTAATTTTGATTTTGATGCCAAATGACTTAAAAATGCATAAAACTTCAAAATCTCGTGTTATCTCGAAATTTTTTTTTCAAAACTTTAAAATTTCAAAAATCTTCAAAAGAAATTCGGATAATCTAAATTTTAATTTTGATGTCAAATGACTTAAAAATGCATGTAATGTCGAGATCGAAATCGAAAACGCTCACTGAAGAAGATAGTAAGTTGCTATCGAAATACCGGTATCTGAACTTTTCTTGTGCCGTGGTTGAATTAATCTTTCGATTGCTTTTATTCAATAGAATTATTCCTCCAAGTAGGCTCACAACACATAATAGAGTTCTAAGCCCATTTTTCTACTCTTGACATAACCATCACACAAACACCAAAAACGCCGTAGGTAATACCAAATCTAAGGTGGGAAACATAAAATTTCGGCATTCTATATCTTAGAAACCACTGGACCAAATCTTTAAAAAAAAATAGTATCTTCGAGTTACCGTAAAACGATCATCGGGGTAGCATTGATCAACATGAAATTTTTACACATAATCACCAAAAATTTAGTCTAAAGTTAAAATATCTCAAATCTTTTTTCTACTTTATGAAATTATTTTATCGGCTATATCGGTGAAATTTTATATTCTTTGAGTAAGAATATTTAAGAATTGAAAGATTATAGACGGATAGAAGATTAGAATAAGGTAAAAGATGTTGAAAATAAGCGGAAGGGTAATTTTTATTTGAAAAACTTTTCATCACATTTCATCGTTTTGTTTCTCACGCTCATTTCCAACATCTTTCACCTTATTCACCTTAAGTTGAGTTTCAAGCTGGAAAATTTTTTTTTTGTTCTTGAAAATTTCAAATGTAAGTAAAAATGTAATTTTCAAATCTTGAAATATCTATTTTTCGAAAGTTCGTGAAGGAAAAATTAGGTGTTCGCGGGTCAAGAAAATTAAGCAAAATTTCATTTTTTATTGCAGTTAAAATTTTCTAAGTAATGTTTAAAAATTAATCCCATTAATTTATGCAGCATCATTGTCCATCTTTAGATATTTTTTTGGATCGCGAAAAAATCTAAACCAAGAATCAAAGAAATTCAGAAGGTGTTTTGTATCCTGTTTTGAGGCGGAATACTATGTAAATAAATAATAATGATCAAGTAAACTCGTTAAAACCATCAAAATAAAGAATGATCAATCAAACTCTAAACGAAGTCGATTTTTAAATCACATAGTCTAAAGAATTTCTGAAACCATGTTTTACGTTGATAGAAAATCTAGTACTGGTTTAAAAAATATGAAATATGCCACATTCCCCTTGACAGAAAAAATTGGTAAAAAATTTAAAAAAATGATCAATCTTACCCCGGATTTCGGTACGTACATATATATATTTTTTATTATTTTGAGCGGCTCTGAGTGCTTATAACACCAACAATTGCTTTTTTCATATAAAAAGTTCTATAGTTCTTCTTTAATTCGAGTACAAAAATCAATACTGACTGTTATTTTTTGTTTTTTAAATTTTTTCTTGATAATTTTAAAAGTTATTTCTCTCAATTTCGAATGAATAAACTAAACCAGAAACATGACAATCCCCATGTACCTCAACTACAACCCTCAAGGGCCTGGATTTTCTTTAAACCAGCTTAAATACTTTCTTCCAACCTACTCATTAAAAGTTTAGCCCATCGCTTATCATAAATCATAAACGATCGCTTAGCAGAAGCCGTTTGTTGAATCACCGCAGATGATTAACGACTAGGGATTTAGCGTTTGTTTACACAAATCGGTCGGCTATTTAAGCAGTCCCCAAGGAGCCCCGAAAAGCCGTCAACCAACAACAACAAGTCTCACTTCAACCTGTCGGACATTTGATGACAACAACTTGTTAGGAGGTGATCATCCAACAGAGTGAAGAAAAAATATCTTAAAACCACCCGTCAATCGGCTCCTGCAGTTTCGCGTTGATGCTGTTTGTTTGTTGATGCAAATGAAGAAAAAACAAACATCACGCAGCTGCCGGTCTCCTGATCGATGTTTGAAAGTGAAACTAAACGTAGCCGGTCTATTGCTTTCATAACTTCGGAACATACCTCTCTGATAAAGTGTGTATAGGTAAATATTCAAGGGCTTCGTAACACCTCGCAATCCCCTGGGCATGTCTGACGTTTCGAGATAAAAAAGCACTTGAACTCATATTATACAAATAAAACTTTGTGGGCGATTAGCGCCATAAAGTCTGCCCGAATGGCTTTGACGTAGCGTGTCCTAAAAACAACTTCAAGCGATAAATCAGTATTTTCAAGTATGTGATCAGTGAAACATCCAGTGGAAGTTAGAACATTCAATATGTCAGTATAGTTTTTCGTTTCACTATAATTTTATTTTATTTTTTGAAAAAATTAAGTTTATTTTATCAGCTTAACAGAAGTGAAAAATCATCCACACAAATCGATCCTAGGCACGTTTGCTCAATTTTTTTTCTTCCTTCTCTCTCTGTTCTGCCTCATCATTTTCGGTAGCACTTTGACAGAGGCTGATCAACGATTCGATCCACGTCTCCAGTCCATGTAACACTACATTCAATTAGCAGCTCCTTTCGGTGAATCGAATCGTTGAAAAGATCGAACACTGTATCGTGTGCCAATCGTAGTTAGGAATACAATCTACGGTTGATGTTATTTTTTGTTCGATCGTATATCGCGAGGTGCTACTATAGAGTGCCAATGATTTATGTAAATAAGCCCAGCGGGACTACAAATCAAGTGGCCTTATGAGAGATACCTACATGTATTTAGGATACATAGGACTGCACTCTTGCTTGGGGCATTCCTTTTGGGGTGGGTGAGATTTGACAAGTTTTCGTTGCGTCGATCCCGTTTTGTCGCATTCTCCAGTGGCATTGGTGATTTATTTGGCTTATTCCCGAAGAACGTTGGGTGGAATACTAAACAAATGTTTCCAGAAAGTAAGATCGATAGTCTTCTTAAAGTTATCGGGATTGGCTCAAGAATTCATACTCGAAACATGTGTACATTGAATAATTCGTCTGTTTTTTTCATAAATGAATCAACATTGAAACAACAACTCTTAGTAGTAGTGAAAACCATAGTCTATTCTGCATAATACCTTTTCTGTGTTTTAAAACTTTAAAACTGCTGCTGTACAGTTCAAAAAATTTTAATACGGCTTCAAAACTGATTACAAAATATGTTCAATATTTTACAGTAGCGTTCAAAATAAGAATGAAATGTGGCGCAGCAGCGAATATCCCTCCAACTTTGACACGCTGCCATTTCTAGCACAGCTAATATTTTCTCATAGAATTTTCACACAAGCAAGTTCAATTTATCAACTATAATTCAGCAAATTTTGAGCATCTGAACTAAGAACAGGGGTAAAGCCTTTCTCGAAAAAAAAAAGAAATTTTACATTGCTTCACAAAATTAGCTGTAACTTGATCAAATGGTGCTGGGTCGATGAGTTTATTAATCGAGCCACAGTGGATTTCAACCTTTTTTGAACGAATGGTTTTTTTAATGGAAAACTTTGAAATCAAAGTATTTGCACGGTGTGCTTATAAAAGATGTTTCATAGAAAAAAAGCAACCCTAATTTTTACAAAAAATTTAAATTAAGCCTTTTCTGAGTCATTTTCACGCAAAATTTAAATATTTAATCGGTAAATCCCCACACATTTTGGTTATTGAAATTATTTTTGTCCTTTTTTTTATTTTCCTCTGTTAAATTATTACAATGCAATAAGGATGTACTTTTTTTAAATGTTTTTCATAGTTTTTATTTGTTGGTAATTTCAAGCATTGTAAAAATTAAAACGCTTGAAAAGTTAGTGATTGAAACATTTATTCTGTGAGAATCTACTCATGCAGTTTAAAAAAAATTGAATAAATCAAAATTATTAGGCATTTCCTAGCGAAGGCTTGCGTTGTTTAAATTAACCATAGAAGGAATAAAATGAATTTATCAAAAAGAATTCTGATTGAATATTATTTCTAGTAGGATGTATTGAAATATTCCAACATCCTTTGACTGGTTTTCTGCCAAATAAAAAAAAAATAACATTGCTCTTCAGAACGATTAATTTTTTTTCAAACATGGATATCAACATAAGAACAATTTTTTTTTAATTGAAACACTGGTTTGCAGCATTCTAATACTGCGTTAAACCGAAGTAAATAATTTTAAACAAACCTTAGAATTGCAGTTTTTTTCTTAAAATATTCAACTTATACTTAAAATATTTATCTTTACTTAAAGAACTAGTACATAAATGTACATAACTTCGACTACATAAAATCAATTTTGAATCCCTTTTTCTCAAATCTAAGATGAACAAATCTTCTATCGATCATTTTAAATTCATTTTATTGCTTTAGATTGATAAGGCTATGATCATTTAGTATCCGGGCAGTTTCAAACATGTGTATTTTAAAAACTATTCATTGATCGAAAAACTTTCTATGGGGAAATGAAGGTGTAAATATGACATTTAATATAAAAATATAAAAAAAATGTTTATCAATGATTTCATTCATTACTTTTACTTAAAATCTTTTTTTTATCTTTGCACACTTGTTTCAGTGAAGTATTGATCTATTATTTTTAAAACAGAAGCAAAACCTTGGCAAAATCATGATATTTTACACAAACTCACCTGGAAAAGGCAATTGGAATCTGGTTGGAACCTTTTCATGAGTAGGCATCTCGATGAATTTGATATCTTAAATCCGGTTTTAACATAAATTTCTTTGTCCATCAGGACACATCTGTCACATTGCGTAAAAACCGGTTGCACATATTGCAATCTAAGGAACTGCTCACTATTAGTTATTAACTTCGTGTCTACTAGTCAGAAAAAACCTTTTTGACAGACGGAAAGGATTAATTGCATTATTTAAGGAGTCTGCATTCAGTTATCCCCAATAACCATAGACTTTATACCATATTTAAGATCAAGGGTTCCATTCCGATGCTTGATTTGTACTTCGTGTGGATTCTAGAGTGGCTCCTTATACTTCTTAACCATTTGGTCCAAAAAAGAATCAGAAAAAATTCAACAGTTTATGAGTTTTCAAGTCGACAATGAAGAATTTTCGAGGCGCAAATTGCGCAATTTGTGCAAAATTATTTTTACCATGTTTTTTTGCATCGTAAATATCTCAAACACACATTAACATAAAAATCTGGCAAAAATAGACAAGATAGCCCTTTTCACAACCAACACAACGCTACTAAAGTTTTGTATAACCGAGTTCTATTAACGTAGCTATCACCGAAATGAAGTGCCCGGATACCCAATGATCTTAGCTTTAGTATTGTTAAAATTTTGAATTTATGACATACAAATCGATAAGAAATGCCACGTTTTTGGAAAAAAAAAATTAACGACGGTTTTAGACTAGGTGCATGCCGTTTTCTAATTCAAGCTAATTACGACAACGGACAGGATTTACACAGGAATTAATATTCTGAAGTGTTAATGGGATCTTGACATTTCTTTTCTGAAGTGGCATAAACAATTTGGTTCTTATCAATCACTTTTTTCTTTGCTTTTCACCCCAAGAAAAGAGTGTCCTACCTGGGATTTCCCAGGAAATAAAATTTCCTGAACCTCGGGAAACACTCAAATATCCCGGGAATTCTTAAAGCCAATAAAAAGCACTAAATTACTAAAAATTTCCACGATCTAAATTGGTAAAATTGATCAGATTGAGTAAGAAAAGTAATAGTTCTACGTAGATGTATGGCTTAGATTTAAACTTTTTTCCTGAAAACTGTGTTGAAAATGATGAATTCGATAAAAAAAAAACTGTTTTTTTCGATCAAAAACTTAGTTTAAAAGTGAAAAACGTAAAAGAATCTATAAAACCAAACAATTTTAATGAATAAACGCCTCGAAAAGAATCTGAATGTTCTATTTTGCAACACTAATCATTGAGAAATTCCGTCTCGCAAACTGTTGAAAGTAGCAAAATCGGGGGCCGGACATTCGGCCGAAGACCGATAGGCCGAAAGATGTTTGTCCGAAGGTCGCTAGGCCGAATGGGTTAAAAGGCCCACGCCGAATGAGACAATAGGCCGAAGGTTATTTGGCCGAATATTATTTGACCAAATGGATGTTAGGTCAAATGGTCATCAAGCCAAATGGACATCAGGCCGAATGGACGATAGGCTGAATGGTCATCAGGCCGAATGGTCATTCGGCTGAATGGCCGTTAAGCCGAATGCACGTAAGGTCGAATATTCGTAAGGCCGAATAGATGCTAGGCCGAAAGATCGTCATGCCGAATGGTCATTAGGACGAAGGGTCGTCAGGCCAAATGGTAGTAAGGGCGAATGGATTCTAATGCCACAGCCCTTGGCGTAGAGGATAGCCTTCAAGTCTTCTAAGCCAGCGGGCATGAGATCGAAACCCAGTCACTGCATACATAGTACACTTTTTTGTGGGCTGCCATGTGCTAGCCATCATATCCTCGAAAGATGTACGCTTAGAGTTAAGAAAAAGGAATCTCTTCGAGGAAACATCAAGTTTCATTGAGATCCTGTATGTGATTTTGTTCGTTTTAAAAAGGTCGTTTGGCCAAATGGATGCTAGAAGGACGTTAGGCCGAATAGTTGTTAGGCCGAATGGTTGTTAGGCTGAATGGTCGTTGGGCCGAATTTATGCTAGGCCTATAAGACATATTATCGCTTTCTTGCATGTTAGGCCGAATGGTCGTTAGGCCGAATAGTCATCAGGCCGAATGGATGCAAGGCCGGATTCGACCATTCGGCTTTGCGACCACGGCCTATCGTCCATTCGGCTTTACGATTCAGTCGAAAATTCGGCCTTATGAACATTTGGCCTATCGTCCGTTCGGCCTAACAGCCATTCGGCCTAACGACAATTCGGCCTGGCATGCAGACAAGTGTAAAAGATTTCTTATTGACCTATAGCTATAGCAACCATTCATGACGATCATTCAGCCTTATAACCATTCGACTTTAAGACCATTCAGCCTTAAGACCATTCGGCCTTAAAGCCATTCGGCCAAATGACCATTCGGCCTAATAACCATTTGGCCTTATAACCTTTCGGGCTTATAACCTTTCGGCCTAGTGACCATTCGGCCTAACAGCATTCGGCTGGAAACCGTCGGCCGAATAACCCATTCGGCCTAGTGGCCTGTTCGGCCAGATAGCCCATTCGCCCTAACGTCAATCGGCTGAATGACCTTCGGCCGAATGGCTGTCGGCCTCATGACTTTCGGCCGAATGACCCAGTCTCAGCAAAATCATCGGCGAAGAAATGACGTATTTTAAAACAAAAGGATGGTTATCTGAAAATTTACGAGATTTGATGAATAACCTGAAATCCAGCTAACAAACTTCTATCGATAGTGGAAATTATTTCAAATTAATTAAGCAAGGATCAGCTTTTCCTTTTAATCTCTCTCTGAAAAAACCGGGTAACAACTTGTTCAAAATACTCCAATTTTACACTTTCATGCTTGGATGTGTTAGAATTGCTGAAAAACTGAGCGCACTACTACGAAACTGATCTTTAGTCAATTTGTGGCTAAATTAGCTATACATTAAAGAAAACAAAAAAAAATAACAATAAAACATTACATGAAATCTCCAGAATTTGTTTAACTTTTCCAGGTGAAAAATTTGATTTAAGGAAAAAAAATATACAAATTTAATCAAAAATCTATGGGTGTTGGGAGCACTAACAGGAGTAACGCCTAATGAACGCCCACGGCTAGAAGGACCAGTTGAAGAGAACCTTCAAATAACGAGAATCGAGATTACCAACGGAAGTGACGAAGGAACAATTTGAAAACGAGGAGTGATATTAGTTCTTGCCACTCGTATTTCTGAGATTATTTCGCTTTAAAGTCATTTATACGTAGGATTAAATACAAAGTTTATAATCATCATTACTCTACGGTAGTATAGTGATCGAAATCTAGCAAAATCGATTAGTGTGAGTTAACAATAATATCTAGTTTCCCTGATATTGTCCTACTATAAGCTAAAATTAATTATTCCGCAGGCGCTAGATAAAGTCAGCGTACAAACTATTATCTAAACCTATTCCGAACAATTATATTCCTAGTTATTCCTCACGTAAGTTACTAAATGGATTTTCTATGTATTCATCTTTGCAACTCAGAACTAAATTTATTATTTAGGAACTAGTAAAAATCGCACTTTGTGCAACTCAGAAGTGCCAGTTGAGCAAAGCAAATTTGTAGATCGTGGGTAGTAAACCAAATGTAATTTTAACATTTTCCTATCTTTAAAAATTATACTGAATAAAGTTTATATTTTTTAGCTTTAAGCTGCTATCAACAACAACAATGGGAGAGAGAGAAATCATGGGCCACTTTTTTACTTTGTTCCTTAACTTCTTTGTAATCTATAAAAAGCTATTTCTGTATGTTTGTTTGTTTGTTTGTTTGTTTGTTTGTTTGTTTGTTCTCTATAGACTCAGCCGTCTTAAGAGCTAGAGAGCTGAAATTTGGCATGGATACTCATTAGGACCAGGAAGGATGAAAAATGTTTTCAGATTTTTGGATGACCCCTTCTGAAGGGGGTGATCCATACAAGACAAATATTGTTTTCACGATATTGACGTTATTTTTCGTCGGATTGTGTTGAAAATTTGCACATGAGTGTGTTGAAAGACGAACAATCCATTTCAGGTGTCAAATTTTGGGTAAGGGGACAGCCAAAGGGGTCGTCCATATTAACTGTTCGCTGTTTTTGCGATATTAACGTTATTATACATCGTATTCGGATGAAAATTTGTACACGATAGTTTTGAGTGACGTGCAATCGATTTGAGGTATCAAATTTAGTGTAAGGGGCCGGCAAAAGAGGTCGTCCATATTAAATTTTCAGTATCTTAGTGATATTGTCGTTTTTATACATCGGATTGGGATGAAAATTTGCACATAGGAATTATAAGGGACAAATAACTGATTTCACTTATCCAAACTAAAATCAGGGGTCGGCCAAAGGGGTCGTCCATATTCACTATTCACTGTTGATGCGTTATTGTCGTTATTATACATCGGATTCGGATTTTGAGGGACGAGCAATAGATTTCAGGTATTAAATTCAGCGTACGGGGCCGGCAAAAGGGATCGTTCATATTAACCTTTCAATATTTTCGTTATATCGTCGATATTATACATCGGATTGGGATGAAAATTTGCACACGGTAGTTTTCAGGGACAAGCAATCGATTCCAGATGTCAAATATTTTGCCAAGGGTCGGCGAAAGGGGTCGTCCATATAAATTATTTTTTCACTGTTTTTAGCAACATTGACGTTATTATACAATGGATTGCTTTGAAAATTGGCTCACTGGAGTTTTGAGGGAAGGGCAATCGATTCCAGTTATCAAAGAGGCCATCGAAAGGGGTTTGGCAATAATTGCGTTGTTATGCAACGATTGAGTCGAAATTTATACACGGGGTTTTTCGGCACAGTCAATTAATTCCTGATTTCAAATTTAGTAGCATACGACAGAAAAAGTGAGCGTCTAATATTTTTCCAATTATAACTCAACAATAAATTCGGAAGTGCATCTGGAAAATGCTTGGCAATTGACTTTCACACAAACTGTTCATGACATATTCCAAGTTGAAAGCGAAACGGAGTTCTTATGGGATCAGCTAGTATTTAATAAGATTATTTAGCTAAATTCCGACAATAGTTAAAAAAGCCAAAAGTTTAAAATTTTGGTTTGCTTGAGAAATTTTCTACAGTATAATTATTTTCTAAATAGCAGAAAAAGAAAGTTTCTTTTAGAATTTTAATTTTTGGGGTTTTGAGCAAATATTAAGTATACCGTTTAGTGTAAGGTTGCCAGAACTTTTTCTGCACGTGTTCGGGCCGGAATAATCCAGGCAATTTTATATCGAAACCTGTCAATATCTCTGCATGTCATTTCAAAATTGAAAACCAAAAATCCGGGCAATAACCGGGCAAATTTGGCAAAACCCAGAAATTACCCAAAAAAAATCAGAAGAAAATTTAACAGAAAATTTTCATGTATACTCATCGACCCATTTTAAATTGTATTTAAGGCTTCCATAAAACATTTCATGATTATTTTTGTAAAATTTGCTAAAAAAAATTTCGTTTTGGTGGCATAAAAATATATACAACACATTTTTTTGATTTTTTTAATTTGCCAAATAAAGCGAATAAATCCGGTCAATATCCGGGGGTTTTTTGAATGAAATCCGGGCAACCAGGTCGAGCCGGATTGTTCCCAAATTTTGTATAAAATATCCGGGCAAATCCGGATAAAACCAGGCAATCTGGAGACTTTAGTTTAGTTTTTCTTTTTTAGCCCCAGATCAGAGCCGGATTAATACATCGGTGGGCCCGAGGTAATTTTTCTCAGTAAGCCCCTATGAATTTTTTTTTTCATATGCCGTCCCAGAGAAAACAATGTTTTTAGCATATAAAAGAACTGGAAACGGGTTCATTATATTGCCAGATTATCCGTTTTTATATGGACATGTTCAAATATTCAATTTTAAAATTTAGGATTATTGCGGTCCGGCCCGGTTAGCCGAAAATCTTAAAGGAAAGATCAGTTTTGCCAGATTTATTCACATTACTTGCAAAACTTAACATAAAACTGGATTTTAGTTATTTCTTTTTTTTTGTGTCAAACGGAAATCTGGCAACCTTAATATATTGAATTCAAATTACAATCTTGAGTGATTTATTTTTGCAGAGTGGTTTATTATGTTTAAAATTAAACGATAGACGAGGTGCTTTTCAGTCCTTGATAATTGGTTCAAGTGTTTGGAAAGTTAAGGAAAGGAAATGTAAAGTTAGGTTAAGTTTTTAGTTTTTAAATGAAATAAAAAAATAACAATCACGCTGGTGTCTTCAAACAAAAATCGTTAACATGTAAATCACGTGTAAATGTTGCAAAAGAGCTTATCTTTCTTAAAACTCTAACTAAAACTTGAATTAATTTTAATTTATTTATGAACTCGATCATCTCCCAAAATTCTCTGATTTAGAAAACATCAAAGATATATAAACATGTTTTTGTTTTTATGATTGATTGCAGATCACCGAAAGAAAATTAGAATGATCGAAGGCAGAATAAATATTTCCTTCATGACAATTGGGAAGTAACATTAAGATCTCAGACTTGGGATTAGAAAATTAGAAAAAAAAATGGAAATAAATTCATAAGAGTTCAAGAGTAAAGTTCGAAACTTAAAATCGGATTTCATTCTGTCCATAAATTCAAATCAAGATTTGAGAAACAGAAAACAAATGAATTTCTTATTGAAAATTAAGAAACAAATTTGCAATCACCTCCAATACCTGAAGAATCAAATTTGCAATCAGGGCCAAAGCAGGAACTGCAAAATTTATAATTTAAATCTAAAAGTTTCCATATCATATCTTTAAAATACAGAAAAAATGTTTTCATGCAATGTGTTTGAAATTGGAAAAAAAAATGATGCGGATGCGGCTTTATTTAATAAGTAATAGAAAGTGATGTATTATGTATTGTAGACAACTCTGATTTTCCGAGTTTATTCCGACTTTCAAAAATGGGTTTTCAACGAAAAGTGGACTGGACAAGAAAGCAAACTATGATCTGCCTCAAACAGAAAACTTAAATTGGTTTAAATTTTCTTCAACTATCTTCGTATAAACAGTTTTTTTTGTTGTAATTTTAAAAACGATTCGAACGTTGTTGACAAGTTTCGATAAAAGAAAATGAAAATTTGATGTGTTTGGAGTTGGTCATCCATTTTTTTTAATAATGACTGGATTCTGCTTGATTCGTTAGGATCAAGGAAAAATCGTTAGGAAAAAAAAATCAAACAAATGCCCAGATTATGTTTGGTTTTGAAAATAGTTCTACTGATTTACAGAACCAATAAAAATGCGGAAAAAAATCTGCATTTCTTAGTCTAGGGCCACCCTTAACTTATATTATAGTAAACTCTTAGAGAGATTATTTCACTGGAGTCCCCTTACTTGTTATATTTTACGTTTTAGTTCTATTTTTCTAGTTTCAATTCTTTTTGGCTAGATTTCTAAAGCTTAAAGCAGTATGATTAAAGTAATGTTACAATGATCTTCACCTAACTCAGCTCAAAAATGCTGTATACTAGTATATTAGAAGATAATGCCATCCAAGAGTTTGCTTTAGAGTAGTAGATATAGTTTGATTCAAACAAAAAATGGTGTTCAGCTTTATAAAAAGTACTAATTGAATTATACGTCAGAAGAATTGCATTTTTTTTTTTCAACCAGGTTCGGTCAATAAATTAAGAAGTTCAATTTATTATCATCCTCAACCAAGCTATGCGTCTCAATCTAATATTTATGCACATCGTTCTGTCTTCATTTCAAGTCGCAATTAATTGGTGGGAAAATCTAACCAGAAAGAAGAAAAAAAACCTGTTCACGTTCACAAATCCTAGTTAGCACGCATAAGAAATGATGGATTTTAGTGCTCATAAATCAACCGACCAACTACTGCTGGTTATGCTTAGTTGACTAGCTGACTTTGGTATGTCATCGTGTAAGTAGTGATTTAATATATTTTATTGCCGAAAAAAGAAACACAAACGCGATTCACGTTAAAATAATTTTGCTCAGACGAGGTTGAAAATCAAACAGTTTATGAACTACCCATTGCAAAAAAAACTGGAAAATAAGTAATTAGATTACCCATCATTTTTAAAATTGTTTAAGAAAAAAGCAACGCTGTTGGAGGACTTTCCGAAGCTATTTCGGTCAAATTGGAAAAATAGAAACAGCCATTTAGGAATAATGCCGAAACTGGATTTTAAGGAAAACATAATTCAGCCTAATTTTCAAGTCTGTTGAGAAGAGAGCTTGAAAAAAAACAATAAATATGTAATGTTAAGCAAGTCGTAAAGGCAGCTTGATTATGTTCACAATTTCAAGCGAGTTGAGAGGACAGCTTGAAATTGGAAGGCATGTTGAGAGGACAGCCCGAACATATTGACGCTAGTTTCAAGCGAGTTGAGAGGACAGCTTGAAACTGAAAGGCGAGTTGAGAGGACAGCCTGAGCGTTTTGGTAACAATTTCAAGCGAGTTGAGAGGACAGCTTGAAATTGGATGGCGAGTTGAGAGGACCGCCAGTGCATATTGATGAGAATTTCAAGCGAGTTGAGAGGACAGCTTGAAATTGATAGGCGAGTTGAGAGGACAGCCTGAGCGTTTTGGTAACAATTTCAAGCGAGTTGAGAGGACAGCTTGAAATTGGAAGGCGAGTTGAGAGGACCGCTAGTGTACATTGACAAGAATTTCAAGTGAGTTGAGAGGACAGCTTGAAATTGGATGGCGAGTTGAGAGGACCGCCAGTGCACATTGATGAGGATTTCAAGCGAGTTGAGAGGACAGCTTGAAACTGAAAAGTATGTTGAAAAGACTATTTAAGTATTTCATCTCATTGGCAACTAAACGAGTTGGAAGGACTGCTTAAGATAAGAACTAATTTTAAAACATATCGAAAGTAATTAGGGCTTTATACTAAAATATAACTTGAAAATCTCATGAGATTTTAATGAATAAATTATTGAAAGAGCAGAATTAGAGTTTAGCTTGAAATAAGAGTATACAATACTTAGCGAGTCGAGATAGCGGATCGAATAAATACGTTAAGCATTCTTGAATTAAAATAACAGCAAGGTAACGGCTTAAAGCTTAAGATATGAATAAGATTGGCAATCTAATTTAATAAAAAAAGAAAGAACATATTTGTTGGACAGCTCGAAATTGAAAGACGAGGTTAGAAGGTCTCTTGGAAAAAAGGAGTTAAGCTAACTGTTTGGTTGAATACAGTAGAGGGGATACACAGGACAGTTTGCAGGAAATGTATGGAACAGTTCCTTTACTGATAATTGAACTGATTATATATGGTTTTTCGTTGATTTTTTACCTCTCATAAAGATTTTTAAATGTGAATCTGTTAAATGTTTGAGAGGGTTCTCTGAAGAAATTTCGAGGGTGTTGTGATAAGATAGCCTATAGAGCATAACCACTCTAAATGCAGTTCAACATTCAAATACTTTGCTTACATAAACTCTGTAAATTCCTTGACTTTGCAGATTTAAAGTAAATTTGGTAAAAAAACCATGATAAATATATGACATAGTTTTTTAAATATTTTCTATCATATTTTGATTGGGATAGGAGGGGGATGTGTGAATGGATAAATCCGACACTTCGTCATCCGACACGAGCGTGCACGCCAGTCGGCAGTCAGTCAGCGACAACGAGCGCGCGAGTTAACCCTGTGAGACAGCGCGGTAGTTCCCCCGGCTAGGTGCGGTCTGGAGACCCGCGGATGGTACTTCCAAACGTCGGACCAGTCTGCACAACCTTAACATGGGAAGATTTTATTGAATTGAATTGAATTGAAAAGTAAACCCTATGAAAGTTTAAACCAATCAGATCGTTCAATAAAGTCGAATAAAAACGAAAACATTTTTATCAAAAGCAGACAAATGTCAATCAGCCGATTAACAATTCGTTGTATGTAATCTGTCGACTAATTTATGTGACGAAATCATACTTATCTTCACGAACATCAAAGGCCTAATTGAAATGCCACACAATTAGTCCCGGTGAAACTTCACCCAAAATGAAAGCGTTTTGCAACGACATAATCATACAGCCATAGAGATGGCATTTACGCCATGAATGTACCTTCTGCTTGGTACGAAAATTACTGAAATTGGTCAACCTGTCAACCAGACCGTTGTCGGTGCCGATTTTCTTTTCGAGCCTTGGCTTGGTGTGAAACCTATCGGCATTTTGTCACGACAAATTGAAAATTGCAACCCGGTATCTGGTCGACACTTGCATGTATTCGACCTATCGACGACGATAGCCTGAAGCAGTGACCTATTCGTAGATAATATTGGCAACTGCCATTGGGTCGTGAACGACCCATTGAGATATGGCCGAATTGACAGAGTTCATTAGGTTCCCATCGGCAGTGGCTGTGGTGCATTGAAAAATTCCAATAGATTTGTCCGCGGAATAAACTACTTCAGCACCGGGCTCAGCGGGTGGTAATTAGTTGTGGTCTCCCGAATGCTATATATTTGTAACTTCGAGCTTCCAAAGATCCGAAAGCAAAGATATCCCCGGTGTGGTCGGTCACGTGCACCTTTACATATGGCTTATGACTACCTCTACATACTCTGTAACTGTAAGATGGAAAGTGTTCGATTTGGGCCACCTCCCAGATAACTGCATTTGCAGGGACCACTGCACAGCACACGGTATGCAAATGCACTCCGACTGTCGAGTAAAATTGGCAAATTTCTGTGAAAGAATGCGCAGCAATTTGTTGCTGCTGAAGAAGATATATTCGTCTGCCGAATGCTCGAAGCTATCGCGAAGTGTATCAAAGTTGTAAATTAAGGTGTTTCACCAGAAAACATACCCACAATCGAAGATGTCTTCTCAAAGATTTAAAAGGTTGTTGGTCATTTCATGAATAATAAGCTTTGTAACCCTTCTTTTTGCTGTACCACCCTGCGAAGAATTGAACAGTTCGTTCACGTTTTGCGGAAGAAAGCAAAATATCACACGGTAGGTTACTTCGCTTCAGGGCATGCAGATTAAAATTAAGATTTGCGTGACAGATTATTTACATATGTTTGTGGCCCGAAAGGTGTTTCTTGATGTACTGAAATGTCAGCAAGTGCATGTCATCAAATAGCAGTTGCTTAATTTGAGCATATAAATTTAGTAGTTGGTGTACTTTTTTTGGAGCTAAACAAAAGTATGTAAACATGCAATCACAGTATGGAAATTTTCGACCAAACAAAAAAATTTCTATAAATCAAGGCCGAGCGATCGGGGAAGGGGAGGAGGGTAAGGTATCTTCAAACTTCAAATTTCATTAATCAAATACTAATTCAACACATCAATAGGCCAGTATCTATATGACAGTTGTTTACTACTAATGATAGTCAACAGAATAAGCAATAAACAACTACATTCCTCACTTCACTTCACTTCACTACTACTTCATTACTTTGATTCTCAAAAAAATCGTTCATGTCATGACAATTTTTAGGCTAATAAGAAATATTCTTCAAATTCAGTCCAAATTTTATTTTGTGTTACTTGTTCTTCTAAATCCAATTTTGTTGTTTTGAAGGTTTTCAGGCACAGGCTGGTGCACTTCTGCTTCTTAATACTGAACTCCACTTTTAAAAAGATTTAAAAAGTTAAAAATGTCTACAAATTTCACATTTTTTCAAGGGTGCTTTAAGTCCCAATATGCATTAAGTTTATATTTCTATTGGCTCTTGTGCATAATAAAATCCTTTTTAAGTAGGTTGGAAATCAATTATAAAATTTTCGCGTGTTTTAAAAATCTGTAAAACAATTTTTTTGAAAATAATTTTTTTTGAACCACTGATTAACTTTCCCGAAGACGTCAAGAAGCTTTGACTTCTGCGAAAATAGTTGTAGAATTTTCTGTTAACTTTTCCCCATTCTGTAAAATACGGGAATTTTACCGATTTTTCAATACCGTTTTAAAGTTTTTTAAAGCAAAACTCCAATCGTGTTCCAGATTTGTTGAATGAAATAAAACCGTTCTTTTCAACTTTTTTAAGTACTGTAAAACGGGGTAACATTGATCACCGGGGTAGCTTTGATCAACATGAAAATTTTCCACATAATCATCAATAACTAAAGCTATAGTTAAAATATCTTTAAACTTTTTCTAAGTTTAAAAACCTACATGATGAGTTTCAAATTTGCAAAAACTTGGTTTGTTTTTGAAAATTTCAAATGTAAGTAAAAATGTTATTTCAAAATCTTTAAATATCTATATTTTCGAAGGCTCGCAAACAAACACCCTTCCTGATGAAATCGAAGCGTTCAAAAGCAGCAGGTTGATTTATGTGACAGCTCAAATTTTTGGTGTAGTGTTTGTTGTATTTTGAGGTAATTTTTTGAAGTTTAAAAAATAAGGCCATTTTCCAAGAGTAAGCCAGTGTAAAACAAAAGGCTAGAAATCATATCTAATGGTATAGATTGAAGGAAAAAAATAAAGGGGAATAGAACGAGGGCCTAGAGAATTGAATAAAGGCAAAATTTAATTATTTTTTTGTAGTTTTATAAAATTTTTAAAAATAGAGACCGCTAAATTTCGTTCACAAAATGGGACTTTTTGCTATCTTCAAACACAAAATGGGGATTTCGGCTATCTTCAAACTGAAATTTGTGTTAAATTTATTGACCATGCGGCTACACGAAAAATTTCGCCGCACCACATTTCCCAAAATTTTGTATACAGGACGTGCGAACTGTCACCACAAAAGGGAATTACGTCATCGTGAATCGGCCCATAAACCTTTTGTACTTTCCATGATCCAAAATTTAAAAGGACGGCGAAAAAATATTCAGAGCTTGAGATTTTAAACCATAAAATCTGCGCTTGAAAATTTATAAATTATTAATTTTTTTTTTAACTATTAATTTTTTTTTATAATTAATCATTATTTTTCAATTAATTTCATTTATTTTGCATTTTGCAAGAGAAATAATTCGGAGATGCAGCATTTATACTTAACTTTTACGTTATTATTGATGAAAATGAATGAATTTTTTTAGCCTTTAATCTTATAGCTGGAGGAATTAAAAAAACAATTTATGTCTGACTTTGATCACTGGCACTCTTGAAACCAAATTGAATAATTTATTTTTTTCATCAAATTGAATTAAATCTTCAACTAGGAATGGAGCTATTTATAATGAATTCTCTCCAAAAGGCATATTTATTATTTCCCTAAATTGAAAATTCATCTTGAAATTCAATCGTAATATAAATTTAGAAGGCTATTATTTAAAAATTATTCTCTTTTTACTAAAAAAAAAATTAATCAAGATTAATTTCTGATCTGATCAACAACTTTTATGATAATCCAGATTTCATCACTTTTTAAATCTGGTGTTATATTTTATGTAGGTAATCTATTTCTGTGCATCAATTCTTATATCCGAAGCCTTAAATGCTAGTTTAATTTGAAATTTTAATTCTCATTACTCTCTGGAATTTCGAAAATATGGATTTAAAATTTGAAAACCAAACTGCTCAAAATTCATTTTCTAGTCAATTTCTTATTCAGGATAAAAAAACATCAGTCTGAATAATTTATTAATGAGCTACCGGAAGAAACATTGATTTGAAACTTTGATTCTGATCAAATTTGAATCGTAAGAGTACAATTGACTATTTTCTTGATTTGTGTAACGGTCAAAAGTTGAGGTTGACAGACAAACCGGGCAAATTTCGATAAAAACATGGCATTTAATTTTTAAATTGAAGAGAAAAAATCCGAACAATAACCGGGCCGATTTCCTCAAAACCCAGAAATTACTCAACGAAAATTAAGATTAAAAATTGAAAAAAAAAATTTCATCAAAATTCATAAACAGATTTTATATCGTATTTTTGGCTTTAAAAAAAAAACCTTTCATATTTGCAAAATCTGCTAAAAAAAATTTGTTTTGGTGGCTTAATAAAAAAAAAAATAAACAACTCAATTTTTGTTGTTTGATTTGCCAAATAAAGTGAAAAAATCTGGCAAAAACCGAACATTTATCAATAAAATCCAGGCAGCCGGGCCGGGCCAGACTGTTCCTTAATTTTGTAGCAAATATCCGGGCAAACTCGGATAAAACCGGGCAATCTGGTAAAGTTGCCAGATTGTATTGCCATAAGTATTTTGAAAGCAAAACTCCTTATTTATTGTGCATTTTTGTAATTGTTATTTTTTGTGGCTTAACTTGAAATTTGAAACTTGTTTTCTTTTTTCAACCAAATATACAATTTTGATAAACATTTTAAAGTTCTACAACTTCATCTCAAGGAGATACGGTAAAATTTTTTTTTTTTTTTGTTTCGATTATAGTCGTTTTACCATCTTTATGGCATTCGCGACTTTATCAACGTTGCAGTTGGCGGATCGTTATTGAAAAACTTATCCGGTACAACTGTGTTCGATATGTTTACTCTTGGGCTCGAACTCGCGGACATCGGATCAGGAGACAACAGACTTGCCAACTGAGCTATATCACAAGCCCATACGGTAAAATAAAAACAATAATCAAAATTAAAAAAAAAACCTTGATGAAATAGTTTTTTTTAACCTGGAACATTAAAGTTAAGACAAAATGATTTGCAGTCTTCGAAACAAAGTTTAAAAAAAAAGCCGAGATCTACAATTGCCCAGTACATTTTTATTCGTTTAAAATACATTGCTAAAGCCCTCTGGGAAGGATTTAGTATAAATTTTAACGATTTAAATAAATCGGTATCTAAATCATAGTACACAAAATTTGTACCACCAGCCTAAGTGGATTGTATATGGTATTCACAATTCTATTGCAGCATGACGTGTCGATGGAACGAAAAACCTGTTTTTAAAAATTCCTGCGTTGTCAAGTCAAGTTTACAACCTAGTTTTTTTATATATTTTTTTTATTAAAACAGTGTGACCCAAGTTTGTAAGAAAATTAATTTGCGTCAAATCGATAGATAATAAATTTTTCTTAAAATGTAAGGGAGACGAGTAATTTAGCTTCTGCATTTTTTTTTTAATATTCTCGCCCGTCACGTCGTCACGTCTAGCTTGTTTTTTTGTATAGTTTCGGAAACGCAATTCGGGAAAAGACAAAAATAACTTGCTCTTTTAAAAATATGAATAGTTTTTTGGGGTTCTTTGGCTAAAAAAAGACATACACCGTCTTAGCCGATTTAGGCTTTACAGACTGAATAAATGACGTGGACAACTTAAGATTAACATTTTACACCCAGTACCGAGATGGGAATCGAACCCATGCCATCAGTGGACCAGCGATTACCGTCTTACCACACTAACCACTCGACCACCGAGACGTTCAAATGAGTCAATTTGGGATTATTCTAGAATTCCTCAAAGCCTGGGATTTAAAATGTTTTGTTTTGATTCAAAACTCATTTATGAGTTTTTGTCGATTTATCAATTAACGTATAAACGTATCTTATAAGGTAAAAAATTATAAGCTATTAAATAGGGGTAGGGGAGAACTGTACAAGACGCACCAGCGGGGTAAGATGGCCCATGTCATTCTTTCTCAAAAAAACACTAACCTATGGCTTCGAATGATGTTTTTCTTCATTTATATTGTAGAAAACAAGCTTTTTCATCATTTATTAGATGAAAACTTCACAAAAACGGCTTTAGTTCTTAGAAACAGAAGGATTAATGGAATCAGCTTGAAACCTATTATTTTTCATGTTTAACATTTAAGGTTTTACGGTAAACTGACCTGGGCAATCTGATGAAACTACAGCTTATCGTTTTTCCACTCACATACACTTTCGGAAGACTATAAATATTTTGTTGTATTTTATAAACCTTATACAAATTTTAACTAAAATCATTCATATAAAAATTGGGGCGAATGCCCACAAGACCACGTGTTTTAGGCTCAAATTTTAAAGGCTGTTAATTTTTGAGAAACCCCAAATATCAAAACAAAATGCCATTCATTTTATTTCCTGACTCCCAAATTCCGATATCAATGCATAATTTTAACAAATTTCGTCCTTGTTAGAGTTAAAAAGGTGCACCAATATTCGACACGAAAAAATTATCTGCCGCCATGTTTGCCGTGATATCAGTCAAGAAATTGAATTTCGTTGCCTACCTGAAGGCGTTTTACCTATAAGGCTATCAAAACGTGCATTTTGAATAGCGAAATTTTCGATAAGTTAAGCAATAGTAAATGATTTTTGCCTAAGTATGGTTAGTTTACAAAAATACGATGAACATGTAATCAAACATTTTATGTTTCAATCATTACATTCCTTATGATCATTGTTTCATTTCTTACCACCCTTCCGGTATGGTGCGTTCTGTCCACTATTTTTGGCGTTCTACCCCGCGGTGCGTTTTCTGGCCGTTTAAGTTTTTTACCAAAATATCATCAAAATCGTGTTTTTATCAATTTTTTTCTTTTTGATAATAGGTAAATCTGATCCTTGAATCATCGTAAACTTTCAATTCGGTTCTTAGACGATTTTTTTTATTATCGCTGTAAATAGCGATTATGCTTAACTGGTGCGTCTTGTACAGTTTTCCCCTACCTATATCATTCGGCTGACATAACTGCTGGTGCCTAGAGAAGTTTTTCTTGAGAAGTAGTCATTCCTATTTTTGTAGAGCATCGTAGTGCCTACACAGTAAATTTATGCCTCGTTTCCCAGCAAAAAAAATTGCTGGAAAAGTCCAGCAATCCAAATTTTTGCTGAAAACCAGCAAACATTCTCCTTCTTGCTGATTTTTCCAGCACTTGATCTTCATTGTTGAAAAACCTGGGAACGATCTGTCAAACTCTAATTTGCTTTTGTTTTTACTAGGTATTTTTCGTTGCGCGCGAAGTGTTTCTTTGTTTCTCGTATATGCAACGGTGGAGACATCGAATTTTATTTCCTTCTATATTGCAGCGATAAAGTATTTAAACCAAGGGAATATTTTTTTATAGAAATAAAGAATTTCATAAATTTCTTATCATAAATATGTCTGCCATGAAGGTTAAATATTGAAATTTAATTTTAAAATCTTTTTTTAAAATCCCAAAATTTCCGTTTTTTTTTAATAAACAATACTGTCAAGCAATTGAGATAACTGATTTCCAGCAATTGAATTTGCTGATCGTTTTCAACAATTCAAATAGCTAGAAAATTTTGCTGGAAAGTCAGCGGAAAAAAACTAGCATAATTTTGCTGGTTTCTAGCAAAAAAAAATGCTGTGTATAAAATTATTTCACTAGAACTTTCTGGTGAAAACTAATTTAGAACATTAATCTTCTCTGGTAATAAACCCCAAATCCAGAGCAAATTTTCGAGGGTGAAAACGTCTGGTTAATCCCTCGATAAATAAAACATATAAAAAAAACTCTATTGTGTTGTAAGCCTACTTGGTTGAATGATTCAACTGAATCAAAGCAATCGAAAGATTACTCTTAATTCAACCAAGGTAAATGAAAAGTTCAGATTCCGGTATTTTGATAGCAACTTACAATCTTCTTCAGTGAGCGCTATTAAAATACCGGTATCTGAACTTTTCATTTACCGTGATTGAATTTAAAGGAATCTTTCGATTGATTTGATTCAATTCAAAGAAAAAGAAAAAAATTGAATTTAAGTTTAAAATCTGAGAATTTGCAAATTGACAAAAAGTTCGAAAAACAGCTAGCTACTCTTGAAAATATGTCAAAAAATTTAGAGAATCTTACGATGCAAAAATGTGTCAAATTACGTCAACTTTCAATTCACTTTTCAAAACTTATCTACTGTGACTAAACAATGCTGATGGCTCGTTGATTGAAATGTTTTAACACCACTTTTTTATATTTTTTCTGGTCATGATCTTTAAAAAATTCAAATAATTATACTCTTGTGCGCAACGTACAGTTTCTAACTTCAGCTTTCTTGGACAATAGGTGAAATTTTTTTCAGCATTTTGTAGCTTATCTACAGTCTTATTTAACGAAGCATGTTTTTCGGATTTTTTTCCTAGCCTTTGAATATAAGAAAACTGAAGTATTGTAGCTAGGAGAGTCAAATTGACACTCAAGGTCTGGTTAGGGAATTTTTATATCTGGACTTGAGTGTGTCCAAAAATGAAGTAATGATGCAAAAATAAAGATTAAATGAATTCATTGAGTGTACCTGAAGATTTTTTATAATTGAGCGCGCCTGAATGAAGATACAAGCCGCCAAACTTCCAATAGTGTCATATTGAAACCCAAGAGCGGATGACGTTTAATTAAGACGCTAACTGTTGGAACGATTTCCTTCAAAATTGGTATGTTTTGGTATTGGTGCAGTGGAAATGTTCTTATGAAGCAAGTAGTCTCGCTGAACTATGAAAAGGGAGTTCCCATTCAACTCGTATGTAGATTAATTAAAATTATATTTAAATTGCTTGTAAAAAGCAGTATACAATATTGTAAAAAAAAACGAAAATTTTCTCGAAATGACAAAAATGGTGAAATAAACGGTGTAAATATTTCAAAAGACTTAAACAATGGATAAAGGTAAATCGACCTATCTGAAAATAATTTTTGAGGTAAATTGTACTTTGTATACTTTGTAAGCTTATATTATGAAATAATCACTTTAAAGACCTTAAAATGTCATCGAACAATGACGAGAACAACTTTCAAGCCTAACCTAATGCAAACCTAGAATAGACTGCACTGCGTGGGTGATCTCTCTTCGTCCGACAAACAACTATTCTCACCTGCCATCACAAGGGCTTTTGCTTGAATCTAAACACTACCAAAGATCGTTCCATTCAATCGTTCACCCATTTTTTTGTCAGAAGATGCTAGATGAAGTCGGAGAAATTGGTTTCACTCGTCATAAGCTGAACTTAATAATATCGCTTTTCAAAGTTAGCAGAGACGGCGTTCTAAAAAGTTATGTTTTTGTGGGGGTTCAAAATCTTCTAGAATAAAAAATCTTTTAGAAAAATTTAAAAAGATCCTCTGAACGATTGTGAAGAAAAAAAGGAAGGTAAAATATTTCATGTAGAAAAGTTCTACGCCACTGATCGAAATGGACTATTTAGCTCCACTTCAACGGCAGCGCTCCACTAGATAATCCGATCAGAGCTTATTGCCGTTTAACAGCTCTTAAGCGCGGAATGCTCCAGCGCAGACACAAAGACCTGTTGATGGCGCTCTTTTCTTCTTCTGAGCCGACCGGGGAGGTTTCTGAATCGATTTCGTTATGCGTATTAGCCACCGAATGACGACTTCATTGATCCGTATCGTCGTCGACGTCGTCGTGATGGCTTCTCAATAGGGAAAAAAGAAATCTGGCGTCAAGTGTCACCACGATTTTCAGACGCCTCCATAAGGTTTTAAAAACTTTAACAAATCGGAGATTTGAATGAGCCTCAATGTGTTTTTGTTGAATTACATTCTGTCATTTTTTTATTTTAAATATTAATTCAAAGAAATTTTCATTTTGTTATTTTTTTATTTTAAATAATCATTCAAAGAAATTTTCAAAGACTTTTGGCTCAGGTAGTTGATGTTCTGTCACTTCTTCATATTTCTAATCCCAATTGATGTTTTCAGTAATTGAGCAAAAACACACCCAGGACCACCTCCGCGACGCCTCGTGGCTATCATCAAATAAAATTAATAGATTTAAATGCTAATAATGTGAATGCTGAACCGGACAAGACCAGCCTCGTATGGCGAAGGTGTGTGCATATGCAAGCGAGTTTATAGACAAAAAAAACTCGCATATTGCTCAACCAAGACCATCTCTCGATGTTTATTTCCCGCACCTGATCGACGACTTCATTAGGTGTGACATTTATGAACGTTCGAATGATCAACATAGCGCGGGTTTTGCTACTGCAGTTTTCGCAATACAGTTCAATTAGGCGACCGTAAAAAATATTTAAATTCACCTTTTATATTTTTTTTTTCAACAAACTCTAGTAGATACTCACTATCAATTACGCTGTTTAGTTAATATTCATTCATCAATAAATACTCAGATTACTGAAAAAAAACAATTTGTTTCGACTGCGGTAACGCCTCTTCAAATTGCTCTTCGCATCATTAGAGGGAAGATGTATCATTGATTGATCTTAACGAGCATCGATTTATCTTCCGCACACCTACTAATGCTATCGAATTCTAAACGGAACATTTTATTTTTGTTTTCCCCTCCCATTCAGGCCTATCATCTATCCCAGACAGCCAGCCCGGGCATTCAAACGTTGGGAAACTTGATGGCAGTTCCATCTCTGGCAGCTCATCAGCTTCCTCAAATGGGTCAGCGTTCGAGATCCCCACATCAGATTCTGTTCCCTCCTCCGAGAACTTCCCCGAATGCATCTTCCACGATACTACTTTCCCAGACCCAACAACCACCCACAACAAGCATCGATCGAGCTTATCATAAAGCTCGGAAGATCATCTACAAGTATCCCCGGAAGTATGGGCCACCGAAACGGAGGCCACCACATCATCCGGGATATCCATCACTACATCCCAAGTTCTACAGCTACTACTCGCACTGGAGTCCCTGTGATGTGCACTGTCAGCAGCGAAGAGAGCGGCACTGCGTGGTGCGGTCCAAATGTGGCCATCATGTGCACGTGGAGGAGCGACCGTGTCCCCATAAGTAGTAAGTTTATTCTATAATTAACTGATGATTGTACCATATGTGTTGCAAATTTATATCCTTGCAAGTGCATCTGCCAACTTTCGGATTGGTTTAAAACACACACTTCTTTATGGGAAAATCACTAAAAATATCTTCCGTTACAAGAAAAAACGGCAAAAAATATAAAATTATAACCTATTCTTGGCATGCAATTTCACTAATCGAACTCACCAATGTTGGCATTTCAACAAAAATCATGAGTGTGAAAGATACAATTTTATGCTTCTGTTAGTTTCAAATGACGGACTTAACCGTTGCAAAATGTATGAAAAATAATTGACTTGAACTACTGTTTTTTCGTCCATTTTGGTAGTAAAATTACATTGAAAAAGTTTATTAAACTAGCTTAAAAAAAGTCAAATCAAAGCAAACGATATACCAAACCGAATGCTTAGATACTTTCACCGGGTACACATATACCTATGTGTGAAAACGGCATGCAGGCAGCCTGCAGCTGGAAGACACTCAGTAAAATACTCTTACGTATGCAATAAGATTCTCTTTTAAATTGAAATTCATAAGTTTGTTTTATGACGCAAATGAATTCTTCAGATAAACATCTTCTTCAATGAAAAGATATTGTTTTTTCATAAGAGAATCTTATAGAAATAGGAAATGATACGTTTAATCGGGAGTAATCCGAAATATTTTATTTTAAAAACTTTGGTTTCCTTTTTTTGGCCTATTTGTTTGAAATTACACTATGGCCACACATATAAGCACATAAGCACCCGGTTCGGTCCTACAAAGTTATTCTGTCTCATTCGGTTCCATGACCTTGTGCATTTTGCCGGTTTGTTTGGTGAAAAATAAACAAATGAAAATGTATGTTTTTACAAATATTTTCAGCGTCCAGAAATAAGCTTTAACTCAATCTTACCATTTAAAAAATCACTTTCAACTATTCGGAAAAACTATTAAACTCCACAACTCCGTACGACGATGAAAAAGGAATGATGGAATCAATGTGTTCATTTTTTGTTCAATGCTAAAGTCTGCTTCATTTAATATTGGAACAAATTCTTTTGCTCATTGTGGCGCTCCTAGTGGACGGATTTGGAAACTTTTTTCACCCACGTGTCGGGAAATTCATTACCTTTCACCATGTATTTATGTCATAACACCAAACGATAGCATTTTGTAAACAACCGCCATGGAAGCCGAACAGAGAGATCAAATTGTGCACAGTTTTCTTGAAAATCCATTGTTGTCGGCATCGAAGCTAGCTAAACAGCTTAAAATGCCCAGAAATACCGTATGGCGTGTTATCAAGCAGTACAAGGAAACATTGACGACGGCTCGGAAGCCGCATTCGAAGCGTCGGAGTGGAACTGTCGACCGGAAACTGCGTGGGAAAGTCGACGGCCTTGATGACTTTCCCACGCAGAGGAATCCCAATCTTTCAGACCGCGATTTGGCCAATAAGTTCCAGGCCGCTCACAGTACGGTGCGACGAATTCGTCTCCGGGAAGGAATAAGGTCATTCCGAGCCAGCAAACAGCCAAATCGGACGCTGAAGCAGAACAATGTGGCCAGAATCCGTGCTCGAAAGCTGTACGACCAAGTGCTGACCAAGTTCGACGGATGTATTCTGATGGACGATGAGACCTACGTGAAGGCGGACTTTGGGCAAATCCCAGGTCAAAAATTTTATTTGGCGACGGCTCGGGGGGATGTACCTGCAAGTTCGTGTTTGCGGATAAATTCGCCCGCAAGTACATGATTTGGCAGGGGATATGCAGTTGTGGACAGAAAACCAAAGTCTTTCTCACTGACAAGACAATGCCATCAGAAGTCTACAAAAAAGAATGCCTACAGAAACGGATTCTGCCGTTTATTCGTGCCCACGACCGTCCAGTAATGTTTTGGCCGGACCTCGCAAGCTGCCATTACATCAAAACGGTTATGGAATGGTACGCAACGAACGGGGTCAGCGTAATACCGAAGGACCTCAATCCGCCAAACTGCCCCCAGTTCCGACCGATAGAGAAATACTGGGCAATCACGAAGCGGAGGCTTAAGGCAAAGGGAAAACTTGTTAGGAACATGACTCAAATGAAGAACTGGTGGAATCAAATCGCCAAAACGGTGGACGAAAAGGGTGTGCGCCGCCTAATGTGCCGTATTACGGGAAAAGTACGGGAATTTCTTCGAAACAGCAATGAATAATTTTTTGAATTTTTTTTTATAAAAGAGTAAAGAAAATGCTACATTTGTATGAAAAACAAATTATGAATTCGTTAATAAATGACTGAACTACACGCAATTGTTTGTGTTCCAATATTAAATGAAGCAGACTTTATTTCTTCTAGTTATCATTAAGAGTTCGTTTTAAATCTGAAAGAATTTCATTAGACTCTTATGAAAATTAATTTTCACTCCTAAAAGCAGTACATAAGACGTAACCCAGCAAACATGAAATCGTATTAAAAATGATAACTCAAGTCATTAAAAACGTTACTGCGAATCGTAATTCCAACTAACGCAAGTAAAAGGTCATAAAAATCGTTACTCGAAGTCGGATTAAATGGTTTAAATCGGATATGATAAAAAGTCCGCCATGTTTGCAGATTCTGTAGACGATTTCGTTCCTTTGCTTTCTCCCGCGTGGATCAAGTGAGAGAACAGCTTTGTTGTTCTCTCTACGACCAGCAGTGCAACCAGATGGCTAAAAATCAATTGGTGTATTTGCAAGAATTGTCTGATGACGGAGGCAGCAAATATTGTCGCTGGCAACGGTTCGGATGCGTTGAGAGAAAAAAACGTGTGCTCTCTTGCATTCTTTCAGTGTGTATGAATATGGTGTTGTATATCGTCCAAATCGTATACTCTTATCGCTTTAGCCCGAAATTGAAAATATGTATGTATATTGCCTCCACTTTGATGGGTAAATGCTGTTTTTTCGAGTTTCATACGATCATTTCATAATGTATATGAGACGTATAACAAAGTTGTTGAGAAATATACCTACAAAAATGTTTGCTGGGAACTTATGCAAATTATAATAAGAATTTGCCTGAGTTGACGTTCGCCGGCCGTTGGCGCACAATGGTCCATTGGCTATGGTTCCCGAACGAGCGAGTGAGATGCAACCTCTATCTGTCAGGCAAGAGCGAGCAAAAATTTGTTTTGTTTTGCAAACCGAGTTTCCGCATACGATTGTTAGAAAATTGATAAGAGTTACATTTTAAATATGTATGATTCAAAGAATCAATTACCTACTTGAGTTTGAGCTTTACCTTGCTTCATGCCTAGCTTATTTAAATGTCTATCCTCCATTAATGGGACTGAAATTAAGCAATTATGATCATTCACTGTTTTGTGTTAACTTAAATGGAAACAGAAGGGACTACATGAAAAGAGGCGCAGTTTGATCCCTTTTGAAATAATAAGCTTGCAACCCTGCTGTAGGGATGCCTTTAAGTCTGTTTCCTTACTGAGTCCTTTGGATTGGAATGACACTGGCAGAAAAACGAAAGATACAATCGTGACATTCGTCTCTTTGTTTACTATAGGCTCTTTAGTTAATATATGTATTAGAGATGTACCGAATAGTGGTATTCGGCGAACGGCCGAATACCGAATATTGACCTTTTCAACTATTCGGCCAAACGAATATTCGGCCGAATATTCGGCCGAATATTCGGTCGAATATTCTATTGAGTTTTCAATGAAAAAACCTTAAGCGATTGCCTTAATGCTTTCTATTTCTTCCATATTAATGCCCCTCATGTTTTAGTCGACTATTTTCAAACAGATGATATTATCGGATGATGATTTTCAAGATATTTTTTAAGTAGGGGTCTTTCTTATTTTTTAAAATGTCACCAATAACTGAAAAGATACTTATGTGATGACTTGTCGCTTCTAGGGCGTTTATCACCAAACAGATTGCGTTCCTGTGAAATCTGGGATAAAACATGTCGAAACAAGTGCCAAGCTATTTGAAATTGTTTCTCTAATATTGAATTAGATGAAGGTCAAATTTGAGCAAGATATCTTTCAATTTTTGTTGATAAGATAGATGATCTTCAACCAATTTTTGCAAAAATTGAACACAAAATCTTAAAATTTTTAAAGAGGAATTTGAATTTTTTATTTGAATTAGCAAATAATCTAAATAAACCCGAGCAAAACTCGGGAAGTATTAAACAATATCTGGATATTCCGTCCAGTTTGACTAATCTGGGGTGGGATTATGGAACTCGAAACAATCGAGTTTCGTTCGATTCGACCAACTTTGGCATTACCGTTCTCGATTCGGATGGAACGTTTCGAGATGATCTACTACCCGATTTACTCGAAATATAATACATTAAAATTTAGAATTCGAACGAGATTCGTAATACTGATTCTAATTCGATTCGAGTTCAACTTGAAACGGGTAACTCGAATCGAAAAGGATTCATAATTTCACCCCTGGATTCTTTACTGGATTAATGCGCAAGCCCAAATATATCTACAATGAAAGATAGGCGGATATACCTTTTAGATATTATGCTGAAACCATAAGTTTTTAATGATTGTGTAGCTTTTACAACATTACTTTTGGATATTTAATAAATTATCAAAAATTATTGAAAAAATTTCAAGTCTGTAGAAGATATTCGGCCTATTCGGCCTATTCGGCCGAATACTTAGCTCAACTATTCGGTAAGCCGAATATTCGGCTTAACGGTTTTTTGGCGATATTCGGCGCCGAATATTCGGCCGACCGAATATTCGGTACATCTCTAATATGTATGTAGAGGAGAATGAGGATACTTGATCCCTGGGGATACTTGATCCCTTCGCTATATCTCGAAACAGGAATGTCTTACAAATATCAAATGTTCTAGAAAAATGTGCCAAATAAATCAAAACAACAATGCTGTTATCCAACAAATTTTCAAATTTTTATTTTTCGAGTCATTGAACTTTGTTTGAAAACTTTTACAAGATGTGATTTGAAGATCTTTCTTTATTACTTTAGAATGTTTCTCACATGAAAAAATTACTATAAAAATATTTAATCTAATATGTCAATCGTTAGAGTATATTTTGGACTTCGTATTGCCATATTTTCAAAACAATAGTAAACTCTCAATTTTGTTTAGAAAAAGTTTCCAAAATGTATGTTATGGGTATAATTGATCCCTAGAGTCATAAAAGATATATTTTCTCCTGAATGGATCATGATCATTGAAATTACTTATACATATCTGTCCAATAACTAATGTTTAGCCAGTAATTATCTGTTTATAATGACTAAAAATACTGTATTTATCAAGAAACTAGAAAATTGCGCCTTAATGTATGTAATGACTGTAGTTTAGTAGGCAATTTTTTTAAATTCTCTTTGTCTTGTACTTACTAATGGTGAAATGAGAACTAAGGGCACCCTGAATTAAGGACCAGGCTCCTTTAATAAAGGATCAAGTCTCCTGTAACTTCAAAAATATCACAATTTTTTGGTCTCACGAAAATGCTTCTAGCTCGTCTGTGAGTTCACGTATCTTTCTAATTTTTGGAGCACATGAACTTGAGATTATACGCTGTCAGAAAATGCTAAAGACGGCGAGTTGCTAAATTTTCCTTAAAAGATATGATGAAAATAAAAAAAGGGGATAAAGTATCCCCATTCTCCCATGTGGTCTACAATGGAATAGTTTGGAAAATATTTGTTTTAGATTTTCACTCAAATGCATATTTCAAACAAACCAAAAACTTAACTAAACAAGAAGAGTTTTTCAACGTAGGGGCCATTCAAATATTACGTAACGCTATTTTCGATGAATTTCAACCCCCTCCCCCCTCCCCCCTACGTAACACATTCTTGTGAGATTCTTATGAGATCTATCTAAAATCCACAAAGCGTAACAACCTTCTATACCCCCTCCTCCCCTGAACGCGATACGTAATATTTGAATGGCCCCGTAAGAGCATAATTCTGAATGCATATCAATTTTAAAAGTGTATGGTAATTTTGGTCTTCCGACTTTTTGAAAACAATACAATACATTGCTGTGCTTCCTTCCACCATATTATCAACGAATTCATGTGGCCGGTTATTGTGTTAGTGAAGGACTCAGAAAGGGCCACAATTCGGAGCGGAGGCCAAAGTATGGAGCATTTCAATAAAAAGTTTGAAAGGATTGTTTTCAAATCATCCACAGTTTCAAAGCCATGTCATAATTTTACTGCATCCCAGGCTAGTATGCAATCATGTTTATTAAAGGATAAGCATAGCTGCACATTACAGGAAGTCTACAATCTTAGGAAAACTAGTCAACGATGCCTTAGGGGCCAAGATCTGGTACATTTACCCTAATCACTAAACTAAACTTTTGTAAACTTATTAGCGAAAATAAAATTGTATCATTCAAGGTTTAACATTAAGATGTGCAATATGGTGTCCAAATTGTATAATGTCTTGAAATCTAGAGGCTTACCCCCCAAATGATAGATTAGGGTGTAGGGAACAAACTTTTGTAAGGAGCCAAATAAAAAAAATGCTTCCGCAAACGCAATCTTTGAAATAAGTTCACTTTTCGTAGATTTGATTTTGAAAAAATATCTGAAACCTAAAATTTCCACAAAGTTCAAACATATTATTTATTTTTTTAAAATTTTGTTTGGATAAAAGACTACACGCAAAAAAAATTAAAAATATCCTTGAATTTTCAAAATTTTCCACTTCTTGTGAATTTTTATCCAACAAAAGAAGTTGAATTCCATTGAGGTGATAAATTTTTCGACAGGCACTTCAGAAACGTTTGACTTCTATGGGACCATTCGAATATTACGTTACGGTTTTAGGAAGGGAGGGGGTATAGCAGTGTATTACACTTTGTGGATTTGTTACGTAGGGCTCGAAAATCGAGTTACGTAATATTTCATTTTATCTTTTTTTTTTACATTGTTACCATTATTTAAAAGCCTTCTAAAAGCTTAATCGCCATGTGGTCTAAGGAGCTGATATTTTGCCGTTTTTTATCGTAGCCATCTGGATGGAGTGATATTTGTTATCATTTATCCATGAATGAGCTTTTTCCTTTAAAACTCCTATCATCGTGAAACATGGAGTCAATTCCATAAAACGAACCAAAAAGTTCTTCTACACTTGAAATATTTTAATAGAGACTATTCACAGATAAAAAAAAAGTTAAATACACAATCTGTTTAGCACTCCTCCAGTGTAACTCCTGTAGCATTTCATAAATTTTCATTGCTCATCACATTCAAATGTTTCAAAACCACATTTCAACTAAAAAAGTTCTTTGATCAAATTTAGTTTTACAGAGTTAACTGAATTTTCTTGATTTCGTGAATTTTTCTTGATTTCGTGATAGAAAACCTGTTTGTTCCATGATATTTCTGTAACGTTGTTATGTGCAAACTATCAATAGAAATAAAAACGTTTTTGATTTTTTTCTCTAGCTTCATTGAATAAAATCCAAACAAAAGGTTCAAATACCATTTCAAACAATCTAATTCAATACCTTAAATGGGGGGAGCTTTGATCGTTTCACATTTGAATATTTTTGATTGTGTTTCTTTTTGCGTATCATTGGAGTTTATTTTTATAATACTTACTGAGTAAAGAAGTATAAATCATGATCGTTGATAGTAGAATAGTGGCTACAATGGATCCCAATGGGCCTTCTGCACTATTTTACTGATTGCTGCCAACAGATAGCGGTACAGTAACGAGTCAGATTTTCGGGTTGGTCATAATGGAATTTTATAGAGTAAATAAAATCTAAGTAATCATAAAATGAAAAGTTGAGTTGACTTTAATATAAAGGTCTAGTAAATTTGATTGTATATACTCAGGTTCTTCTTCTATTCCAAATCAATTAGTTAATAACACTAACACAAACAACTTGTTTTTTTTTACAGTAAATCACCTCCCGATGTAACTGTAACTGGAATCGAAATGGAAAACAAAATAGGGCAAAACTCACTCAAAACATGTACTTACTGAAAAAATGCAGTATTTTTGATAATTAACGAACGATAAGTGAATATTAAGCATTATATTTTGATAAAAAAAAGGTTTGATGTTTTAATAGGTTTTGATCATCAATTCCAACTCTCAAACACGTTTTTCTCGATTTGAACCAACTGCTGGTTTCGCCCTCTCTAAATATTACGCTAGTCTTTTCTCTGATCATGAGGTCTCACAGCTTTCTACGCTGGTGGTGACATATCTCTAGAAAATAGCTACTTCCATCGATCCATTAAATATTTATCACAAAACCAGATTTCATGTAGGTTTGAGTAACACTGATCAGCATGGTTTTAACGTAAACATCTTCAAAATTATAACTTTGGTGCTATTTAACAAAACAGGTTTGAAAACATTGATAACATTAATTTTTTGTTAAGATCAAACTGTTTTTAAAAATTTCTTTCAAAAACATTTACAATCGAAAAATGGACAATGATTCTGCATAAATTTAGGGGCGAAATTGGAGACATTTCTAAAAATTTTTAGTTACAATATTAAATGGAATCATCCCTTTTCAATAAATTCTTTCAATTATAGATTTCTATACTTCGATATTTTAACATTTTGAAATTACATTTTTACTTTAAGCAGAATTTTGCCTATTTGAAACTTAATTCATAATCTTTCAAGCGTATTTATTGATGATTGCGGGGAAAAATTTCATGTTGATCGAAGCTACCCCGGTAATCAAAGTAACCCCAATTTACGGCAATTGTTTACATTTCTTGATCTGTTTATTGATTAATAAGATATACTGTAATGTGATTGCATATAAATATAATATTTTTAATTATTATTTATTTAAAACCTTTTAACCACCCGGGTTATTCTGGTATAAAACATAATAGATTTCTCTAAAACTGATTCTTCTAGTTAACTATCATTTCTTAAGAATAATCGATCCTAATTGACATGTTTAACATTGAAAAACATCATTGCAATATTCTCAAAATGTTTCTAAGCTACCGTATTCTCAAAATATTTTTAAGCTGTTTCGTGTTTTAGAAATCTAAAGACGCCAAAATATCACAAATTACATCATTTTCCAATTTAACTTTTTAAAATTTTCTATTGTTACAGCCTCGGTGGTTGATTCATTAAAAAGTACGGTTTAAACGCCACTTTTCTACATTTTTTATGGCCATGATCTTAACAAGTTTTTAAAAAAATATTTTCATATGGGCAACATATAGCATCTATCTTCAGCTTTCTCAGGCACTAAGTGAATTTTTGTTAGAGCACTGAATAACTGACTTCCAGCCTTTTCCCGAAACATGTTTTATCGGATTTTTTTTTCTTAGACTTTGAATAACTTAAGAATTAATTATTGTAGCTGAACATTGTCTGGAAATCATTTTTGAGTTATGCTACAAGCTTTCCAAAACTATAAGTTTTGTAAAAATCGGTTGAGAAACAAGAGAGTTTTAGTGGAAAAAGTGTAAGGGGTTATTTGAATCCCGGGCGATATAAACAAGTATACCACATAGACAGTAAACGAAAATTACCGAGTTCGGTAATTTTTTTACCGAAATCCTAACATGTGTAAATCGTTAAACTGTTCGGTAGTTTTTTCGGTAAAAAATAAACGAACATCGGTAAATGAAGAGTCGATTTACCGATGTTCGTTTATTTTTTACCGAAAAAATTACCGAACAGTTTAACGATTTACACATGTTAGGATTTCGGTAAAAAAATTACCGAACTCAGTAATTTTCGTTTACTGTGTACGTTTTTCGAAATCTACAAACTAAAAAAAAAATTATGAAAAAAATCGTGCATTTTTAAAATATAAAAAGTCATGAAGTCATGCGAAACAAATAATTATAAAAGCAGTTATAGTCATTTGAAGTTCAAAAAATGTCATACTACCCCTCCTTTACGTTTAGTGTTAAAGTGGTTCAGGTTTTTTTAAAAATTGGCATGAACTGGTTTTTGTTTTCAATTATTGATCATTTGATCTCCTCGTCTACAAATTTTTATAAGACGAAGGAACGATATTTTTCGTATTTAACGATCGTGCGTTCTTAAATTGAAAATTTTGATAGTAAATTGTTACATAAATACTTAAAAGATATAATATTAATTTTGATTTTTTAAATAAGGATTAATAATCGAACTCACATATGTATTTTCAAAAAGAAGGTTTGAAAAGCCTCTTGGTTGAATGAATCTATGATTTCAAAGAAGTCGATGAATTCCTTTGTAACTGTGGCTGAATTAAAAGGAATTCATCGACTATTTTGAAATCACATATGTACCTCCTACTCTTTTAATATATTTTTAAGGTGACAATATCTATTTTCTCAAGCTATTTGTTCATTTAGGAAATATTCTTTTTATTAATCTATTCGTTATCGTTACAGCTGCTTCCACGATCACGATCACTCCCCGCTCCACAAATACTCGTTGGTGGAATCGTACAAACCGAAAAAGAAAAAGCGTATCATCGTCGAAGACGACGATGAAGATGAGGATTACTACGAGGACGATGACGATACCGAGTACGTCATCATAAAAAAGAAGCACAAACGGAAACGGAAGCGTCCGCAGATATCGATCTACCACCGACGAGAGGAAACGGTTCCGGAAGTGAAGCCGGTGTACGACTACGATGAGTTGAGCGAGCAGCGAATCCAAAACTCTCGCAATAAACAACAGCTGCTCGTCGAAGATTTTGATGATCAACGGATATTCAGCCCCAGTCCACATTACGTTCGACCACAGGGCGCTGCCCAGAATTTTTATCGACGGCCACATCCCTCGGCTTTGGGAAGAAAGCCTTCCCGGTTAACGGATTTCTTCGAGGATGATTACGATCACCTTTATCGGGATGGGACAGGATTTGCGAATCGACAGGATGAATTCATAGATTTCAATGGATTTATTCCTATCAGTGAACCCATTGTTGGGAAGATAGGAGGAAATATTTCCACAACAGCTGTACCGGAAGTTAGTCGATTGCTGGACTCATTTCCGACTGAAGTACTTCCAACGACCAGTAGTTTACATCACGCCAAACGCGAGGTCAGTAACTTCATTGAAGAATCCGAGGAGGACTTCGAAACGGATTTATCCGATGAAGAAGCTTCCAATAGTACGGCTGTAGAATTATCATCGGATGGGAAAAAGTACCCTGGCAAAGGTATGACCAAGCAAGGATATGGAGCACAGAAGAAGGCACGAGAGAAGGCCGTGTTCGAGATGCCCCGGAAGGTAGACAACCCGTACTCCAAGTGGAGTCGTTGGTCCAAATGCACAGCCAAATGTACCACTCGGAGGTTTAAGTAAGTTGATGGACTTGATTAGTTGTCCAAACTTAATACACTTTTAAACAATTTCAGACGCTGTAAGGTGCCAGCCATTTGCGGCAATGACGTGATCCGTGAGATCGCTTATTGCTACACCGAGGGAAGTTTCTGCGAGGAATGGATCGGAAACCAGTTATATCAAAACAACAAGGGTAGCACGATGCTATCGACAACACCTAGCACAACTACAACAACAACCACAACGACGCCAAAGTCAACTAAACCGGCCAGAACCAATCAGTTGATACCACCGGGAGGACAAACGGCCCGAAGTAGAAGCGATCAGCCGCTGCAGGATAATTCGATAGCACAGCAGATGTTTAACAGTCGGAAGGGTTTTCTGCAACCGGAATATATGCCCCAGGAACTGACCTGTGGGCTCCCGATGGTGCGGAACAAGTCCAAGAAGTATCTGTACAATATGCTGAGGATTATTGGTGGGAAAACTTCCCGGAGGGGTCAGTGGCCTTGGCAGGTGGCGATCCTGAATAGATTTAAGGTAAGTTAACTTAAGGCACATTTCACGCACTTGCGTCCAGAGAGTCGAAATTTCAAATAACTCCTAAAGCAAAAACTTTCCAATCATCTTAAAGAGGATTATTCAACGCGATCGAAACTGTATTGTTTTTTTTACATTGAATGATCCATATAACCTTTGAATTAAGTGTCAAAAATTGGTAAAGTTTCTTTAAAAAATGAACGTTGTCATTGATTCAACTTTAAACTCCTCCAAGACGTGAAATTGATCCTGTTGAAATTATTAAAAAGCAGCTTTGTTGTTTACTGGGCGTAAAAAAAACGTCGCCAAATATTCTAAATCGAAATATTTTAACCCAGGAGATTTACTAAGAAGTGTATTCGATAAAAATGCAACACTTTGATTTATTTATATCTTTTGAATGCGTGAATGGAAATTGATATAAATTTTAGTGAAGCTTCCTAGTAATTTAATATTTACGTGTACAAAATTTTGTAACAATATGTCTAATAGTCTTTGAGATAGACTCTTATACAGAAGCTCATTGAAAAAATCTCATGGGCAGGATCGAGAAAAACTCTCTTATCAACAGGCCTGACTTCAAGGTATAAAGCTGCCAATCGGTAAAATAAACAAAATACGGTGGTCAAATCGTACGCTTAATATTTGGACCGCTAGCGAAGAGAAATTTTGAAACGAGGAGGACAACAAAGAAGCTAATTTTAAATCCTTTTCCGTTAGAGAGAACATTAAGTGTCGTGTCCTGTAATAAAGATAAAATGAATATTATTTCATTGGAAAAGGCAATTATAACATGTTTTAGTTGTGTTGGGGAAATCAGGCAGGAAAATTTTAGTTAAAGTGTTAAATTGAAGGAAGAATATTTATTCTTGCATGTATATTAGCATTAGCCTTTGACAAAATTGACAAAATGACGAATTTTACAATAATGACAAAAAATACTTAAAAAATGACCAAATCGACAAAGCTGTTATGATTGTAAATGAGTCAACGTTCACCATTAGATATCTATGTATTGTTTGGATTCCAGTTCACCCTTCAGCCGAATAGGTTTCGAAAATGGAACCGAAGAGTCATCTAATGACATTCATTACATTACATTAAAAAGGTAAAGCCTCGAAATAAGATAAGTCAATATAAGGAAATGAATACTCACATGGTTTGATAGCAATTGTAAGTTCCATCTTTCACCCATATCTATTATATTCTCTTTAGTTTATTTATAGAGGATTTTAACCAGCTGGTCATTCTTCTCCGTTCACCCACATAGTAAACGAAAATTACCGATTTCGGTAATTTTTTTACCGAAATCCTAACATGTGTAAATCGTTAAACTGCTCGGTAATTTTTTCGGTAAAAAATAAACGAACATCGGTAAATTAAGAATCGATTTACCGATGTTCGTTTATTTTTTACCGAAAAAATTACCGAACAGTTTAACGATTTACACATGTTAGGATTACGGTAACAAAATTACCGAACTCGGTAATTTTCGTTTACTGTGCATATCATACGTTGCTATAAGAAAGGAAAAACGACACGGTGACGCGTACGATGCACACCTTCTCATCTTCTCTCAGGCAGGATGCTTTTTCTTGAGATGTCGTTCGTTCTCAAAAATTACAAAAATGACAAAAATGACAAAAATGACAAAAATGACAAAAATGACAAAAATGCCAAAAATGCCAAAAATGACATAAATGACAAAAATGACAAAAATGACAAAAACGACAAAAATGACAAAAATGACAAAAATGACAAAAATGACAAAAATGACAAAAATGACAAAAATGACAAAATGACAAAAACGTCAAATTTAAAAATAAATGTAGAAATTCTTTCAACAATTTTGTTAAATACTTCAATTTTGTACTTTTCGCTAATTCGCAATTTTGTCAAATCAATTTCTTCAAATTTCTCAATGTGGTCAAATTTTTCAGTTTTGTCATTTATATCAATTTCCGAAGATTTCTAAATTTTTTCAGTTTTGCATATTTGTCTTTTTTCATTTTTTATCATTTTCGGTAATTTGTCAATTTTGATAATTTTATCAATTTTTTCAATTTTTAAATTCAAATTTAGTGAATTTTCACATTTTTGAAGGTGATGGAAAGTATAAGAGAATATGAGTTATTAAAGAAAGAAAGAACGTAAGCCTCCATTATAATGAGGTTTCGAAAAAGAGACAACGACTCACCGACAGGACTTGAACCCGCAACTTCCGCTGCAGTACAACGGCGTGTTAGCCAATTACACCACGGCGAACGTGACGAAATAGGCTCCAGCATGCGTACATGTCGAGCTCGATCGATCGACTGCTGTTCTTTGCCCACTACTGATCATGAGGTGTATCGATAAAAGATCTAGAAGTCGATCGATGGAGCTCGACATGTTCGCAAGCTGGATCCTATTTATGCCAATTTGGTCATTTTGTTATTTTTATCCATTTTTTTCAAATTAAAAAAAGTAATTTGTTCAGTTTTGCTATTTTTGTCAAGGATTCACTTCACTTCGTTCGCCTTATACTCTACACAACCTTCTATTTAAATTTATACCAAAATTCAAGTTTAACTAAATTTATTTTTTTTTAAATGTGATTCAATTGTGTTTTTCTTAATATCTATGATTTCGATTGCCTCATTCCAGGAAGCATTCTGCGGCGGAACCTTGGTTGCGCCTCGCTGGATCCTCACGGCAGCCCACTGTGTCCGGAAGCGGCTGTTCGTCCGTTTGGGGGAACATCACCTGCAACAAACAGACGGTACCGAGATCGAGTTCCGCATCGAGTTCAGTATTAAACATCCCCGGTATGACAAAAAGACGGTGGACAACGACGTGGCTTTGTTACGGTTACCTCGGGAGGTGGAACGGTCCAGCTTTGTGGGGTACGCCTGCCTGCCGGAACGCTATCAGCCACTTCCGATTGGACACACCTGCACGATTATCGGGTGGGGCAAGAAGCGTCACAGCGACGATGCCGGAACGGATGTGCTACACGAGGCGGAAGTTCCGATTATCACCAACGAACGGTGCAGGGCTGTGTATCACGATTACACCATCACCAAGAATATGTTCTGCGCCGGGCATAAGCGAGGCAGGGTGGACACTTGTGCCGGCGATTCCGGAGGTCCGCTTCTTTGCCGCGACACGACTAAGGTTAACAGTCCCTGGACCATCTTTGGCATTACCAGCTTTGGGGATGGATGCGGCAAGAAGAACAAATTCGGCATCTACACCAAGCTACCGAACTACGTGGACTGGATTTGGTCGGTGATAAATTGCGATGGAAATTGTCGGTCGTGAGGAATGCTGCGGAATGAGATTTGATTTTGAGTGAGCGTGGTATGAGCGTGGTATCCCGAAAATTTGTAATTATTTTAAAAAACTGCAGTTGTATGTATAAATACGAAAACTTGCTTTTAAGTGAAATATGAGTACAGCCTAATCTCCTCCCATCGTCGCCAATACACTATATATTTATTGACAAGTGAGCGCGTACTAGGTCGGTTAAGTTCATGAGTAAGAGACATCCAATCAGATAAAATTGATCTTTAAATTAGGTATTTATTACTGATTATTCTATGTACAGTATCATACGGCAAATAAAGTGATAATATCAAGGAAACAAAATATTTTAAAGCTGAAACTTCGAATGCATTCTTTTATCAATAAAGACAAATAAAAGTCGAATAGACAAGTTCATATTTAGGATAAAATTCTTTGAAAAAATTGATATTCAGTTAACGATCATCCATTCCGTTAAAATATTGAGAGAGCAAATACTTGAGTAACATTTTTTATTCCATTACGTATTACCCAAATATGTATGTCGATTCTCAGGACAGTTCTCAGAATCTTTATGAAACCTTTTGTCTTCAGATTTGAAACTTTCAGCCTTTAAATAGATATGCAATACATCGTGTTTTGAAGTTATCCTTCAAAAGTCTGATTCTTTGATGGGAAGAATAAATTTCTCAGAAAGTCAAATCACGTTTATTTGTGCCTACGTGAATTGAGTTGTCGAAATCTCAGATTTCATTTGAAGATTGATATATATTACTTTCCACTTAAATGTTAATATTTCTTTAAAAATATATTTACTTCTGGGATTTGGATTTTGATAAATATAATGAAATTATTTTAAGGCATGTTTTGAAACATTCTGGTTTTATTTGAAGATTCTGAATGTTGAATCGATATTGCAACCAGAAATGAAATCTAAACAGCCGTTTCAACCCTTTTCACTGCCCTCAAAATTCGGAAAGCAGTTCTTTCAAAATTCGGTTCTGGCTTTTTAGATTCCGGAGTTGAAACATTCCTATAAACATGCAGCCATCAATGCGGTTATCGTTTATACATATTTTATAAAATAACAATCTTAAAAGTTCTAGATTAAAACTAAAAATCTTTTAAATGGAGGATAAAAACGTGGCGTTTGTTTTCCGTTACACCCGCTCAATGCAGCGCCACAAAGAAGCCGTGGCAGGTATATGAACCAATGTAAATATGCTTCTTATATTCACCACCAGAGTACGGTAATGGAAATACAGTCAACTCTCTCTATCTCTGATGTTCTAATGTTAAAGGGAATATCACAAATATAATTTAACAACAAATCTTTAAAATGCGTAAAATGAGATCAGATGGTTTAAAAAAAAGCCTTTTTGAGACAGAGTCACTTTTGATGCATCACACTAATTTATTTATATCCAAGTTTTTAAAAATCGCTCTAAAAATGAAAAATGACTTAAATTCGCTTCAAAACCACCTATTAAAAAGTTTAACATCTTCAGGATGGAATTTTAATTTTTAAATTAGATGCACCGAAAAAGAAAAACAATATATTTTTTACTTAAAAATGCCAAAAGTAATAATTAATTACCTATAATGATCAAATAGTTATAAATAATTCCAAAAAAGGGGTTGTACACCTTTATGACAATAAACAATAATTTTGTTTATTGTCATAAAGGTGTACAATAAAACAAACAATAATTTTGATATTTTGTAAACAACAAAAATAAACTAATAAAAATAAAATTACAAAACTTACAAAAATACCAAAAGTTAATACAAAACACAAACTAATAAAAATGACAAAAAAGACAAAATTGACAAAAATGGCAGAGGTTGTTTTATTTATTATTGTTAATGTAGTCATTTTTGTTATTGTTTTTTTTTTCATTAAGAATGATGACAAACATGACGGAAATACTAATGACAATAATGGCAAAAATGAAAGAAAATGGCAAAAAATTTAAGAAAAAAAATTATAAAACTGACACAGAATCAAAAAAAAACAAGAAATAACAAAACTGTTAAAAATGATTATAATGACAATAATGGCAAAAATGAATAAGGCGTCGTACACAAATTACGTAACGCAAAAAATCTAGAATTTAGACCCCCTCCCCCCCCTATGTAACAATAAGTAACGTTTGATCGAATCCCCCTTCTATAGTTACGTAACGCTAAATACACCCCCCCCCCCCCATATTCAATTTTGAAATTAACAGTAAAAGTACACAAAAGTTTATTTGATGCATTTTTATTCTGAAACGTTCTTATACTACAGTGAAAAATATCTAAAGAAGAAAAAAAATTAAAAAACAGCTTCGGTCCAAGTTGGATTCATGTGTTCATCAACTGTGACGACAGGGAAGGTATTTGTATCCTCCGCCACGTCTGATGTAATGCATTGTTCTACGTCGGAGTCATCATCGGTCCAAACAAGTTCATCATTCTCCTCCACCAGCATCTCATTTTCTCGTCTTGCGATCGTCTTGGTGTGTCGGCGTTTCTCAAGCACTCCAGTCTTATGCACCTTCTGATGGTCTTTGAGCATTACTTGAGATGCAAAATAGAGTGAACACGTTTTGCAAATTCTTGCCTTCAAAACGGACTGCTGCGATGGGCAATATGTATCGTAGGGAAGTTCTTTGTAAGCCAGCAGTGCCCTTGGAAGAATGTTCGACAAGATAACAGTGTTCCGAACAAACAGCGATGGGAAGCTAACGTTCACGTCTGTAGGGTTTGGAGCTTTCAATCCATCCGGGGTTTGCAGGAGAGGAACAGGAGCAGGCAAGAATTGATGCTTGTTAACCCAGAAATAGCTACTCCTTGGCTCCTTGCAGCAGTTCCTGTCGTTACACTTGACTACTTGCAAGAAGTACTGTGATGTCCTTACGTGACGAGCAAACCACTCGGGTGAATATTGCTCTAATTCTGCAGAATCAATTTGTGAGTTAGTGGGCTCAATGTATTCTGCTTTAACGGGATGTCCATCGATCATCAAATCATTCCAAACATCTGACAAAGCTTCACCAGCATATTTAAAATTCTTCGCTTCCAGTTCCGGATCATTTGTTCTCAGTTTTGCGTCCAAATGTGACCCATAGTGATCGTGAGGGAGAATCAACCCTGAGAGTTCCCGGGAGAGGGGTGACATGCGCCGCTCAACGCGATTGAATGCACTTCGTCCGGGAGCATTGGTTGCAATAAACATTGCATCAAGGTTCAATTCCCGGAAATGGTGAATCGCCATATCTATCACCTTTTTATAACGGGGGTTCTCATCTGGCCCCCCGTCAACGGTAATAATAACAATGGGCTTGATCTCTCCTTGGTAACGCATGATCTCATCAAACTCTGGTAGTTCACACACCCTGTTGAAATCCCGTCCATGGGAAAAAGCTGTTGATGAACAGTGTTTCCCTGAACGCACCGCAATGTATGTGGGTCCACTGTACCCAACAGCTTCACTACTGCCTATTTGTCCAGGTTTAATTACGCATCCGGCGATTACTGAGGGAATCAGTTTGTGTTTTGGAGCCACGACAAAATCGTGGTCCGGCAGTCGTACCCGATACTCGAGATGCATAACAATCGGTGCTTGTTTGTTTGCAGCTGTGAGACCCATAACTACACGTGCCTTGTCATCCTGACTCAAAAAGCAAACCTTATTGGGTCCCAACAGCGACGCAATTTGCTCAAGCATGTTAATACTTGCAGTGCAAAATTTCCCGTCTGTGTGTACCTTGTGGCAATCGTTTTTTGCTTTAAGAAGTTTCACCGGCACTGTATGTACATGACGCTTTCCCTCAGTACTGTTGGCCCGATGAGGCAACAAACGTAAGTACGTACCCATTCGGCTTATGTGGTATCCTTTGCTTTTCAGAGCTCCAGACAGTTCTGTAAGCGTCTTCACGCTACGGTATCGCTCATCCTGGCGCTTTTCCGCAGCTGCTGATCCGTGCATTGCAATGTCCACGATTGCTTTAAGCAGATCTGGCTGCCGATCTTCTAGCGGTGGTCGACCTGCAGAGATCTGTGGTTTCAAATGATCCTTAGCTTCGGGAATCTGCTCGAGAAGGTTTTGCATAGCCTTCTTTTTCTCGTCCCAGAACCGCTGCTGGCGCTCTTGAGCCAGAGTTTTGGTTTTCAATTCAGCTTCCTTCTGCTTTCGTTCCTTCAAATGCCTGGTCAATTTTGCTTTGTCTTCCTCCGTGAGCATTCCGCAATCTTCCATTTCTCTGAGTTTGACCTGTAGATAAAATTTCGATTTTCACTCAGCTAAAGACTACTTTTAGATTGAGTATACTTACGATCTCAGAATTGAGGTTGGCGAGGTCCGATTTTAATTTGTCCTGAACATATGCAGGGCGCTTTCTGGCTGGTTCTGGTGTGTCATCTTGATAATTTTCCGGTGGCTGAGGTGCTTTGGGAGATTCAACATTTGATTCCAACACTGTAACAGGCACTTCCTTATGCTTTGGTGCACTTTTACTTGCCTGCCCCCAGAATTTGAGCAGCGAACCTTTCTGCAGAGTTGATTTTCTTTGAATTTCGGAGAGTCGTTCAGAAATCACTTGTTGCTGCGTATCCGGATTTTCTTTGGATTTATTCCAGATAAACACCGCCTCATCCTGACACTTCTTCTTGCTGCGCTCAGGATTGGCTTTAACGATAGCGTTGTAAAGGCGTTGAAACAAGTCGTTTTTATCCATTTTGCGGTCTTCTGGAAACTAAATGAGATGCAATTAATGACTCAATAATATTACAACAAAGAAACTCACTGTGGTGAATTGGTTTATTAATTTTCTTTTTTCACTTACTCACAACACAACTTTCTTCCTCAAAAGACGCCAAAAGAATGACCGTTAATTTTCCATTCAATTGCATCCAACTTCCTTCACTCACACACTCAAAGCTGCTTGAATGAATTGGTTTCGTTCAATATTCCGCAATGAATTCATTCAACAGCCCACTGATAAAACATATTCCGGGTTGCCAAAGAAACTCAATTACTAAATATAATAAATAATTGTTCGCGGAATATGAAAGTGAATAGTTTTAAACATTTTTCTTGATATTATTGTTGTTTCACCTATATCTACCACACTCATTTCTTTCTATTTGAGGAATTTGAACACAGTCAGTTATACTGCACATAAACAGTGAATGAACTGCAGTCGATGCCGTGACAGTAAAATAAACAAAACAGCAAAGCTCACTTCGTTTCATTCGCGCAGTGCGCAAACAAACACATAAACAGTTTTTCTGAATCAAACTTTATTTACACAATACTTAACTAGCATTGACGCTCAAACAAGGGGTGCGTAGATTTGTTCGCCAAAAAAAAAGAAAATTACAATTCTTTTCATTATTTTTTTTTTCCTTTCATTTGTTACCTAACTGAACCAAGTACCCCCCCTCCCCCCTATGTAACAGCAAGTAACGCAGACTCTACCCCCCTCCCCCCCTACATGCGTTACGTAATTTGTGTACGACGCCTAAAAAATGACAGAAAAATGATAAATATGACAAAAATACACAGATGACCAAAAATAACAAAAATGGCACAGGTGATAAAAATGACTAAAAATACAAAAATTACAAAAGTGACAAAAATAACGATATTGACTATAAATAATAAAAACAACAGATTAAGATGTCCCGAAAAAGAAAAATAAATGTTTTTATTTTTAAAATGCCAAAACATATAATCAATATCAAAACTCACATAGTTAACAATAAATGTAAAAAAGGAGTAGTACCCCTTTATGCAAAAAAAAACATTGGAAACACAATTTATTTGGTTATAACAAAAAAAAATGAATAAAATGCAAATTACAAAACTAACAAAAACACCAAAAGTCTATACAAAACCTAAACAAAAAAAAAAAACAAAATGATAAGAATAACGAAAATGATAAAAATAATGAAAATATCGAAAATGACAAAAATGATAATGATTACAATAAGGGTAAAAATAAAACAAAAATGACAAAAATATAAAAGAAGATAAAAATTGACAAATGGCAAAAATTAAAAAAAAAATACACAAGTGATAAACATTACTTTAGTACGAAAATTACAAAAGTGACAAAAATAACAATATTAACAAAAAAAAAACAAAAACGACAGAATTTGCAAAATTACGAACATATAAAAAAATGACGTTATTAACAGAATGGTGAAAAATGACAGAAGCGCAATTTAAAAAAAATATCAAAATTTGCAAAAATTACGAAAAATTAATGAAAAATACAAAAATATAAGAATAAAAAATTCTGAACACTAGCTTGAACCAAAAAGAAATACAACAAAAAAAGCTGATAGATAACAACAGTCACAAATTTGATCGATGGGATATAATGTTCCTGAAAGATGTAGTCCAACATTGATATTTATTCCTTATTCTAAAGATTTTTTTGTTAGTAAAGCATTTTAAAGTAACAAACTATTTATTGTTTAAAATGAACTTTACCCAAATTGAAAAATAAAATGTTATTTCGATACAAAACGATGGCAGTTTTCATAACCTGACTCAAGTTTTAGCGAATCTTTTACCTTACTGAAGAAGCGCCACATTTTACTGCGCTCGAGAATAGAACTATATTTCGATGATTCCATTTTCCAACACGAGAGACCGCTTCTATTATTACAGTCAACTCTTGTAAGCTTGGCATTGAAATTAAAACTTAATTACATAGGTTTGTCTTAACATTGTGATTTCTTACAATCTTTTTACCACATCCGGCAAACACGACTTCTAGTATAAATTTAAAAAAAAAATCCATCAAAAACAGTAGAGTTGTTAATTCGTAAAGTCAAACTCTGCCATGAACTCAAAAACTAAGAAGTTCGAACTTTTGAGAGTAAATTGTTGGCTAATCAACTGTGGCATTTACTCCCTTCAGAATCAAATTACTCGAAGCGAACGTAAACAAAAACAACAACAGTCGACTCGACGGGCGCAAATCCAGCAACAACAACTGACACGTAAATTTTAAAGAAGTTCTCTGGCTGGCTGGCGTGTGAGAATCAGTGCAATCGGTTGGTGTATCAATTGTCTCGCCCAGAGGCAGCCGCGAAATGCTGTATCGTTTGTCGGAATCAATTACATCGTTGTTCTTCTGGTAGCCTTGAGATTACTGCAATACGCCCTCGCTTCCCATCTCGTAGCAGTACAACGTATCCACCCCAGCAGCAGGAACCTTTTGGAAATGGGTCGTTCCGTGGTTTGCGAAGCCTATCTGGAGGATTACCTGCGGAATCTTTCGAAGCAACGAGGCACCAGCGTTGGACTGCTGATTGGACAGGTTGGTGGAAATTTCATTCATGTTTTTTTTATATTTTGGCTTAGTTTGTGATGATTGGAATTCTTTAAATTAGTTCATACTTATAACGAGCTGAAAATTTTCAAACGAGCGAGAAATTGATAATTTTCATGTATCTGGTCTAGACCACTGGATACTTAAACTTATCGGATGGATCAAAATGAAACGTTTCATTTATGCCTGCCCGAGCATTAAAACGTGACTCGCAAATAAATAGCTTTACACTCACCTGTTATGGATATTCAAATTAGCCGAACCGGATGCATTCTCTTAAAAGATCGTAATTCATCAATAAAATTGTATATTGTGTTATTTATTTTTCATGTCTGATAATTTTGATTCACAAAAAGATTGATAATATTCTTCTTGATTCGCATAGCCAATTCAATTTCAATTATCACAAAATCCAGCACATGGCCGGTGAAAATTGAAATGCTTTTAGAGAGTCAACCGACGCGTTTCGTTATATCGGACTAAATTTAGTTGCGTATCTTTCTACATTCGTTCTAGATTTATATTGCGACCATTCGAGATGCCCATGATTTGCTTAATCAATTAGCGGTTCCCGGCCGGAGAGCGGCAGCTCGGTTTCTGCAGATTTTTGTTTACATTAGCATTTACCTACCAACAAATAAATAAAAGTAAAGCGCTTCACGCTGTTGGAGCAGATGATCAGACACTAATTTGTAAACGAAAAGCAGCGGTGCATTGGAAGACAAACTGAATTCATTCATTTAATGTTTTTAAAAAATTCCAGTATTGGCTCTGAAATTTTCGACATGAGGACAAGGCTAGAAGATTTAGGTAAAATAGCCATTTTTTTATGTGCATTTTGTGATTTTACGATTCTTATGAATCTCAATTCATAAATAGATTCACATCACACGTCTTTCACTCACAAGAATAGATAAATGACTGAATTTGTTCGTTCGTTTTGCCTAAAGCGGGCCACAGACTACACAACATTTGTACAAATGCGATGAAATTCGATGAAATTTTGTCGCTGTAAACTTGATTGGCACTGCTTGAATGAGCGCCCAAACGGTTGGAGTAAAATCGGTCGGGATCGAAATATTTTGTACAAACCATCCTCCCAGCCGGGGTGGAGGTTTTTTTTTGTTGCTGTTGCTGTTTTCGCCAGCAATCGTTTGTGTTCGCGTGAAAAATGTTTGTATAGTGTGTGGGCGAGCATAGATCAAACAAACGTCGTGGAATCATCGAATTTGCACAGGCCATTTGTGTAGTCTATGGCCCGCTTAATGTTGCTCAAATAACAAACGTTGCCATAGACTTTTATTTTATTCTATTTACTTTCAGTATTGCCGAATACAACTAATTATTTTATTTTATTTTTTATTAAATTTGATTTATGTTCTTCACGTCCTTCATCTCATCCCTACATTCCTTCTCACCTTTATACTCAACCAAAACTTTTTACACATCGACTTTTGTTTTTTTTTCTAGAATTTTTTTTATTGATCCTTAATTTTTATTCCATACTAGCTGATCCCATACGAACTTCGTTTCGCTTTCAACATAGAATATATAATGGACAGTTTGAATGAATGTCTTTCGCCAAGCATTTTCCAGATGCATTTCAGAATGCATTGTTAAGTAATAATTTCAAAAATATTGGACGATCACTGTTTCTATCGTCTGCTACTAAATTTGAAATCAGGAATCAATTGACCGTGCCAAAAAACCTCGTGTATAAATTTCGACTCGATCATTGCATAACAACGCAATTATTGCCTTAAAGTTAAACCCCTTTCGGTGGCCTCTTATACAATTTTTGATATCTGAAATTGATTGCCCTGCCCTCAGAACTCCCGTGTGGAAATTTTCAAAGCAATCCATTGCATAAATATTGCTAAAAACAGTGAAAAATTTATTAATATGGATGACCCCTTTCGTCGACCCCTGACAAAAGACATCTGAAATCTATTGCCCAGCCCCGAAAACTATCGTGTGCAAATTTTCATCCAAATCCTATGTCAAAAAACGACGATATTTCAAAAATATTGAAAAGTTAATATGGATGACCCCCTTTGCGCCCCCTTACACTGAATTTAATACCTGAAATCCATTGCTCGTTCCTCAAAACTCTCGTGTACCAATTTTCATCTGAATCCGATGAATAATAACGACAATATCGCATTAACAGCGAATAGTTAATATGGACGACCCCTTTGACCGACCCCATGTTTGTAATTTAGATGAGTGAAATCAATTGTTTGTCCCTAATAACTCCTGTGTGTAAATTTTCATCCCAATCCGACTTATAAAAACGTCAATATCACTAAGATATTGAAAATTTAATATGGACGACCCCTTTTGTCGGCACCTTACACTAAATTTGATGCCTTAAATTTATTGCACGTCACAAAACTATCGTGTACCAATTTTCATATGAATACGATGTTTAATAACGTCAATATCGCAAAAACAACGAACAGTTAATATGGACGACCCCTTTGGCTGACCCCTTAAACAAAATTTGACACCTGAAATCGATTGCTCGTCTTTCAAAACACTCATGTGCAAATTTTCACCACGATCCGATGAAAAGTAACCTCAATATCGCTAAAACAATATTTGTCTTCTATGGACGACCCCCTTCAGAAGGGGTCATCCGAAAATCTGAAAACATTTTTCATCATTCCTGGTCCTAATATGCATCCATGCCAAATTTCAGCTCTAGCTCTTAAGACGGCTGAGTCTATAGAGGACAAACAAACAAACAAACATACAGAAATTGCTTTTTATATATAGAGATTCTACATCTTTATTCTCTTATTCTCCTACAAATTTTATTTAATTGCATATCCTTCATCTCTTCTCCACATTCCTTCTCAACTCTACTCTCAATAGAATCTTTTATTTACAGTCTTTGGTTTTTCTAAAATAAAAAAATTTATATTCTAAATATTCCTCATCTCAATTCTACATTCCATTCTCTGCAAAAGCTTTTAAAATCTTAAAATATTATTTATTTTCTGCACATTCTTCATCCAATCGGAAAATATTCTTCACAAAAGCCTTTCCAATCTGTGCTTTTCCCGTCGCTCTGTTTTTGTTTATTAGAGCCAGAACAATCCAAAAGCATCAGCAACAGCTGTGCTTTTCTTGTCACTCTGTCTCTGTTTACGAAAGCCGGAATAATTCGGTAGTATTCTTAGAAACAGCCTTAAGGGGGAATTCCCAACCAGAAGGCCAATTCAAAACAAAAAAAAAACAGAAGCATCAGTCTTAAAAATCTGCGCTTCTTAAACCAATTCTCTTATATTCAAAGGTTCGAAGAACCTCTTAGCTGAATGAAACTATCTGTCTTTTTCCACCAGAAGATCAAATCAATACAAACAGCAGCCTTAAAAATCTGTACATCCTTAGCCAATTCCGTTTTTTTTTCTATCGGAATTGATTAACTGGTTTAATCGCCGCGATGAATTGTTTGCTGTTTTCATCGACTTTTTTCGGCGAGGAATGAAACAAAATTACTTGCCAGTTGGTCCAGGTGAGAAGCTAGCCAAATATTTTAAACAGTACGACATCAATGTAGCTTTCAAATCCTTAAACAAAGTAAAGAACACAATTTTCACGAAAACTAAAGATAAAATACCAAAAGAAAAAACAACAAATGTGGTTTACAACATAAAATGTGGAGGTTGTGAAAAATCTTACATTGGTGAAACTAGTCAATTTTTACACAAAAGATTAGAACAGCATAAGAATGATGTAAAAAGCAAAAAAGTTGGAGGCACAGGACTTGCTCAACATAATATAGAGTACGGTCATGCTTTCGATTTCAAAAACACCACTATTTTAGAAAAAGTCTCAAAATACAACACTAGAATTTGTGCAGAAATGTTTCACATCAAAATAAGAGGAGACAATGACGTTGTAAACAAACAGAAAGACTCAATCAATTTTAAATCAGCCTACAACTCCATTTTACCCAAGATCAGAACACTGACAGATAAATGTAAACATAACATCAAAAACAAACAATAGACAACAAACAGTAGTTAGACGATCGCTAGATAAAGTAAGTTATATAATCTAGTAAAATGGAAAATTTGTATTGAAAATAAATTATATTTAAGGTCCACTGAAGAGGAGCGAACAGCCAAAAGTAGCTCGAAACGTTTGGACCAACTGGCAAGTAATTTCTATCGGAATGCCAAATCGAAGCAGACAATCAGCAGCAGCGGCCTTAAAAATCTGCGCTTTCAAAGCCAATTTCTGAGGACCTAATAAAGTAAACAATCAGCAGAGGCTGCCTGAAAATGTGCGCTTCCAAATCCATTCTGTCTTTTTCCAACGGATGACCAAACCAAAAAAAAAAACTATCAGCAGCAACAGTCTTAAAAATCTGCGCTTCCAAAGTCATTCCGTTTTTTTGTCCACCGGAAGACCAAATCATAGTAAATAATCAACTGAATCTGCCTGAAAATCTGCGCTTCCAAATCCATTGCGTCTTTTTCCACCGGAAAGCCAAAACAAACAAACAGCAGCAACAGTTTTAAAAATCTGCTCTTCCAAAGCCATTCCGTCTTTTTCCACGGGAAAGCCACATCATAACAAACAATCAGCGGCAGGCTTCCTAAGCCGATTCTTCTTTTTCCATCGGATGGCCAAATCAAAGCAATCAATCAGCTGCAACAGTCCTAAAATTCTGCGATTCTCATTCCGTCTTTTTTCACCGGAAGGTCAAATCAACTCAAACAATAAGCAACAGCAGCCTTAAAAATCTGTATTGCTTAAGTCAATTCCGTCTTTATCCACCGGAAAGCCAAATCAAAGCAAACAATCAGCAGAAGCAGCCTTAGAAATCTGCATTTCCTAAGACGATTCCGTCTTTTTCCACCGAATGGCCAACAGTCCTAAAATTCTGCGCTTCTAAAGCCATTCCGTCTTTATCCACTGGAAGGCCAAAAGAGAACAATCAGCTGCAGCAGTCTTACGGCGCGCCGTAAATTGATTTTTTGGGTGATTCCTCGATTTTTTTGTAGATGTCAAATCACCTTCCAATTCTTCTGCATGCAGTTTGAAATTTGCGCTTCTTTAGCCAATTCCGTCTTTTGAGAAAATCGAAGATAAACATCTGGATCACAAACTTATTAAAAGGTTAAAAAAAACATATAGACTAAAACGAAGAAAAGCTTAGGGAGTTACGTCGATATGTGATACAGAAGTCTTAATAATATTTCGACCGCCATTACATAACGCTTTTGGTAGCACAAATCATAGAAAACCAGCGATTCAAAGTGAGCAATGTGTCATCACCATAGATTCAACACGGAATTTCCAAATGGCCGAAAATATTAACTGACAACATCGAGAAATTTCGTGTCCATGGCACTCCGTGTAACGGATCAACAAAAAACAATCCGGTTAAAGTGAGTAGGAGATACCACTATTCTGATAGGCCTAGTCCACACTAGGCAACATGAACTGCGATTATTGTTATGAGACGAACTTTGTTGTTGGAAACCTGAGACGGTCTCAGGGTCTCCCGAAGAAAATGGGAGACGCTGAAACCGTCTCGAGACGAACCGTCTCCTAGTGTGGACTGGGCTATACCACTGAGGGTTGTTGCAGAAGCGATAACGAACACACGAAAGTGTCAGGTTTGACACCAAGAAAGCAACTCCTAAAGCTTTGAAAATCTGACGAAAAATCTGTGACTAAATTTTCCGGTAAGTACTATCCAGTAAAATTCTTCTTTTTCAGATTCCGTGTCAGCAGAGCAGGAATCAAGTTTCCAAAACGTTTTGGATTTACCTACATCATGCGAATTCAGTGCCAAATGTTGAAGCACAAAACAAAGTATTCAGTACTGAATGGCGGTAAAACGAAATCTCAATAATAAACGAAACAGCAGTGCGGACAGTTCTCACAAAGAAGGTGGTTTCAGCAAATGTGGGGTTGCCATATTTCCACGCTAGAGTTGGTAACTCGGACAAGGATTAAAGCAGGCCAATCATCCTCAGTTGTACTCCCCCACTTCCACCACCTAATTGCCCAAAAATACCCTTCCCTTCCCCACTTCTACACCGACGGATCCAAAACCGAGAGCGAAAAAGTTGGCTGCGGCATCCATACCAATGAAGGAGACAAAAGCCTAGCCATACCACCCGCCTGCTCAGTGTTTAGCGCCGAAGCCTATGCTATCCTCTATACCCTGGAAAACTACTGCTCCGACACAGGCCCCTCCGCAATTTTCAGTGACTCAGCCAGTGTGCTAGAAGCCGTTTCTGCCGGAAATCTCAAACATCCTTGGATTTCCTCAATCACTGATCTAGCCCTCCGAAAAAATGTTACCCTGGTCTGGAAACCTGGACACGCCGGAATTCCCGGCAACGAATGCGCAGATCGCCTGGCGACCGAAGGAGGTAGAATGGATCCTCCATCAATCCCCATCCCCCAGAAAGACGCACAAAAACTGGCAACCAACAACATCCAGCTTGCCTGGGACCAAAAATGGGACCGAAACCGAACGACCAAGCTACGGGAAATCAAGAACTGCACCGGTAAATGGAATGATCAGCAAAGTCGCCCAAACCGAGTGATCCTAACAAGACTGAGGATTGGCCATACCCGACTAACCCACAATTTTCTTCTCGACAAAACTGACCCTCCCGAATGCCCCGCATAGCACAATCACCGTCAAGCACATCTTATGCAACTGCATCACCTATTTGCCAGATAGACAACACTTCCAGCTTTCAAATAGTCTCCGAGAAATTCTGTCAAATTGTCCGATTGAAGAGGAAAAGTTATTGGCCTTCCTTAAATGCAGCAAACTGTTCCCACAAATTTAGATAGCCGCACTGAATGGGATGAATAAACCCAAGAGGCTTAAAATCCCAAATAAAACAACAAAACAAACTTGGACAAGGAATCCTACACAGCATTGCAGATGGGAAGTTAGCACCTACTATGGTGCTTTTCGCAAATCAAAAATTAATCCTTGGAGACATTTGTAAAAACCTGAAGGATGGGCTGCAGGTAAAACGAACACCGGTTGGATGACTCAGGGGGCTTATTCTGCGACTCGAGTGACTCGACTAACGAAATTTCACTTCTTCGTCCAGAAAATGCTCCACGATTCCATCCCAGTAGCTTGGCAAGAGCGGATGTATTTTTGTTTCGCTATTTATCGGGTGCTTTATAGAAAAGTGAACTAAAAGTTGGAAGTTTTCACAAGCAGTTATCCTGCATCATTCGGTCGTCAATTGCCGAATCAGTTCAGCAACGGAAGTGACAAGCTGTGTTTCCCCCGGCAGCGCTGGTGCGCAATCCCCACATCTGGCTGGAACATCAGGCTGCCTTGTCGTCACCATCAGCACCAGGACCATCAGCACCAGGACCATCAGCAGAGGAGTGCAAATTGTTTCCTCCCAATCCAGGTTTGATTACTGTGTGGGCAGTTGTCCGATAGATCCGGTAATAATTGCCGTAATCGGATAACGGAAACATTGCACAAGTCTGAATCTGATTGGTTTTTCTCTCCCGGTGAATCGAGCCATCATCAATCAACCGAGGAAAAATCATTGCCGTCGTCATCGCCAGGGCCGGCTGCGATCAACGGAAGAACACGTGGTTGTGTACCGAAGAAAAAAACACTCAAGAAAATTAGCTCGTTAATAAGTGCTTGAAAAAAATTGTAAGTTCTTCTTCATTATTTTTCTCTTTTTCTTTTTACTATCTTTTTCTCTATAATTCGAACATTGTTTGCTTCGTTCATATTTTTAACATTTGACATTCGTGTTCGTGTGAAGAAATATGAACGAAGGCGGGGGGTCAATCCCCTCAACTGAGGATGAGGAGGATAGCGTCTATGAGGATGAGGAGCATTTAGAGGATTCGGTTGTTGCGGGTCCTTCTAATGAATTTCATTCTCCAATGGATGATAATTCTGAGTCATCCTCAGTTGAAAGTAAAGCTACCCGACTCCGAGTCTACACTGATAGCCCTACTTTCTCTGGTCCTTGGGTGGTTTTCATCCGGCCCAAAAAAAATGGAAAGCAATTGAATGTGGTTCAGATCACAAGAGATCTGGCGAGGTGGTCCTCCGTAACCTGCATTAAAAAGGTGCGACCTAACAAATTGCGAGTCGAAGTAGCCAACCGGAAATCCGCAAATGAAATTGCTGTCAGCAATTTCATAAACTTAGAATACCACGTGTACATTCCGTCTCGAGACGTAGAGATCGAGGGCGTGATAACTGAAATGAGTCTGAAGGCCGAGTACGTGAAATCCAACGGCGTTGGTAAGTTCAAGAGCCTCGATTCGGCTTCGGTCGAAATCTTGGATTGCCGCCAACTCAGAACAGCCACCGTCGTAAATGGAGTCAAAGGGTACTCACCTTCAGGTTCATTTCGTGTGACCTTTGCGGGTACCGCCCTCCCTCATTATGTCTTGATTGACGGAATATTGAGGCTGCCTGTGCGACTTTTTGTTCCTCGTCCAATGGATTGCAAAAATTGCAATAAGTTGGGACACACTGCGTCGCACTGCTGTAACAAGCCACGGTGTCCCAAATGCGGGGAGAATCATGGGGATGGAGCGTGCTCAGCAATAGAGCAGAAATGTGTCTATTGCGGGGGCTCACCCCATGACATCTCCTCGTGCGAGGAATATAAGAGTCGCTGGGATAGCCAAAAGCGCTCTTTGAAGGAACGGTCAAAACGGTCGTATGCCGCCATATTGAAGGGCGCGGCGCCCCCGATCCAATCTCATTCGAGTAACATTTTTTCTGCGCTTTCAGTTGACAATGTAGAATCAGATGCTACCGACGAAGATCATCCGGTCATTTTTGTAGCTAACTCGCGAAAACGCTCAAAACCAGCACCAAAGACTCCCAAAATTCCAACAAAAATTCCAACATTTTGTTCCTCAATTGGTGTTAAGCAAAAACCGACATCTATAGTAAAAGAAAAACAAGTCCCTCCCGGGTTCCGTATTAATATGCCACCACAGAATACACCAGATATTGCGGGAACTTCTAAGTCTGCCTCTCCTAACGTAATCTTGCCAGAATCAACTTCTCATTCTGGAATTTTCAAATTATCTGACATTTTAAATGGGATCTTCACATTTTTAAACGTCTCGGAATCGATAAGAAACATTGTTACCTCTATGCTTCCGATATTAAAGACATTTTTAATGCAATTGATGCAAACTTGGCCCCTTCTTTCAGTGTTTATCTCTCTCGATGGCTAATTCAGGCCGAGAGGTCGGAGATATCACTGTGTTACAGTGGAATTGTCGTAGTCTTATCCCTAAACTGGATCCGTTCAAATTTCTTCTTCATGAAACTAGTTGCGATATTTTTGCCCTTTCTGAAACATGGCTTTCTTCCGAATCAAACATCTCCTTCCACGATTTTAACATTATCCGTCTGGATCGCAACGATTCTTATGGAGGGGTGCTTTTGGGGATCAATAAGCGCCACTCCTTTTTTAGAATCCACCTCCCTTTATCAGGAGGAATTGAAGCTGTTGCATGTCATATAACTATAAGGGGTAAGGACTTATGCGTTGTCAGTTTGTACTGGCCTCATAGAGTTGCAGTTGATCGAAGCCACCTAGAGGACCTGTGCTCAGTGCTTCCTGAGCCAAGGTTGATCCTGGGTGACTTCAATTCACATGGAACTGTCTGGGGAGAACAAACTGACGATAGTCGTTCTACTCTTATTTATGATATTTGTGACAGTTTCAATTTAACAATTTTGAACACGGGTGAAAAAACACGGGTACCTAAACCTCCTGCAAGACAAAGTGCAATTGACCTCTCCCTCTGCTCAAACTCACTATCATTGGATTGCCAGTGGAAGGTAATTCCTGATCCCAATGGTAGTGATCATTTGCCAATCAAAATTACAATCACCAATGGGGTCAGCAATTCAAATTCAGCAAATATGGCATATGACCTAACAAGACACATCGACTGGAAAAAGTACTCGGACGCAGTTATCTCAACCATCAATTCTGTGGATGTGTTACCTCCGTTGGAGGAATATACTTTTCTTGCTCGCTTGATTCATGACAGTGCAGTTCAATCCCAAACGAAACCCATTCCAGATCCATCTGTTCGACGAAGGCCTCCAAATCCATGGTGGGACAGTCAGTGTACTAAACTTTACGTGGACAAATCGAACGCTTTTAAAGTTTTTCGGAAACACGGAACCCTGGATAACTTCAACGCGTATTTTTCTCTTGAGCAGCAATTCAAAAACCTGATCAAGGGGAAAAAACGTGCGCATTGGCGTAATTTTGTGGGAGGTTTGTCGCGGGAAACATCCTTAAGCACTTTGTGGAATGTGGCACGAAGCATGCGTAATCGTTCTTCCACGAACGAAAGTGAAGAACATTCGCATAAATGGATTTTCAATTTCGCACGGAAAATCTGTCCAGATTCCACACCTGTGCAAAAAATCATCCGAAGTGTGTCTCCGAACAGATGCGATCTGGATTCCAGCTTTTCAATGGTGGAATTCTCACTTGCTCTCCTATCTTGTAACAATTCAGCTCCGGGAATTGATAAAATAAAATTCAACTTGTTGAAAAACCTCCCGGATGCCGCCAAATTCCGCTTGTTGAATTTATTTAATCAATTCTTGGAGCATAACATTGTTCCCGAAGATTGGAGACAAGTGAGAGTTATTGCTATCCAAAAGCCTGGGAAACCTTCGTCCGATTTTAATTCGTACCGTCCGATAGCGATGTTGTCTTGCATTCGAAAATTGATGGAGAAAATGATTTTGTTCCGATTGGATAAGTGGGTGGAAACACATGGTCTCCTTTCAGATACCCAATTTGGGTTTCGAAGGGGCAAAGGGACAAATGATTGTCTTGCTTTGCTGTCTTCAGAGATACAAATGGCGTACGCAAAACGTGAGCAAATGGCTTCAGTGTTTCTTGACATAAAGGGAGCTTTTGATGCAGTCTCAATAGAGGTTTTGTCAGACAAGTTACACTCCCAGGGTCTGCCTCCTCTATTGAACAACATCTTATACAGCTTGCTTTGTGAGAAACATCTGAACTTTGCTCACGGAGATATTGCAGTTAGAAGAACCTCTTACATGGGCCTCCCGCAGGGTTCATGTTTGAGTCCACTTTTGTACAACTTTTACGTAAGTGACATCGACAGTTGTCTCTCTGAAGGCTGCACTCTAAGACAACTTGCAGATGACGGCGTGGTGTCTGTAACAGGATCTACTGAGTCTCATCTGCACAGACCTTTACAAGATACTTTAGACAGATTGTCAACCTGGGCTTTGGGGCTTGGGATTGAGTTTTCCCCACAGAAAACGGAGATGGTTGTTTTCTCAAAGAAGCGTAGACCTGCTCAACCTAAACTTCAACTCCTTGGCAGATCGATCACTCAATCGAGGTGTTTTAAGTATCTTGGGGTTTGGTTTGATTCCAAATGTACCTGGAGAGCCCACATTGAGTATCTGAAAGGAAAATGCCAACAAAGAATCAATTTTCTCCGATCAATCACTGGCACCTGGTGGGGAGCCCACCCAGAAGATCTTTTAAAATTGTATCGAACAACAATTCTCTCAGTGATGGAATATGGTAGTTTTTGTTTCCAGTCAGCTGCCAAAACTCACCTCATCAAACTCGAGCGTATCCAATACCGTTGTCTTCGCATCGCTTTGGGCTGTATGCCCTTAACGCATAACATGAGCCTTGAAGTTTTGGCAGGAATACTCCCACTTAAAGATCGATTCAATTTATTATCACTTCGGTTCCTCATCAGGTGCGAGGTCATGAACCCATTGGTGATCGTAAATTTCGAAAGGCTACTTGAGCAAAATCTTCAATCCAGATTTATGTCTATATACCATGTCTTCATGTCCATGCAGATTAATCCTTCTTCATATTCCCCAACTCGTGTTTACATCCCTGACTACGACAACTCTTCTGTCCAGTTTGATTTGTCTATGCAGCAAGAAATTCGTGGAATCCCTGATTCGCATCGTCCACTGCTGATTCCAAGAATTTTCGATGCTAAATATAGACACGTCGATGCTGACAAAATGTACTTTACAGATGGGTCGCTAATAGAGGAATCAACGGGATTTGGAGTTTTTAACGAAATAGTTACCGCCTCATATAACCTCCTTCCACCATGCTCGGTATACATCGCAGAATTAGGAGCCATTTACTGGGCGTTGGATAGCGTCGTTTCAAGGCCGGTAGGACACTACTATATAATAACGGACAGCCTTAGTTCTGTTGAAGCAATCCGTTCAATAAGACCGGGAAAGCACTCACCATATTTCCTCGGGAAGATACGGGAAATTCTGAGTACTTTATCAAGACGTTGCTTTGCCATCACCTTCGTTTGGGTCCCCTCACATTGCTCGATAATGGGCAATGAGAGGGCGGACTCTCTGGCAAAGGTGGGGGCGATAGAAGGCGAAACGTATCACCGTGAAATCGTCTTCAACGAATTTTACTTCTTAGTTCGAAGGAACTCTCTTGTCAACTGGCAGCGCAAATGGGACGAGGATGAGTTGGGTCGGTGGCTCCACTCGATTATCCCAAAGGTAAGCCTTAAACCCTGGTTTAATAGATTGGACCTGAGTCGGGATTTTATTCGTATATTTTCCCGTCTCATGTCTAATCATTATTCCTTAGACGCGGTACTCTACCGTTTTGACATTGCTGGCAGCAATTTGTGTAATTGCGGTCAAGGTTACCATGACATCGAGCATATTGTCTGGTCGTGTGAGGTCCATCTTGTCGCCAGAACGAATTTAATAGACTCCCTTCGGGCCCGAGGAAAACCACCTAATGTTCCAGTGAGAGATGTACTAGCAGTGCTAGATTTGGACTACATGTTCGAAATCTACCTTTTTCTAAAAGCTATCGATGTTCGCCTATAATTCTTTTTATTTTCATGTTTCCCTTTCTTATCCTCTTTTTCTTTAAAATAAAAGTGTTAAGCTAAGCACATAATTGTAAAAACAAAAACGAGTTTGGCTCTTTAAAACCTGAAAGTATGAGCCGTTTCAAATAAAGATTTACAAAAAAAAAAAAAAAAAAAAAAAATGCTCCACACTCTAATTCTCCCTGACTCAGATTTGAAGGAAAACAATTCAAAATGCGACAAAACTGGGGAAACTCAAATTTTGATTAGAACGACACAACTCAGAAATGAATAATGGGGGTTTTCGCGAATTCTGAGTTGTTTTCAATCAGGCATTTTTAAAGAGCGTCTTAACGATCTGAGCCAAAACTACTCATAATTTTTGAAATTTCGACACGGTTTCGAAAGGGATTATTTTTTTTTAAAGAACTAAATTGAAAATTCGGTTTCAAAAGAAATTAAACAAATGCGTGAAAATTATTTTTATTTTAATTTCTAGGCGTATGCGTGTTTGTTTTGTTTTTTTTTAGGACTGAAATTGGCTTGAAGGGACTGAAATTATTGAAGCGAAATAAGTTTCGGTGAACAGAAATCTGCATTCAGGTTGAGCCTGGGACCCACGGCTCTTCAGCCGGGCGAGCGAGTGTGACCAGCATTTCTAGTTGGGCTGAAGCAGCAGAAAGCAATCCCGAAATGTAACCACAATCACGGAACCACACAGAACCTGGAAAATTCATCATTGTTTAGCAACGAAATCTTCGAGGGATTCGGTCTAAGTTTCCGACCGCCGCAGATTACTTGATGAGCCGAAACCGATGCTTATTCGTTTTTTGTCCACGAAACCACAACATTCTTCTGCTCTTCCTGCTTACAAGCCGCTGTTCCGAAGCCTTCATGGGTGTTGAGCAACAGTTTCCGGGGGTTCGTTTTGATGAAATCTGTCACCCGATTGTCAATGTGGATTTCCAGCTGCCGGATTCGGTTTAGAATTTCTTTGTGCGGCAGCTGGCCCCATCGATTTTGAACCGATTCGACCCGTCTTGGTTGAACACCCGGTTGAAAATGATAACATCCCGTTGGATATTCTTGGAGACGGACACCTTTCTGCCGTTATTGAAGTAATGCTGAAATGAAAAATGAGCAAAATTTAAATAACCAATATTACACACTTCATGTGATGTTTTTTATAAAAAAGCTTGTTGAAATTTTAAGATAGGAATTCCGGCTTTTAAGTTTATATTTTTCGAAATTACGGTAGCCTCAAAGTTACATATAACTGTTGTACAAGGTCAAGGATGGTAAACGTTAAGTGATATTACAAAATAACATAAACTAAACAGTAGGTTGAGTTTTTTTAACAATTTTTGAAATTTATTAGGTGGTAAATATGCGCTATTTCACATTATTAGACAATTAGTTAGGTATATTAGAATTAAATAAACTTAAAATTTATGTTTGACATCTGCATATGAATTACTACTTACTTATTGTAGATCTGAATTAAAAGAACTTCGAAATTGAATATGAAATGAAGATGAAGATTGTTACTATTGAATAACCTCAATCATCAAAATAAGATTGTTAATTTGAAATTTTTAATGTGTAAAGCGAAATACCTCGCTTGTATGAACCCTTTGATTGCGGGAAAAGGTTTTAGGTGGAAGAGGTGCTCGAATCGCTTGCACAAGTCTTGCGGGAGTCTTGCGTCTAACAATCGCTAACCTTTGCAGATAAGAAAACCATATTTAGTGTTTAAAATACCATATTAGGCTACCATTTACTATCTTTTATTGTGTCTTCTTTTTTTGTAGCGCTTAAGTTGACGCTGAAAAGAAAATGTAGGTGGAAAGATAGGAGGAGAGTAGTGAGCGATCTTGAGAAGTTAGTTAGCCCATCCTGCAATGCATCAAATCCATTTCGGATAAAAATAAACAGAATGCAGTACAAGATAATGAACTAACCCTTCATGATACCAGTTGAAGGAAAAACCAGTGGAAAAACGTTGGCGGGTTGAGACAGGTCGCTTACACTCCCAACGAAACTAACTACAATTTTGTATGGTATTTAAAATATTAAAATTAAAATGGACAACCCTCACCATGTTATAGAACTCTTCAGGTGTTGATTAAATCCTTGGGATGACAAACACATCCTTCTGGGTTAATGTTGTTAGAGCACCTGCAACGGTTCAGGTCTAAATATTGGTTTTAGGTATACCAGTTTTAGCAAAATTTTAAATTTTGGAATCGGCTAAAACACGCGCTCCCCACCGGTGTGATAGCAAATTTAAAACAGGTACACTTTTATTGCAGACACTCAATAATTGAAAAGAAAAAACTCATTTTAATTGAAAAATTGCTAAGTTTTGAGTTTCACACCGTCTTAATTGTATCAGGGTTTCATTAACTTAAAGTCTTTTTAATAAAGTTTGTTTGGAACAAGTAGAAATGGATTGACGATTGAATACCTTTCTTTTTCCAATTGACTTCGACCGATTTCTTCCAGGCCGTAACGAACCCCCATGTCGAGCTTTGTCTATTTTGACTAGTTTCAGCTTGCTTCATTGACAACGACCTGACTAGTTTCGACCAAAACTTTGGCTCATTGAACAACTACCAGTTGGCAGAAACCAGTTGAAACCGATTTTTATCTATGATTGAACGAAGCTTAAAAAGCCAAAATGCCTATACGCAGCGAGAAAAAAAGCTTAATTGAAACAAAAAAAAACCTTTTTCTTTTAAAAATTGACTCATTTTGGGGTGTTGATTCCAAATATTAATTTAGTTTACCAGTTCTTTTTTATAGGTAAAAATTCATTAAACATATTTGTGCTTTTGTTTGGGCAAACTAAACAGATTGACAAACATGCTCCTTTTATGTATTCTTAAGTAGAATTTTCATAATTATCAGTAGTTTGTAATGTAGCAGACGGCTTTTTAGCCAGAAATTGAAAGGAATTTTTTCTAAGAATCATGTCAGTTTAGTCAATGTTATCGAACAATATATCATATTTCATGGTTTTTATATTAAAATGGTGAAATATTATGGATTATAAATATTGTTAACAACTTTTGACAAAAACCGGTCATTACACGGATATTCAAATTTTTTAATTTTTTTTAAAGTTTATTGTTGTTTTGCATTAATTTCATTAGAATGTTTCTGTTATTGAAAATGAAAGTTCATATAACGTTTGAACTCGAGAAACGCTGACTGGGCTCACTAATTCGTTGAGGCTAAAAGCTATTTATTGAAATATGAAGTCAAAAATAGTTTGACATAAATTATTTATACATGATACATGGTTTTTGTTAACATGTTTTCTCAATTTGTGTTACGTATTGACCGATTTTGGCGAGAAAAAACATTCAAATAACTTCTCAAAAAGAAACAATTATTACACCCAATGCTACCCAAACATGTGTGAAAATAATCTTCATTGGCTAAAATTTTCTCACCGTGAGCTCCAAACGTCTAAATCGGTCTGTCGTATATTTTGAAATCCTGTTCCAAATTTGCTTGAATTTGGAACAAAGGCGTATAACTGTTGGGAATTTTGAAATCGATAACTGTGCTAAAACAGCAATTTACGACACCGGTGCCAGCCGAAATGTTTTAGCGTGGTCGAAAACCGTGTTTTGCACCTACCGTTGGGACAGCCCTTAGGAGTTGGCTTGAAGGTTGTTCGACTTTTCATTCGACATCATCAGAAGGTAACATGAAAAGAAATACAAAAAAAGAGAAAAAGAAAAATAGGATATTAGTTCATATTATCTACCAATACCTTTATAATACGAAGCCTAGCTCAAACTTAAATTAAATAAAGCTTTAATAGCTTTATTGATTGCTTACTTATGAACAGAACATGAAATGCAAAATGCTGTTCTTCTAAAACCTCATCACTTATTGTGGTCAGCTTCTCTGACAAACTAAACTAAATCTACATATTAAAATATACCGTGTGCCTATTTTTAAATTCCCGAAATCAGTTATCTGGACTACCACCCACTCATTGCTGTTCTTCAAAATCACACATTCTATCATCTACTTCCATAGATGAATTTCAAACCCAACCGGAAAATGTAAAGATCTGCCCAAAGTGGATAATTAAATAAAAAAGCAAAAAGTGTCTTGCCAAATATATCATATTCTTCAACAACAGCATTCTCATCCAATGAGCCTCTAGTTCTTGTAAAATGATTGATTTAAGAATAAACCAACACACTTACTAGAGCATTGGAGAGGAGAATACCATAACCTTTACCTAACATCGCAATGCTTATAATACTTTTTCTCTACCTTTAATTCCATAAAACTAAACCAACTACCTAACCAAATGAAATATGTCCTATTGAAAGTATCAACTTTTATAGGTAATGGCAAATTCTGATACTTCCACTATCGGATGTTGCGGTTGTTCTGCAGAAGGGAGGGCAAGTGTTTCAACTCCCATTCATCTTATCAATATGGTTCATAGAAAAAATATGGGGGCCGGACATTCGGCCGAAGGCCGATAGGCCGAAAGATGTTAGGCCGAAGGTCGCTAGGCCGAATGGGTTGAAAGGCCGACGGATGTTCGGCCGAATAGGACAATAGGCCGAATGCGACATTAGGCCGAATGTTATTTGGCCGAATGGTCATCAGACCGAATGGGCGATAGGCCGAATGGTCATTAGGCCGAATAATCATTAGGCCGAATGGTCGTTAGGCCGAATGGTCATTCGGCCGAAAGGTCACTAAGCCGAATGGTCATTTGGCCGAATGGTCATTAGGCCGAATGGTCATTAGGCCGAATGGTCACTAGGCCGAATGGTCATTAGGCCGAATGGTCACAAGGCCGAAAGATCGTTAGGCCGAATGGCCATGAGGCCGAATGATCGTCGGGCCGAATGGATGCTAGAAGGTCGTTAAGCCGAATAGCCACTAGGCTGAATGGTTGTTAGGCTGAATGGTCGTTGGACCGAATTTATGCTAGGCCTATAAGACATATCGCTTTCTTGCATGTCGGGCCGCTCAGTAGTTAGGCCGATCAGTAGTTAGGCCGAATGATCGTTAGGCCGAATAATCAACAAGCCGAATGGTCATCAGGCCTTATGGATTGCCTTGTGATCATTCGACCTAATGACCATTCGGCCTTATGAACATTCGGCCTAACAGCCATTCGGCCAAACGACCATTCGGCCTAACAGCCATTCGGCCTAGCATGCCGACATGTGTAAAAGATTTCTTATTGACCTAGCAACCATTCATGACGTTCATTCATCCTTATGGCCATTCGGCCTTACGACCATTCGGCCTTACGACCTTTCGGCCTAGCATCCATTCGGCCTTACGACCATTCGGCCTTACGACCATTCGGTCTTTCGACCATTCGGCCTTTCGACCATTCGGCCTTTCGACCATTCGGCCTTACGACCATTCGGCCTAATGACCATTCGGCCTAATGACCATTCGGCCTAATAACCATTCGGCCTAATGACCATTCGGCCTAATAACCATTCGGCTTTATGACCTTTCGGCCTAGTGATCATTCGGCCGAACATCCTTTCGGCCTTGCGTCCTTTCGGCCTAACAACATTCGGCTGGATAACCGTCGGCCGAATAACCCATTCGGCCTAGTGGCCTGTTCGGCCAGATAGCCCATTCGGCCTAACGTCCATCGGCTGAATGACCTTCGGCCGATTGGCTTTCGGCCTCCTGACTTTCGGCCGAATGACCCAGCCTCAAAAAATATACATCTCTGAATCTACCGTTGAATTTAAACTAAATAAAAATGTCCTGCACCTCTTCTAATTTAGGTCATATTAGGACACCATGTTTAATAAGATTGTGTGTCACGACCCTCTCAGGAAAATGATGTTTCAATACATCATTTTCACAAACATACATACATACATTATTGGTATAATTATGCTTTTTGGAAATATTAAAAAAATGTCCGACCATAGGCAAGTGTTGTATATTATCGTTTACAAAATCTTTTAATTGAAATTTGTACTTACCCTAATTTTTTCGTCATCTGCAACTTTCCCGTTCTATTCAGTTTCCGATCGCGGGAAGATCGCGGCATCTTCCCATCCGATAAACATATCGGCTAGCCTTTTAACCAGGGCGAGATGTTCGTTTAACAATTGCCGGGCGTTGTCCGTTAGGAAGATTCACGCGTGATCGACCAGGTAAATTTTACTCGAATCCTTCGGCCGTAATCTGGCCTCATTCGTGACGGCCATTGGTTAGTTAATCCTCGCGGCGTCGAGTAATCGATGTTTCGACATTTGGAAAAGCTCCTGCTATAGGTGTTCCTGCAACCCCGAAACCTCTAGTTAATATTTGTGTTCGGCCAAGAACGCGTAATCGTTTTGCCATTCCATGGTTCCTCAAACTCAACGGGGAGCAAAATTTGAAATGTTGGCCGGCTTCTGTAACGATTCCTAAAAGAAAAGATGAATCGGTTTAATTTTGTCTTTCTTTAATTGGACACACATAATTGTTATCTGAATTTTAAATATTATCTATCACAGCATCTATGACGTAATTAAAAGTTTCATGTACTTACCTTTAGGTATTTTTTCGCTAAATGCACTCCGACCGTCGCATTCATTTTTCGCTATTTTTGTTTTTTTCGATATCTCTGAGTTGTTTTTATCAATTTGCCTCCAAAAAGTGTGCGTCTTTTCTAAGTCCCAGGATTTGGAGCTCGCTAGATGAAAACAACTCAGAATTCTGAAGGTTTTGCACTCAGTTGTTTTCATCTTCATACATGGTGCGACTCCTGAACAAAAACAAATCAGTCTCTGAATAATTTGAAATTACCGTGCAGAAAAGAAATTTGTGTATCTTTTTTTTTTTTTTTTTTTGCAGGAATTTATCACTAGGTGGTATTTGTGTATCGATGAGCTCTAAAGACCAAAAACAGCTCATCCGAACGAAAATTTGGAGGCTAGAGAGGCTATTCAAGCCAGAAAACGATTTCACGTCACTCACTCGAGTCGCAGAATAAGCCCCAGGATTCGTACTTCCTGTACCTAAGGGATATATTTTTTCCTTGGGAAATCAATCAAAAGATTACGCTTTCAATGGTAGTGTTTGTTGATAGTCATCGGTCACATGTTTCTGCACCAACACTGGAGCTCTACATGGAGAATAAAATAATTATTATTTGCCTACCACCAAATTCAACACAAATTACACAACCTCTCGACGTGTCTTTTTTCCGGCCTTTAAAAGCACAATGGACCAAATTACTGGTCGAGTTGAGAATATCCAATGCAGGAGAAAATTTTCCAAGAAAATTACATTGCTCCACCTCTGAAAGGCGCAACGGATAATATGAAGAACATAAAACAAATACTTATAAACGGATTTAGGAAATGCGGATTGTTTCCGTTCGATGCCGAAGACATTAACTATTATTCTTTTGTGGCAACAAATTCAACCGTCTCCTAAGAGACTAGAATCCAGAAAAATTGTGGAACGAAAATCGACAAGGGAACACAAACTGAAGACATTTCTCCAAAGGAACCTTTACTGGGCATCCTGCTTGAGGAATGAATGACCCCATAGCTGTTAAAATCCCAATGATCAAATAAATAAAAAAAAATCCTGCTTGAAGGTTTGGAACCTTATTTAATTGCGAAGCAGGTACAGATATTCATACAACATGAGCACAATGCGGTTTGAGATGGTCCTCTTCAAGATAGACAACTTTTTATTTTGTGGAAAAAACTAAGAGATATTTTTAGACCGTTTGTGAGAATTTCTGCCTCTATTTTTTCCTCACCTGTATTGAAACCACTTATAGAGGCGCATGTGATGTAGAACCTCGTGAAAATTCTTTTTCAAAAAATTTCCGTGTACCGATTCCAACTCCACGTAAAGCATTCCGCAAACCTAGGTTGCAGCCTCCTGTTCTCTTCTCTCTTTGCGTTCCTTGGAGCCTTTCTTGTACTGCAGCACCGGTTCGTTGATCAGCGGAAAGTCTGGCAGCCTGCTCTCCGGAAGTATGGTGCCGATGCAACGGACGCCATACCTACCTAAGGATCCAGCGCCGATTGACCGGCGCATAGGGCTGAGATAAAAGATCTCCACTGCTGGCGATCCGGAGCCAGCGTCTTCACTTGCTGCCAGCCAAGGTTCTCGTCAACTGTGCGGATTTCAGCGGCTAGACTTCGCCGCCACGAGCTTTTGGGCCTGCCTCTTCTTCGATGCCCATCTGGATTCCAGTCAAGCGCCTCTCTGCAAATCTCGTTTTCATCTCTTCGCAGCGTGTGCCCAATCCATCTCCACTTACGTTCTCGAATCTCGATTTCTAGCGCCTTTTGATGACACCGGCGATGAAGTTCAACGTTTGAGATCCAGTTGCCAGGCCACCAAGCGCGGATGATGTTCCGCAGGCAGCGATTCACAAAAACTTGCAGTTTTCGCGTCGTCACCGCATATGTGCACCAAGTTTCACACCCGTACAGCAATACGGATTTGACGTTTGAGTTGAAGATTCGGATCTTAGTTCGTAGAGAGATCTGGCGTGACCGCCAGATGTTTCGGAGACTCGCAAACGCAAATCGGGCTTTTCTGATCCGGGTTTCGATGTCCTTCTTGGTACCACCATCAGGCGTAATCTGGCTACCAAGATACTGGAAGCACTCCACTGTCTCAACCTGTTGTCCAGCTACCACGAAATTGGAACGATTTCCTGTATTGATTTCCATCGACTTGGTCTTTCCGACATTGATTTTGAGACCTGCTGCCTTGGAGCTTTCGGTGAGGTCATCGAGTTTGCTCTGCATGTCTTGTTGTGTTTGGGCGAGCAAAACAATATCGTCTGCCAGGTCAAGGTCGTTCAGTTGCTCCATGGTTGAAGGATTCCACGGCAATCCTCGGTTTGGTCTACAGTCAATCGATCCAGTCAAGATCTCATCCATTACGATGAGAAAAAGTAGCGGTGATAAAATACATCCTTGTCTCACTCCAGCAGTTACCGGGATTGGTTCGGACAAGACACCGTCGTGCAAGACCTTGCACGAAAATGCCTCGTACTGTGCTTCGATGAGATGGACTAGTTTCTCTGGGACCCCTCTTCGTCTAAGAGCAGCCCAGATGTTTTCGTGGTTCAGTCGGTCAAATGCTTTTTCGAAATCAACGAACACCAGCAGAAGAGAGTCCTGGAATTCGTTGATTTGTTCCAGTATTATTCGTAGCGTTGTGATGTGGTCCACACATGATCGTCCGGATCGGAATCCAACTTGTTGCCGTCGGAGTGTAGCGTCGATTTTCTCCTGGATCCTGTTCAGGATCACTTTGCAGAGTACTTTGAGGGTTGTACAGATCAAAGTTATGCCACGCCAGTTACCGCACTCTGTTAGGTCTCCTTTCTTCGGGACCTTTACGAGGATACCCTGCATCCAGTCGGCCGGGAATGTTGCAGTATCCCAGATGTCAGCGAAAAGACGGTGCAACATTTGTGGTGACAAGGCAGGGTCGGCTTTGAGCATTTCAGCAGGAATGCAATCGATTCCAGGTGCTTTGTTGGATTTCATGTCCTTGATTGCCGCTTCTATTTCAGCCAGCGAGGGCGCTTCCGAGTTGACGCCATTAATGCGACTTACTGTGGGCGCCTCGAGCTGCGGGTTCTGTTGGCCATTGCTATTTGTAACTTGGAAAAGTTGATCAAAATGTTCAGTCCAACGCTTGAGCTGATCTGTTCGATCTGTCAGCAGCTGACCTGCTCGGTTTTTCAGCGGCATTCTTGCATTATTCCTTGCACCACTAAGGCGGCGAGAAATATCATAGCCTCCTGTGATTTCCAGCAAATCCTACGATGAGTACGACGCACGGATAAATGAGGGAAAAACAAACAGGAAACGCACCCAAAATAATTTTCACTTAAAAAATAAGTGACATCTGTAGTAAATTCTCGCCATACGTAATTTCATTTGAATTTTAAGTGATGGGTCAAGTGAATTCACTTAAGTGACCGGTCAAGTGAATTACACTATGACGTTCGAGTGAAATTTATCTGAATTTCTATGTAAGTTTCTAGTTAATTATCTCTCGCGTTTTTAAATAAAAGAACATTTATAGACACCACTTCGATTTCAAATACTTACATTACACTCAGAAAAATACTATTATGTATGCCATAAGATTCTCTTATGAAGTGGCGCCATAAGAAAAATTAATGAAATTTATAAGATTGTCTTATGACGCGAATGAATTCTGAAGATGAACGCCTACTTCAATGAGAGGTTGTTGCTTTTCATAAGAGATTCTTATGGAAAAGTAAATCACTTTCTAATAAGAAAAATTCTCGATATTTCATGCTGAAAACATTCACTTTATTGTTTGCAAAATTCGTTTAAAATTAAATCCTTCATTGTCACCATCAGCAGCGCATCAACAGACGGCCCATCAAGGTTTTTTTGCCGCATCTTAATCTTCGACCTTTCGTTTTTTGCCGATCAGCTTGCTGAAAAGTAAACAAATAATGTATTTTAGTTTACTAATATATTCAACGTTCACACCAAAAACATCAAATCGAACTTACCATTCCGGAGATAACAATAACATTTAACATTGAAGGAAAACTATAATAACTATGAATTGGCGATTGCTTCGTACTGTTAGATGATGAAAAAAAACTGATGCTATGAATGAATGTGTTCATCATTTTTTCACAATGCCGTTTCTTCTATTTTTCATAAGAACATCGTATGAAAATTGAAAGAATTTCATAAGACTCTAATGAAAAATTAGTTTGGACGCAAAAAAGTGGTTCATAAGATGTATCTTATGAAATTTATAATAAGATTTCCTCTGAGTGTACGCTTTCGCCATAAATTTATTGATTGGAAAATTCCATCGTAATCCCAAGGCAGATCGGCTACTGCGGCTACTGCGACTTCTAAATCTTCCCTGCTGCACCGAAAAAACTTTTCACATGAACGCTACGTGAAAATGTACATGGATTTTTGCCACCATGAAAATCACATGAAACTTACGTGAATTTCAGGTAGCAAACAGAGCTCGCGCAGCAAGCAAATTTCACGTAATTTTCATATGAGTTGTATATGAAATCAACGTAGATCGAATGTGGTAAGGGATTCGTTCTGCTACATGTAATTCACGTAGATTCCATTGTCATATTAACGTAGGGAGTTTTTTCAGATATTATAACTAATATGTTTTGATTTTGATAGTCATCTTTATTGTCCGGCAAAATTGCGCTTGTCCTTGCGTAACATTTGCTTTTTCCATTATCAGTCACTTCAGTCACACAAAATTTGGCATTTGTTTCGCCGCTTTGACGAGTGCTTAGCCCTGTCAGCTGCCTCAATTTTTAATCCTGTAAAAAAAATATCAAAAATGTAAATAGCTAGCACACAACAAAATATTATTACTTACGAAATAAATATCAACTTTTCCATCACTCAGATTTTTTTGTCTTCATGCACCAACTGTCGGATCCGCGCCATATTGAAAACTGTATTCCTTCACACAGATTTTACGTGAATGAGCCATTCAGGCTTACGTGAACATCACATAGAATGCACAAAATCCCTCTGTACTTGACGGATCACTGGATTCTCACGTAAATCGAATGTGTCTTTATTTTGACAGCATTCAACTATATGAGTTTCACGTAAGGATCAAGTGATTTTTTTATAACTCCTAAGTGCTTCACGTAAACCAAGCAAAAATTCACGTAACGAGTGGCTACGTGAAAATCCAGGTAAATTTAACGTTCCGTTTTCGGCTGAGTGTGCAAACCAGAAAATCTGTCCAGTCCAACACGGAGAAAAAAGTACAGTTATTCCAACAATATTCCGCCTATATTGAACTATATTTCTGATTATTTCTCGGCTAACTATAAATCTGAAGATTTAAACTATATATATAATTGATTATCTGATTGACATTTTGCGTTCCATATTAGTTATAATAGAGTCAATTATAGTTGTATGATTGATTTTATGCATTCAACTATAAATATAATAGATTCAACTATAATCGAATGATTGAGGTTGTGCATTTAACTATAAATATAGTAAATTCAATTATACTGGTACAATTGGTTTAATTGTAAATATAATAGATTCCATTATATTTCTATGATTGATTTTAATCGTTCAACTATAGATATTGTAGAATCAAATTACGTTTATTTTGGTAGTCATCATATTTATTGTTCAAATTATAGCCACTTGCTAAAATTATTCTATCAATTTCAAATTTTGTATTTATTTTTTTATCATAAATGCCACCTACAATTAACAAAGATCCGCGCGTTTCTGTTTTTAACTTTCGCCAGCAACCTGCCATCGCTGTCCTCGGATAGATCCTCGCAGGTTGATACTTCTTGGCTCCGGACACTTGGGCTGGGTTCCCGGCTCCGTAAATTTCGAGGTAGCAGCATTTCGAGCCCTTCCGGCCAACACATTTTTTTTCGAGAGCCTAAAAGCGGTCTGCTGTGGTGAAATGATATGAAATTTCCTTTTGAACGGCGTAGAATCCCATGGAATTAAATCTGTTGGAACAACAGAGATGGGAAAAAGAGAAAATAGAAAGTTATTGAAAGAAAAATAAAAAATAAACTATCTCACCCGTAGTTTTCCTATTTTTTTTGCCACCGGTAAACGCCAGCAGGCCCTCAGATCGATGACGTTTTCTGTACTCGGGGGCTCCCGGTGGAAAATTGCGCTCCTCACGAGATAATTTGTTGATACCTTCTTCAGCTGCCAGCAGATTACACCAACCGACGCACATATCACTGGAAGGGCAAACCATATCACAGGTCAATCCGACTGGGTTACCCACTTTAGACAGCGAGCTGCCTCACGAAGGGCGGCCCTTTTCGTCAGGGTCGTGTGCTTGATGTCCGCGCTAGGAGGCTCTTAATATCCGGCAGGTCCTTTCGGGCCAAAACACTAGCAAAACTCATGCTGAGATGTTTTCCTTTCCTCGAAGTTTCGTCGGTCGTTTGGCCGATGCCGACGGGCTTGTTCCTATAGGATTGGTTCCTTATCGCAGCGCAGCACTTGAACTTGGACTCGAGGTAACGTGAACAATACAAATAAAGTGGCAAACAACTAAAAACCTGTTCCGGTTCCGAATCATAGTTTTCTTTATCTTTTATGAAGTTGTATTCGCTTTAAAATGTCGAATCAGTGACAAAGACTATATGCCGAAGAATATAAAGTCATAAAATTCAATAATACATACATTTGTTGGAAATATATTTCAATTAAATTTCAACTTAACTTCGATGTTTAGTATAGTTGAAAACCAAAATTCAATCATACAATTGTAGTTGAATCTATCATATCTACAGTTGAATCAATTATACCATTACAATTGAATCTATTATATTCATAGTTGATTGCATAAGGTCAATCAGCAGTTTGTAGTTGAATCTATTGTATTTATAGTTGAATGCATAAAATAAATCATACAGTTGAATGCATTATATTGATAGTTGATTGCGTAAGGACAATTAGAAGTATGTAGTTGAATCTATCATATAAGTAGTTAAAAGCGAAAAAATCAACTGCGTTTCGATAATTGGTATAACAAGCTGAAATAATTGTAACAACTGTTGTCTTTTTTCTCCGTGAACCCACAAGCTGAAACATGATAACACCTTTAAATAACTTTTTCTTACATCACGTTTAACACAAACTACCGCCAAAATCGCCTATTAAAGAATTGGGAAAATCCATCTTTAAACGCTGCTCTTTGGAATTTGCCATTTTGAACTCTGAAAATATTTAAACACAATCACAACCCGACATTCACTTGAAATTCAAGTGATGGGGAAGTGAATATTTTTTCTCACTTCAAATTCAAGTGACGACTGAAGTGAAGGTGGATGAATTCACTTGAAATTTAAGTGACTGCCAAGTGAAATGTATATGTCGCACTTGAATGGAAGAAAATCACTGGATCCTAGTTTTTAAGTGAAAAATCATGTGTATTTTAAGAGTGAATTTGGGTTCAGTGCGGGAAAAATAATTAAAAAAAACCAAGGATCTCAAAAAGAAATGTTAAAGAACAAATTGTTGTAATTGTGCTTTATTGATTGAGGTTCTGTATGACGATAACAGGCGTTAGAAGGTCTGACCGAATAAAGCGGAGTCGTCAACAGGCCATAGATTCTACAGCTGCATGGATCATGTTTGAATTAAATGAATAGTTATCGAATCACAAGATTTTGCATGAATTATAATTTGTAAATATACTTGAAGAATAAAAGATGGTCGTGTCTGAGGTTTTCTGTTAACGAGAGTCGTTATAAGATCGTTCGCGGTTGACCCGAATCCGAATGTCAAAGACGACAATAAACAAGCCTCCAGTTCCAACATGGGTTCAACCGAATATTGGGAGATGCCACGAACTGAATTGTTAGGGGTTTAGTAACATTTTGTAAAGCTTAAATAGAGCTATTTACACCTAAATTATAAACTCCCCAAGTAACCCTTAAGCCGTTAAAAATAGCCCTAATTCAGCCTCATAGTCGAATATAGAACCTACTTACAAAGCCTATTTAGCTCTATATTCCACTATAGGGCTGATTAAAAGCCGCTTCTGGCGTATATTTCGGCTCTTATGCGGCCTATTAAGAAATGTCAAAATATTTTGGCAGTGGGTACAACCCACTGAAAATAAAAATTAAATTTGTTTATGTTTTCTGTCTGCTTTCCCCCTGGAGCTTTAGCTTTCTATTTCCTATCTCTCTCTCTATCTCTCCTTTTTCCAGCTGAATTTTTTTTGCCGAACGGAGTAATCGTGCCCGAACGGGAATCGAACTTCTGATATCTCGTTTTTCAGTGCCTTTGCTCAATGAACCATCTCATCTGCGCATCAAAGTAGGAAAATATAACATACTTAAAGAGGAATTTCTCCTCGGTAGCCTTGAATGATATCAACTGTAATCAGTTATACTTACTTCAATCACGATGAAAAGAAGATTACTAATTCAAGTTTGGCGGAGAAAAAAAGAACAGCAGATTTTTAGAATTTTTGATTTATTTATTAACATTTTAAGACACAAAATTTTTCTCTAACATAATATGTTTAGAACTAAAACTTTGACAAACATTAACTTTGAACACTCGAAAATTAGGGCCATTAGATCTGCATCTTCTAGAAACAGGGTCTTAGGCACAGTGCGGAGTTACCCCGGGCGTACATGCATCACCCAGAAAAATTTATCCAGGTTCTTCCTCTATTCCACTTCACGGTCTTCAGTTATCTCCAACAGCTTTGAGATGTCCACCGTTGCCTTTTCGTAGTCGAAAATTGAGCGGGTCATTTAAAGCTTCTCCTAGAACAGCCTGATGCTCGTCCTTTTCTAACACTGAAGACATTTTTGGCCGCTAACAGAATTCACCTCAATAGAAAGCTAGGTTGATTGAAGATTGTTATGATTTTAGATTACTGTTTTTACTTCTTTTTTTGGTAAATGACACCCTCAAAGCCGTTCAAAGACACTAACGGTTACTAACAAAGCTCATATAGGGCTTATTTGAAGTTTGAATGTCACAGGGCCAATAAGCATTTGTAGACGTTATATACGGCTAATAGGCACTGAAATGCTGATATACTGCCCATATGTGGTCTATAACAGTGCTTAACGGTTTGTTGGGTCGTAAATTATTTAACTCGTCTTTCTTTATATCTCAGCCTTCGTCCAGCGGCAAGGACTACGTCGTTCATCTGAACAAAATCAAAGACGCGGCTGGAGCGGAAGAAAACCAAGGTCTACTGGATATTGATAATCAACAGGTCTCGCAGCATGCCCTCATCGAGACCCGGGTGCTTCCGGGAGGATTCTACGTCCTGGGAATCTTCGTCATCAATCCGAAATCCATCTTCGAAGACCAGAACCTGCTGCGAAAGGTGAAAACCATGCTTGTTGATATGCGACATACCTTCAGCTCCAGCGCTCTTCTACAAGGAAATTGTGACGATCTGGATGGCGGAGAGAAGTTGGTGTTCTACTATTCATCCGGCAGTAACGTGTTTGGTTGCAAAAGTATTGCACTCAAATCGGAGAGCCTTTCGGTGAAACCGTGCGATTGGAAGTTTCAGGAACGGGCCACTTCCTGGCATGTGATGAGCACATTTTTCGAAACCGACGATGTGTTTTCGCTGAAGAAGAAATCCGTTGATCAGTACGATACCGAGAGCAATCTGACCGAATGTGTGGAAATCTTGAAAAAGGATCTGGATGATGGAATTATCTTTTTCGACGGATGTTCCAGAGATGGCAAACGACTGGTTGAGGCTTCTTTGAAGGAAAAGAAGGATGATCCGTTTATCGTACATATCTATTTGAAATCGGTATGTTGGGTAAAAAATTGTTAACTGCATTGAAATTTCATATTTTGCTTTTTTCCAGAAACCAGACCAAGATATAGCGAATCGAAAGATAAAAACCTTCCCAGGAACCATGAAATTCGAAGGAATTGTTAGCAGCAAAGTGTTCGTTCATCCGAAAAATACCTTTGCCGAGGTCGAATCCTTCATCCGGACGGACATCATTCGCTCACTAATGTCCCGGATCCAAATCCACTGTGATTCCTTGGTTCAGTCGGAGGATTCCGTTCCGGATATTATCATGCTGAACGAACTACCCCGACGAATTTATTTCCCCATCCGCCCGAAAGTACATCAGATCCTGTTCAGCGAGTACCTGTTCCGGGAAGAGCCGAAAGAAACCGCCATTCCCCAGATCCGGGAAACGTTGGACTTGGCGGTACTTCCGAAAGAACTCAATGCCACCATCGAAATCGAAGCAGAAATCAAGGAAGAGGAACGGCACGATGCCGAAGAGTGTAACCTGACGATGAGCAAGAAGCCCAAGGTCAAAATGGATCCGATTATGGTGGGTGGGCTGGCAGCCATCGTCGTGCTTGTAGTGGCCATTTTGGTATTTTTAATCACGAAATAATTCCATTCTTTGCGTGTGTCTGTGAACTGTTTTTTGGAAATACCATTCGATTTTATACTTATTTTTGGATCTAATCGTTGAATAAAAGTATATATTGTTATATCTAAAAATCGGTAAGATTTTTTTTTTTAATTAAGTTTAAAGTTAGTTTTTTCGAATGCATATGGGGTAATACTATTACAAGGGACTGGATTTCCTACCATTGTAGGTTTCTGAAAGTATGAAGCCTTTCACTCATGAATCATCGGACGTGGAAGCGTTTCAAATCAGAGTCAAACTACTCATACATAGACAGGATTCGTTAACGATATGGGGGATCTCGAGTTCTTTATATAAATCTTCTGTAAAAAATTGTATTTTGTAAGCAATGTTTTTCTACTGGTAACTTGATGTTTGTAGATAATTTATATTAAAAAATCATAGCAAACTTCTTAGTAAATCATTAATAGTTTAAAATTCTGCTTTAAGTGTAGAGGTATTCTTCTTATTTAAATCCTGATTTGCAATTATGAAGTAAAAATTTTAAAATGCACAAACACACTTACCTAGTGTTTTTGATTTCAAACCTTGGGGCTCATATTGTTCTTTAGCATAACAGAAAGCCTCATGCCAATTTTAAGCTCAAACTAACTCTTAAAAGTTGCTTATCGACTTTCAAATTCTTATGGTTAATTTGTTGTAGTGAATAGGCAAAAATCACTTTTTCAGCTCATTCAGACCGACTGTCCAACAAACTTGACTCAAATGTCCCTTCAATGATGCTTAATAAATGCAAATAATCAAAATGAATCTGACGCATTTCTAAGAGTTAAAAAAAGTTTAACTATATTGTTTGTAAAAAAAACTTTGTAGGTGCTAAAATGAGACCGTTTCTCTCAAAGATAAGATTCCAGAAGAGGAGAGATCCGGAATTCCATGTAAGAGTTAACCGGCGATTTACAAAGAGCATAAAAATACCGTTGAAAACAGAAGTACCCCTATCATTTGATCGAGCATGCCCAAGCAACCAAAAGTCCCATAAAACAGGTACAAAAACGCTTACTCAGCCCCATCATTGATATAAAATACATTTTATGCATCTCAAAATTTAAGTTGTTATTGATACTTTCAAGTTCTAAAACAAGTCTTATTGCTCATCTGAGTTCCTAGAGAACTCTATTCAGCCCAAAATTTAAGTTATTAAAGCAACTTTAAAGTTCATTTCATTGGCTGAAGATAACGCTATACAGCCCTTAAGGGAATATCTAAGAACCTTCTACGCACCGAAAAAAAATCTGGTTGACAGATTGCTCTGACAACCAGATGACAGACTGCCGACTGCTAAGTTGCCGGTCTATCACGATATATCTCGTTGACTTCAATGTTAACTAAATTATAAGTTTTTACAAAGAAGCTACTTACACTTCGAGAATTGATCCGTTGTCCTCTAGGTTGTCATGCAAACTGGTTAACCTCTCGACCAATCCTGCTTTTGTTTTCGCCACTGTTGGAAGTAGTGCGTAAGAAAGTGTTAAGCAAACGTTATCGACCTTCTTGAAAGAAGTTGCATTAAAATTGCTTAGGAGTTTCGTTATCGATAATTTAACCTTTCAAAGTGCGATGGAAGTTCCTGAGTAACTTTTACGTGGCAAGAGTTACTTGAAGCTCCCGAAAACATTTTTTCAGCCAAATGTGAACTTCGGAGTTCCATTTTTAAGTATAAACGTGACTTTTGGTTGCTTGGGGAGTTACCCCGTTTTATCCGATATCGGATCAAAATTACACTATAAGGTGCCAAATGAGTGTGTTCATTTCTGAAAGAAAAAAAAAACTGTCCGTCATAAAAATCAACAAAATACGGTGGGCAAATGTTTCGTTAACAAGTCTCGCTTGAATGTTCCGGAGATGAACAGAGAGAAAAAAGTGAAAAATTTCATGTCTTAAACTTGAGGTGGCTGACGATCTGCGAAAGCTGAAAATCAATCAGTGTTACATAACTAATGACACCATGAATGGCTAAATATAGAAAGAAAACTGCCTTCAAATACGACCTTTTTTAAATTGTTGATAGATCCAAGGCTTCAGCCTTTCATCTTTAATGGTGTTTACAATATTTTTATGAAAAAAAACTAACTTAAGTCTTTTTTTTATTTGTTCTCTCGACATATTCAGTTTTATAAAATTAGCATGTGCATTGTAGAGCGCCATCCTTCTATATATTTATTCATTGCAAGCGTAGTTTTGAATTCAGGTTAGGGAGCTGCCCAAGCAACCAAAAGTTCGGATAACATTCCTCTATCAGGTTTGATCAGCTTATTGGAGTATGCTAAAACAACTTCTTTTCAGTTCAGTAAAAGCAGAATAAAAAAATCGAAAAAATTACTCTTTCGCTCCTCAATTGCCTTCTCAAGTCCGTTATTTTTTTTTTAACGAACATACACATATATGTAGGTTCTCAGTGAAACTTCATGTTTCTTTGAAGAGATCTGAATTGTACTTAAGACTAAAGCGTATCTTTCAAGGGTTTAATGGCTAGCATCGTACTGATGCTAACACCACCAGCCCACAGAAAGAGTACTATGTATGCCGTGATCGAGACTCGATCTCATGACCTATGGCTTAGGAGACTTGAACGCTATGCTCTAAGCCACGGTCGGCGGCTAGTTTGATTCATATTAATCAACCATATTTTTTACTAACTCACATTACATTTAAAAAACATGTTCTTACCAAGCCTCGAATCCGAGCTCACCGCTTGAAAGTCGAGATCCATACTTATTGCCCTATATGAACATCATGAGTAGCTCTGCGAAGTAGTGGTGCAGAGTGGAAACGTGTCTACAGACTTGTCACCCGTAGGCGTACGGCCGAGAGAACTACACGTCACACTTGGTGTAGCCAGCCCGCCGACGAGCTGCTTGCCGAGTGTGGCAAAAACGTGGTGCGACTGGGCACCTTGGTACCAGTGCTCAGTTTGAAGAGGGAGGGTCGAAACGTGTATCGGGTAGTCGCGACCCCGATATGCGGGACGACCAAATGTTCGAGCGGGTTTTGGTCGAATTCGCGCGTCGGGTGGTCCTAGCCCCGATTCGTGGATATGACCGACTCACGACGAGCAGAGGGGCCTTGTGCCGAAATATGTGGCGCCCAGTAAATGGGCCTCAGAATGAGTCTCGAAAAGTCGAAACGTAAAACAGGATAGGTGTGTGGTTATCTCCAGACCCGAGGATTGGCGAGTTGTTCTCGTCTCGAATTGGGTCAAGAGACGGTTCTAATGAGGGACCTCGAGACACGTGGAGAGGTGGGTATTGACGCCTCAAATTGTGTCAAGAGGAGTGTGAGAGGGTCTTGAGCCACGAGGAGAGGCGGGTCAAGACGTCTCGAATTGTGGCAAGAGGCCGTATGTGAGACTCGAGTCACGAGTAGCGGCGAACGGACTGCCAACCCGTGAGTCGTGAATCGTGACAAAGAGTGGATGAAGATTGCTGGTGTAGCACGTATAAAAATGAGTATTTGCCGTGGATCCCATTGCGCGAGTATGTCTCCCATGTCGGGTATAGCCTTCGTTGCAGGTCCGGATAGGAACTATGGCCAGAGGCCCCAGGTGGACTTTATGGCGTAGGGGTACATAGTATCATGAGTCATCCAATTGCACCCATGGACCCAGAGTAGCAAACTGGGGGGACGCGGTGGCTCGCCGTGCCTTGGAATGCAATCTGTAAAAAGGATTTACCACCTGAGTGATCAACTATTAAAAAAAAACATCAAGAGTAGGTTACGATTTTACTCGATGTGATGATTTTCTTTAAAACGACTTTCAGGTTCTTAATTTCTACTTAATTCCCACTTTCAAGTTGTTAAAAAGTTCTTCCGGAACTAAATGTGTACTTCACATTGTTGTTTCCCAAATAACGATGTGTTTATTTAAGCGAACACGTGTTGAAGTTCGAAAAAAGTAGATTTAAGCCTGTAAATCTACTTCAAATTTGCTTTTGAACGCCCGTTGGAACTAATTAAAAACTTTCAAGTTTACAAAATGAGCTGTACAAAAAGGACTTGCAACCCTTTGATAGCTAATTGATTTTGAAAACAATGAGAAGTACGTAACAAGTAGATTGTTTTTCTTCATACAAACTTTAAAGTTCCCAAAAAGTAGAAACAGAAACAAAAACAGTACTTTAAAGCTTTTTTTGAGTATTGGCTGAACTTGATAAAGAATGAAGTTCCATGGACCTCGAAAAAGCATTTTGAACAGCAAAAAAGTTCCACAGAACTTTTGTACAGCTATGGACATATTAGTTCGTTCCTTAAGTGATATTCGAACTTTTGGTTGCTTGGGTGGAACGGTCTCATGTTGCGTAGACTGCTACGTCCTTTGTTAAGAGAAATCTGTGACAACAAACCTACGTTGAAAAATATTTTCAACAGGTCAAATCCTTAAAAAACAAAACAAATTTTCAGCGATTTTCTAGTGAGTCCAAGCCAACCAACATACACAAAGCTCGATATTCTGGCATATCTTCTTGCCAGCCAAGGTTTCTCAAGGCGTACCTTAGAATCGCGTTTGAACTCTTTCAATTCTATTCTTACGAACATTGTAGTATGGCTGCCACACAATACTGGCGTACTCGATAGTGGTTCGGACAAGTCCAACATAAATTGAGACGATTGTGTAAGGATGTCCAACTCGTGAAAATCCTACTAACCATACCGTACATGGAATTTGGTTTGGCCACAACTTGTTCGATATGTTTTGAAAAACTGAGTTCCAAGTCTACGCCTAGATCTTTAACTAAGGCTTTTCTTGTTACGGAACATATGTTTTCAGGACAATTATCGTGCACTTTGTTGCTCAATTTCCTTGAAAAGATGATCACGTTGCATTTTGCGGCATTGATTTTCAAACCAAAATGGCTGCAACACTCATAAAATTTGTTAAGCGCATTCTGTAGAACCATACAATCCTTGGGATACCAAACAGGAAGGAACATTTTCAAATCATCTGCGACGATCAGCACAAACACGTCACGCAGCACTTTGGGGAACTCGTTCATTACAGTGATAAAAATAGGGGTCCCAAGGGACTCCCTTGTGGTACGACGCTGTTGACTAAGAATACGCTGGATCCCGCATTTCCAAGTTTTACAAGTTGAACTCTTTCTATCAGGTACGAACGTATTCATTGTAGACTAACACCGGTGATTCCATTTTTGCTCAGCACTGACAAAGAGCTTTAATATTGATAACGTCAAAAGCTTTAGACATGTCTGTATTTAAATATATATGACATCTACTTGCGAACCCTGCGTTATCCATTGAGAAGTTCGCGAAACAAATTCTGCTTCGTTAGTCACAGTTGATCGCTTTTTCAAAAATCCATGCTGACCATCTGACATTTTTCTTTCCAGCCATGGATGCATCTGGTCGTAAATTATGCTCTCGAACATTTTTGGTGTAGCTGAAAGAATTGCTACCCCTCGATAGTTTTTAGCGGCAGTTTTGAACCATTCTTGTGAATCGGCATAATGTGTGAGATTTTCCATAGTTTGCTAACATAGCGCCTGCGCAATTTTAAAAAAACGAATTTGGTCCACTTCCTTTGGATTCATCGAGCTACGAAATTTTCCTTGAATAACACTTTCATAGATCCTACTAAATTATACTATGTTTTAGTTGGGTCTGGAATGGTGTAATTACTCGAAATCAGAGGTGGAGTGATTAAAAGTCAAATATGTTGTTTTTTGTCAACTGTCAAATCGCTAACAAACGCACCGTACCACATTTTTGGTACCAGAACGTCAGTGTGGTTCCCGGAATTAAACACTTCATCCCAAAACAGACTCAAAATAGAGTAACATTTTGAGTGCCAAACGCATCTGTTGTCATACTGCAGATGAAGGATCAATTTTAACAAGAATTATACTGAAAACTGTGCATTTTGTGCCAAACTATAATTTATGAGGTTACCAAAGATTCTTTTGATTGACATTTCCGAGCCGCAGAAATGATTTTCATGATTATCGGAAAATTGGCTCTGGTTGAAATTTTTGAAATAAAGACGCCATGTTGCCCTATACATGTTTCACTCGTATCATTTTTCATCTTCCTGCGGGCTTCTTGACTGAAAGCTTGGTACGGGAATTTTTGTTTTCTTCAGCCCCTTGATGTCGAAGGAGGACAATCTGCTAAAATTGTCATAACTTCGATCAAATTTAAAGATTTGAGTAGTTTTGAAAGTCAAGCTTCAGGAAGCAAATCAACTCACTGAAAAATATTTTTGAGAGAGAAGAATTTCACATTCAAAAATAACACAAGTTCAAATTTTGATAGATCAATTGGTGGTTTCTCAGCAATGCAGATCAAGCGCTGAAAAAATCAGCGCGACGAGAAATGTTTGCTGGTTTCCAGGTGGACGTTTCCAGCAATTTTTTTTTATTTAATTCGAGGCAAAAATTTGCTGTATACACCACTCTGATCCTAAACGCCTCAAAATGTTTCAATTCAATTGAAAAAGAAGTTTTGGAACTGTGTTTGGTGTTCACCGGAAGCTCCCGGAACAAAAACGTTAACTTCGAAAGTTTATTGGTTCACACGTTTTCTGACTTTCAACCAGAGATTTGTGGGCTTGTTCCAATCAAGAATCTTGATTAAGATCATCTTGGTTTAAGGTTCTTCCCCCGGAGTTGATCGCTTTTGCTTCTCCTTGTGTGTTCTATCTAAAACCAATAACTAACATACAGATTAAAGCGATCATTTAAATTGATGACAGCGGGTGCCGCAATTAATTGATTTTTATGCCATTGATATTAGCTGTCATTAGAGCCCACCTCAAGTTTACCTGATGACGACGACGCGACGGTAGGTAAGTCGAAGGCTCGAGCCTCATAAACATGAAGATTGGTTGATGGCAGTTGCAGTTTCTTAGGAAGCAACATATCGGTTCATTGATTGGATTGTCTAAGAAACTGAGTCATGAGAACAACATCTCTGTATAATCGCATAACAGATTAACAGAGAATTCATTGTGGGAGATCTGCCATCATTATGTTAGAATGACAAGTTCCATTCTAATGACAATTAATAATTGCTAATATTTGTTTGCTGCAATCACGTGGAATCAACGGTCTTCACCATTAGTTTTCTGCCTTCCAGACCAACCACCCAGATGGCACCTTCGAGGTCGATGCAATCGATTATCCTATTTGCAGCTGTCCAGAGCTGTTTCGAAGTGTCGGTTATTGTTAATGCAACTGGTGAGATATGAACGAATTTCCTTGGGTTTTGGATCCAGAAATGGAATAGATTTATATTGAATGGTACATTGTAGGTACAAACTCAGGTAGGAACTTATGCTTCAGTTTGCCGGTAATCGTCGTTAACCTTTTACAAGGTTCATAAATCTCAAATTATTTGTTCAATTCTGGAATTCGCCTCGGTGAAGCTTAGAGCAGCTTGAGAATAGGTCGAGATTAAGGTTTTTTTTTACGAAAAACTTCAATCCATTACCCACTGACTGACTTACTGACTGACTGAAAGCCCTTGATATGGGGCAGCAGAAGGGCTGGGGTCATTCCATTAAAAGTCTTGGCCTTTGGTTTAAAAATAAGGGGGGTGGAGGGACGAATGAAACGTTTAACGACCCATCGCTCCGGATAATGTACTCACTTACACCGAGGAATATCTGAGGAGGTGGTTTCCCTAAAGTGTAGAACCGTGTAGCTGGTCCGCGAAGATTGATTTGTATCGTAATTATACGAAAAACTCCAGCGGTTCTGCCCCAGAAGGCTCCAAACATTGTAACTCATAACGTTGGGACCGAAATTGAATTTTTATGAGCCGGTTAATCTGTACAGATGTTTAAGACTCTGTTGTTGTTGTTGAGCTCTCGCCTTGCACCTCTCTCGGCAACGACGGACGATGCCAATGCTCGGAAGTGTTTTGTTGGCCTTTACCTGGTGCCCCAGAGCCCAGGGGAAAAAATTGGTTTAGGAACTGGGTCTGTGTAAAAATTATACTGTTGTAATTCTGGCAATCAATCGTACTGCCTTTATGGTCCTCCCATTTATATCTTGTTACCGCTGAATTGAACGTTTTCTAGATCACTTATAGATAAAGAGCATTATACTAAGAATTGTTTGAAACTCATTTCGAATCAGCTATCAATATAACAGCTATCAATATAATATTCGTTTTATGTGCACTAAAGTGATTTCACCCACAGTTTTGCTATAAAACTATAAATCATACAGATGTTCTATTATAAATTGTTCGAGGTAGAGTCTCATCAAACAAGCATGTCTATTCTTGGTTCAGGGTAGGACATAAAATTACAGTCATTGATTCGATCGCAGATCAACCCAGCCAGGAGCAATTTTATCATTCATGCTTCTTGAGCTCGGAGCTCAACCTTCCTCCTGATTCAGCGATCATTCTTCACAGCGCCATTGTCACCATATTTCACGCTACCTATGCAAAATGGCTTCCCACATAGAACTAATCACTTCAATTCGTCACCAGGCATCAATTCTCATAATTGCATCTTAATTGAAAACAAATGGCGCCCTTGTACTTGAATTAGCCCAACAATAATCGCCAGCAGCATGTCAGGTTTAGGCAGGCAAGACAGACGTTGCACTGGAGGTGAACATTTTGTGAATGAACGAATGGCATCTGCCTGCTCACAGGGGGAGCTCTAGCATAAACAACAAAAGCAGGTACACCTTCAAACGGTGCACGATCTTTTTTTTTTATCCGAGCTATTTTGAATTGGAAAAACGCCGTCAATGGGAAGAGCACTTTATCATGCAACTACCTACCTGCCGGGCAGATGAACTTGATGGTATGTCGAGGAGCATTGAAGTTGGCTCTACATTTTCTAGATTAGAATAAAATAAATAAATCTTCAGTTAATTATTTCACCTAGCTTAAAACTTAAAAATCATACGCGGAATGAAAATTCTTAACCGTCTCAAAAACGGCGTAATGGTAGTTTAAAAAAATCGAATCCGTATGATTGGCGTATTCACGTTGATAAAGGGCGAACACGGAATCATTACGACACATTCAACAGGGCATAACTTTTTTACCATTGGGTAAAAATCACCCAAATTTTGCACACTTTCTCATTGATATGTATTGTTTACATGCTGTTGTCAAACTCGAAGTCATGTTTTCCGATTCAACGAAAATGGAGGTGAACCAATTCGAGTCGAGAGAACCTTTCCAAACACCTGGAATTTCCTGACCTGTCGCACCGACAGTTGGGAAAAATGTTGAACATTCATCATTCAATCGTTTCTAGAGTGTTGAAGCGGTTCCAGGAGTGGTTGACGTTGGACCACGGCAAAGGAGCTGGTAGAAAACTGGGACCGGAGAACAAAAAAGATGGAGGGAAAGGCAAGGCAAGCAAATCCCAACGTCTCAAGCCATGATTTGGCTAAAAAGATCGGCATGTCGCAGAGCTACGTCCAGAATGCAAAGAAGAGAGCTGGACTACATACATACAAGGTACAGAACTACCCAAACTGCGATGAGCGGCGGTAGCAACAATCTACGCCTAAAACTCGGGCATGGAAGCTCTACGAGAAGATGCTGATAAAATGTGGCTGCTGTGCGATGGACGACAAAACGTATATAAAAGCCGATTTTGAGAAAAGTTTTTCACCGTCAAGAGCAAGCTAGATGTGGACGACAAATTTAATAAGAAGAAAATGTCGAAGTTCGCCTCCAAATACCTCGTTTGCAGGCCATCTGCTCTTGCGGACTGAGGAGTGAGCCTTTCGTGACAAATGGCACAGTAAATGACGAGATCTACAAATCTGAATGCCTCGAGAAGCGCCTTCTGCCGTTCTTGAAGCAGCATGACGAAGCTCCGCTTGTTTTGGTCCAAAACCCACCGTAGTACTTTTAATGTTCCTTGGTCTACCGAAATTTACCATGCCAAATTTCGGCCCTTTTGGTTAGTTTAACGAAGCACAGGTTTGCATGAAATTTTAGCCCCATTTGTCCTAGCCAAAGGCGGAAGAATAATTGTATCGTCCTGTCTATTTTGCAATAGGTTTGGACATTTCCATTCGTGCAGATTATTGGCCTAAAATAAATTTATTCCTATTTCAAGGTAGTAAACGTTTTCTGAGACCACCAACACCCGCTCGATGGCTTGAGTATTACCGTATTTTTTTCACCTGGAGGCAAACTAGAGGCAACCTAGGTTCGCTCTAACTGCTGTCATCGTGCTCATTTATTGCTCGAGAGGCAACCTAGGGTCGCTCGAAAAACGGACGGAGTCGCCCTGAGAAGAAAGTCAGTTTTGCGAGAAGTTCACCAATACTCTCAACGTTGTTGTCAAAACATTAAACAGCTGTTTTTGGCTGAAAGCAAAACAGTTGAAATTATGAACGAGAAAATGATAATTGCCGCGATTTTGAACCTCTCAGCCAAGCAAAATCGTACTATCTGCTGTCCAGTGCAATCCGGACACGAAAAAAGGCAATCCGGATGTGAAGAACCGAATGAAGAAATCCAGAAGGGAGAACAAAATGACTGCTGCATGTAAACATTGCGCTCGTTCTCACGCACACCTACGTATGGAATAACTCGAAACCCGAAAGTCGTTTTTTTATTCTGACAGCCAAATCCGGGATAAAAAAAAAACGCTATATGACATGACCAGTTTGATATTTCCAATAGCGCAACTTGCAAAGTCAGCAAAATACCAAACTTAATTTTAAATGTGATTAATACAATTATTTATATGTTCAAATTGGTTTCCAATTAAAATGTGAAGAAATTTTGTTTTTTTTTGAAAATTGGACGGAAAACTAACAGTTGTTTTCTTTTATAAAAAAAAGAATGCTCTGTTTGGGGTATTACAACTATTTTTTCGCTACTCCTAACGCTTCGCCGTCTTTGGCTAAGTTATTGTATCCAGAATTTTTTTTCATTTGCAGCATTTCATATGCATTGCATGAGAATAAAACATTCAGAAAAATGTTAAAAAGTAACATAGTAACAAGTTCTATACAAAATTTCAAATCAATACCCGAATACCTAAATCTTATTTTAAGAATCTACAAAAATTAAGTCCTTCGTTTTGACCAGAATGAAAACTTTTTGGATTACAGAAGTTTTGAAATTAAAAAAAAAATTGAAATTTGAAACACGCTTATACGCAGTGCGTTTGCGCTGCAAGCACAATGCCAATAGTTGCATACCTTTTCAACGCCAATAGTGTCATCATCCACTGTCAATTTTTCGACGACTCAATAATGCTTTTATTGAAGTATTGGTTTAAGGTTTTTTTTTTTTTAAATATATCTTTATTAGTACCAATTCATCATTACATTTATATTACATTAATACATTAAATTAGGTGTTCAGTTCAATAATGAACTTTCAGAGCCCTATAGTTTAATAATCACTAAAATTTATTTATTCGACTTAAATTTGCTGAGCACAATCAAGCATTTTTATAAAGGAGAACATCCTGTAGTGAAAAAAAAAAAATATTTTAAACTAAAAACTAAAGCTATCCTAAAATTAAACTAATTGTAGAGAGAGCGAATCTCTGCGATGGAAGACTGCATCGATTTGCCTCTGAAGTTGGAGATGATTTTGTTGGCCATCTCTTCGATAGATTCAATGCCCGCAATCCGATGAAGATCTTCGGTGCTGTGCCAAGGTGGAAGCCGCAAAATCATTTTCAGAACCTTGTTCTGAATCCTCTGGATGGCTTTCTTCCTCGTCGCGCAGCAGCTAGACCAAATCGGAACTGCATACATTATCGCTGGTCGGAAGACTTGCTTGTAAATAAGCATCTTATTCTTCAGGCAAAGTCGGGATTTCCTGTTGATGAGAGAATAAAGAGATTTAGTGTATTTGTTACATTTAGATTGAATATCTTCAATGTGATTCTTAAAAGAAAGATTCCGAGCAAGTGTGAGTCCCAAGTACTTCACGTGATCAGTCCATTCTAAAGAAACCCCATTAAAAGTTATGGAATGATTTTCATTAGGTTTTAAAAAATTTGCTCTTGGCTTATGGGGAAATAAAATAAGTTGAGTTTTGGAAGCGTTAGGAGAAATTTTCCACATTTTCAAGTAATTCAAAAAGGAATTTAAATTTTGTTGCAATCTACTGCGTACCACCCGTAAATTTCGACCTTTGGCTGAAAGCAAAGTATCGTCAGCAAATAATCTTCTACCTTTTCCTTCTGGGACATCAGGAAGATCAGAAGTAAAAATATTGTATAAAATAGGCCCAAGTATACTACCCTGAGGGACACCAGCTCTAATGGGTATCCTTTCAGAGCATGAATTTTGATAGCTTACTTGCAAAGTTCGGCTAGTCAAATAATTTTGGTGAGATATACAGGAAAATCAAATCGAGCTAATTTAGCTACTAAACCTTTGTGCCAAACCTTTGTGAAAATTAAAAGTTGATTTTAAAGGGTTTTCAATGGGACTTTGGGATAAAGAAAATGTTACTGGAAGGTGGTCTGAATCGAGGTCCGCATGAGTAACTAATTGACTACAATGCTCGCCTAAATCCGTTAGAACCAAATCAATTGTGGAGGGATTTCTAATTGAAGAAAAACAAGTATGCCCATTAGGATATTCAACAGTATAATAACCTGCAGAGCAGTCATTAAACAAAATATTCCCATTTGAATTTGATGAAATATTATTCCAAGATCGGTGTTTTGCATTAAAGTCACCAATAATAAAAAATTTAGATTTATTTCTGGTGAGTTTTTGTAAATCTCCCTTCAAAAATTTTTTCTGCTCACCGCTACATTGAAAAGGCAAATATGCGGCAACAATTATAATTTTCCCCATAGAAGTTTCTAATTCAATTCCAATTGTTTCTAAGACTTTTGTATTGAAAGAAGGAAGAAGTCTAAATTTGAGACGACTATTGATGACAATAGCTACACCCCCACCTTGTCGATCAAGTCGATCATTTCGTAAAATTTTAAAGGAAGCATTGCTTTTCAAGTTATTGTCTGGCTTTAAAAAAGTTTCAGTGATGGCAGCAATATGTATGTTTTGAGTTTCCAAAAATAAAAAGAACTCGTCTTGGTTAGGCAGCAAAGATCTAGCGTTCCAATTCATAATATTTAAACATCTATTTGGATCCATGAGGGAATCGTAAAGTCATAATAATTTTGTTAGCATAATTAAAAGAAGTTTGGAAAGCTTCAAACATTGAATTTGCTTTCAACATAAGTTGCATCATTTCCATTAAATTTTGATGCAAAAATTTTAATTTTTCCTCTGTAATCTCACCCAAATCAACAAAATTGTTAGAACCAGAAGAGGAAGGAGAAGAAAAAGTATTTGAATTTCGGGGATTTTCCCAAGCCTTCGCATGAACGTTGAGACTTGGTTTTTTCCCATTTTTATTAGTTAAACCTGAAGAGGGCAACCCATTTTCAACCACCTCTGAGAACGATAAACAACGAGTCTGTGGCGCAGAATTTGCCCAGGTAACATTAAAATCACTTCGGGTATTACCCAGCCGTGAATCCAATGTAGGCCGAGGCTGACTGCGAACAGGCAGGTTGTTTGTCGGTCTGACGTGTGTAGACGAAAAAGAGGAAGGAGGAGAAGAAACCTTTCTGGAAACTTTGGGGTTTTTCCTAGAAGCAACAATTTTTGCCCTAACGGGACAATCTAGAGAATTCGAGGAATGATTACCTGCGCAATTCGCACACTTAAAAAATTCTGTTTTTGTGTTATCACCACCAAAAAGGCATTTAGATTTTTCATGATCGAATGAGCCGCAAAACATGCATCTGGCATTCATTCTACAATTTTTAGTGCCATGACAAAAAGCTTGACAACGACGACATTGCGTAATATTTTGTAAAAAATTGGTATGGGATTTACGAAAAGGTTCAAATTTTACTCGACAATGAAACATAAGACGAGCCTTTTCCAAAATTTTCAAATTATTAACCTGATCCTTTTTAAAATGGATCAAATAAAGTTCAGGAGCAAAACCAACACTACTGGTATTATTCGTGTTGGTTCTTTTCCTCATTTGAATTACTTGAATTTAATTCATTTGTGATCTCATCCGGTGTCTGATCGCCGGTGAGACCACGAAGTACAACATTAAAAGGACGATCACCTCTAGTGTCGTACGTAAAAAATTGGTGTTTTTTATTATTCAAATAATTTAAAAATTTTTGAAAATCATTAAAAGATTCCGCCAATATGCGAGCAGTTCCCCTTCGACCGATCTGAAAAGAAATCTTCACATCCTTGACGGAAGTGACGATTTCTTTTCGAAAGGCATTGAAGTCAGGAATCGTGACCGTTATTGGTGGAATCTTTTCGTTTTTAAGAGTATAAGAAGAAGAAGGTTTCTTAGTACTCTTATCAGAATTAAATATGAATATTTCCTCATCACCGATGTTATGAAGGACATCGAATGAATTGGAAATTTCAACTTTTTTGGCAGATGGCCCTGGATTAGGTTCAGCAATCCGTTTTCTTCCGGCCCTTGAGCCGGCCGAAGACTTCCCCATGCTGGAAAGAAAAGAGAAAATATGAATAAAAGAAAATGAAAATAATTTTAGCACTGAAAAGTGCTGATTGAAATACTGGTAAGGAAAAAATAAATAATGTAAAATGTTCCTGCAGGTACACAGCAACGATACGATGCTCCGGCGTACGTGCTGACGGCTCAACGGTACAGATGGAAGTGATTGGTTTAAGGTTTAGATTCTATAGTGTGAGGTTACTTTAACCTTCCCATGCCGTTCGGGTCAATATGACCCGAAGCGCACATTTAAAATCTCTTTATCATCATTCCAATATACTGAAGAACTTGGAATTTGGACAGGCCAAGTATGTTCTATGAAAATAATGATCAAATTAACGTCAAAAAATTTAAATTTGAGTTTTGAAAATCAGTTCATTGGGTAATGAAATACAGCTAAGCAAAGCAAAAATTGGATATCGTTTTTTTAAAGTTAGATTTTTTTCTACCGGAAGATCTGAGATAGCGGTCAAAACTTTCATTGGACCCCAACATATCTATACACTGTCGGATAGATGGATTTTTGACGATTTCAAACACCAATGAAACACTTAAATACAGAAAATCTGTCAAAAGTTATGAGCGTTTTAAAAATAAAATTGATTTTTCGGACTTTTTACTTTCTGAACCAGTTTCTGAAAACTTGGTAATACATATCGTTTTTATTTTAAAATTTTGAGTAATAAGAACAAATTACCTACACAATGAATATAATATCATCAAAATCGGTTAACATTTACAGCCAGGAGAAGGAAATCAAACTACAACTCAAATTTCCCCGAAACGGATATTTTGCGAACGGCATGGGAAGGTTAAACATGCATTTTTTCTCAACTGTACACTCATAAAAATACTGTTATGTATGCCATAAGATTCTCTTATAAACTGGTGCCATAAAAGAAATCACTGAAATTAATGAGATTGTCTTATGACGTGAACCTAGCTCAATGAGAGGATGTTGTTTTTCATAAAAGAAGATCTTATGGAAATTATTTTGAAGGTGGACCAGACCGTTACCGTGGAAACGATAAGTTCGCGGAGAAAAAAAACACAGTTGAACTAATTATTTCAGCTGGTTATACCAATTATTAAAGCGTTGTTGATTTTTTCGCATCCAACTATAACTATAATAGACTCAACTGCAAACTGATGATTGACTTGACCCAATCAACTATGAATATATTGGATTCAACTGTGATGGTGTAATTGATTCAACTTTAAATATGATAGATTCACCTACAATTGTATGATCGATTTTAGGCAATCAGTTATGAATATATTCGATTCGACTATAAACTGCTGATTGACCTTACACGATCAACTTTTAATACGTTATAGAATCGATTGTAAGGGTACAATTGATTCAATTGTTATTTGATAGATTCAACTACATTTGTATGGTTGATTTTAAACATTCAACTATAAATATAATAGACTGAACTATAGATACCTGGTTGACCTCTCACATTTAACTATACATATGATAGATTCAATTGTAATGGTAGATAAATGGTAAATAAATAAATAAAAAAAATTGTGATATTTTTAAAGTTACAGGAGACTTATTCCTTTACTAAAGGAGACTTGATCTCTTATTCAGGGTGCCCCAACCCTAGGCAAAAAATCTAATAAAATGCGAAGATAAAAGGTTCATGACTAATTCTTGCCATATTAGTTCTCAATTAACGGTTTGTAAGTATCAGACAAAGAGAATTTTTAAAGTCGTAACCTGGATACATTGCATACTTTAAGGCGCATTTTTTTTAGTTTTTGAATAAATACAGTATTCTTAGTCTTTTTTTAACAGATAATAACTCGATAAGGATTAGTTATTGGAATTGATTCAACTGTAACTATGATAAATTCAACTTTAATTGTATGATTGATACAACTATACATTTCTGGATGAACTCTAATATTTAACCACTGACCATACTGACTGGACACTCGATTTCATTTGTTGGATAATTTTTCCAGCAGTACGCAATATCGATTCCAGAGTGCGCATCAATCGATTTGAAGAAATGTTATCCCAGTTAGAAACTGCCACCCAGCTTTCCTCAAAAAATAGGCCATTCCTACGATAAAATTGGGCTTAAAAGTTACATTTTTCCTACAGGGTATTTGTATCGGAAAAAATGGTAGGTTTGTCACCTACCGCGGGTATTGCGAACCTGAAAAATCTGACAAAAAAAAAATTAGCCAGAAAATGGTAGAATTTTTGTTCTAAGTGTCCTGTCAGTGTGATCAGTGATTTAACTATAAATATGATATATTCAAATGAATTGGTATAATTGATTCAACAACAAATGTCTGATTGATTCTAGGTATTGAACTATAAATGTAGTAAATTCAACTATATTTTTATGATGAATTGTGTGATATTTAAAAACTATAATGTTCATCCGTGTTCATCAGCAGCGGTAGTGTAGTAGGCCGGCAGTTCCTGGTATTAGGAAAGGTACACCCACAAGGTCAATCTTCGTCCGGTGCAGAAGCACCGACTTCTAGGGACGTCTTTCGAAACCGATTAGTTAAGATGCACAATTTGCTGGGCATCCATGCATCAAGATGCAAAAATAGTAACAGCGGAGAAACCAGGACGTGGATAGGATTTCCGGTTAGTTTTGCTAGCATCGTGGCGGCTAAAACGAACTAGATGCAAAATGCAGAAATAATAAATTTATAGAAAATAAAACGTTGTCATAAAATTATTCTGAAGAAAAACATCATTACTTTGTAATGATGAGATATATTCCAATTTAAACAAAATTTAAAAAAATAATATTTATAGTTGACCTCATTGAATCAATCATAGAAATATAGTTGAATCCATCATATTTATTATTAAATCAGTCATGAATCTACCATATTTACAATTAAATCTATCATATTATTATAATTGAATCTCTCATAATAACAATCAAATCAATTAGATTGTTAAAGTTGAATCTCCAATAAATATTGTTGAATGTATGAATTATAGTTGAATTAAGATTACCAGAATTTTTAAGCACGTCCCCAAGCGGATAAATTTAGGCTATTTTATGTAAAAACCTGGCAAAATCAGGGCATTTGATTCCAAAATATCGACCGAAAACCGGCCAAATTAGGTCAAAACACAGGAATTACTTAACACAAATCAAGAAAAAAAAACTTGATTTTTTTTATCAGCAGTTTCTAAATCGTATTTTTCACTATCATTACTATCGGACTTCTGTCAAATTTTGTATTGAATATCCGAGCAAACCCGAATAAAACCGAGCAATCTGGCAACCTTCATATGAGTGTAACCTGGCACCCTGGTTATATCTGGCAACCTTAAATTTCGCTTAGCAAAATGCATGCATAGATTAATCGGAAGTACGTAATTATTGACAATTTTGAACTTGTTCACAAATTTGTTTTGTACGGATACGGGATTATCTTTCAAACTAAAAGTTCAGGATACAGCTTGATGGAATTTATAAGATTGATTGCAAAAGCTTAGGACTAAATTATCTAGTATATATATTTTCTAATTTATTACTTTATGTTGATAAGGGTTGAGTAGATTAACACCAAAACATTCTGTTCAAAAATCTTAATTGAAAATTAGTTTTTGGATCGATCGAATAAATTACGTATTAAAGCACAGGGACGAATGGGGGGAAATGATTTGGGAATTATTTAAAACTAAACCCATTTGAAATGGGTCCTGAGAGCTGAAAACAAGAATATTGATAGAAGACTTCCAATCAAGGTTGCCGAAATCAAAGAAAAATCTAATAATTCAAACAATTCACACAATACTATTGTCATTTTTGTTATTTTTTTTTAATTTTTGCCATTTTTTTCTTTTTTGTCATTTTTGTCATTTTTGTCATTTTTGTCATTTTTGTCATTTTTGTCATTTTTGTCATTTTTGTCATTTTTGTCATTTTTGTCATTTTTGTCATTTTTGTCATTTTTGTCATTTTTGTCATTTTGGTCATTTTTGTCATTTTTGTCATTTTTGTCATTTTTGTCATTTTTGTCATTTTGGTCATTTTTGTGATTTCTGTCATTTCTGTCATTTCTGTCATTTTTGTCATTTTTGTCATTTTTGTCATTTTTGTCGTTTTTGTCATTTTTGTCATTTTTGTCATTTTTGTCATTTTTGTCATTTTTGTCATTTTTGTCATTTTTGTCATTTTTGTCATTTTTGTCATTTTTGTCATTTTTGTCATTTTTGTCATTTTTGTCATTTTTGTCATTTTTGTCATTTTTGTCATTTTTGTCATTTTTGTCATTTTTGTCATTTTTGTCATTTTTGTCATTTTTGTCATTTTTGTCATTTTTGTCATTTTTGTCATTTTTGTCATTTTTGTCATTTTTGTCATTTTTGTCATTTTTGTCATTTTTGTCATTTTTGTCATTTTTGTCATTTTTGTCATTTTTGTCATTTTTGTCATTTTTGTCATTTTTGTCATTTTTGTCATTTTTGTCATTTTTGTCATTTTTGTCATTTTTGTCATTTTTGTCATTTTTGTCATTTTTGTCATTTTTTTCATTTTTGTCATTTTTGTCATTTTTGTCATTTTTGTCATTTTTGTCATTTTTGTCATTTTTGTCATTTTTGTCATTTTTGTCATTTTTGTCATTTTTGTCATTTTTGCCATTTTTGTCATTTTTGTCATTTTTGTCATTTTGTCATTTTGACATTTTTGTCATTTTTGTCATTTTTGTCATTTTAGTCATTTTTGTCATTTTTGTCATTTTTGTCATTTTTGTCATTTTTGTTATTTTTGTCATTTTTGTCATTTTTGTCATTTTTGTCATTTTTGTCATTTTTGTCATTTTTGTCATTTTTGTCATTTTTGTCATTTTTGTCATTTTTGTCATTTTTGTCATTTTTGTCATTTTTGTCATTTTTGTCATTTTTGTCATTTTTGTCATTTTTGTCATTTTTGTCATTTTTGTCATTTTTGTCATTTTTGTCATTTTTGTCATTTTTGTCATTTTTGTCATTTTTGTCATTTTTGTCATTTTTGTCATTTTTGTCATTTTTGTCATTTTTGTCATTTTTGTCATTTTTGTCATTTTTGTCATTTTTGTCATTTTTGTCATTTTTGTCATTTTTGTCATTTTTGTCATTTTTGTCATTTTTGTCATTTTTGTCATTTTTGTCATTTTTGTCATTTTTGTCATTTTTGTCATTTTTGTCATTTTTGTCATTTTTGTCATTTTTGTCATTTTGGTAATTTTTGTCATTTTTGCCATTTTTGCCATTTTTGCCATTTTTGCCATTTTTGCCATTTTTGTCATTTTTGTCATTTTGTCATTTTGTCATTTTGACATTTTTGTCATTTTTGTCATTTTTGTCATTTTTGTCATTTTTGTCATTTTTGTCATTTTTGTCATTTTTGTAATTTTTGTCATTTTTGTCATTTTTGTCATTTTTGTCATTTTTGTAATTTTTGTCATTTTTGTCATTTTTGTCATTTTTGTCATTTTTGTCATTTTTGTCATTTTTGTCATTTATGTCAAATTTGTCATATTTGTCATTTTTGTCATTTTTGTAATTTTTGTAATTTTTGTAATTTTTGTCATTTTTGTCATTTTTGTCATTTTTGTCATTTTTGTCATTTTTGTCATTTTTGTCATTTTTGTCATTTTTGTCATTTTTGTCATTTTTGTCATTTTTGTCATTTTTGTCATTTTTGTCATTTTTGTCATTTTTGTCATTTTTGTCATTTTTGTCATTTTTGTCATTTTTGTCATTTTTGTCATTTTTGTCATTTTTGTCATTTTTGTCATTTTTGTCATTTTTGTCATTTTGGTCATTTTTGTCATTTTTGTCATTTTTGTCATTTTTGTCATTTTTGTCATTTTTGTCATTTTTGTCATTTTTGTCATTTTTTTTTTTCATTTTGTCACATCTGTCATTTTTGTCATTTATGCCATTTCTGCCGTATTTATTACTTTTGCCATATTTGGCACTTTTATATATTTTTTTCAATTTTTGTCATTTTTGCCGTTTTTATTACACACTTTTGACACTTTTATCGTTTTTAAATTTTTGTAATTTTTGTCATTTTTATGGTTTCGGTCATATAGTTTTTGTTAGAAAATCGATTCTTAGACGAATATTTTTTGTATGAATACTAAAGATTTTGTCAACTACCTTCACTACTATTTATCAATCCATTTATAGTTTTGTTAAACAGTAAAGCAGATGCCACTACTGTCATCGTTTTATCCTTGATTGAACTAATGAAGAGTATACAAATTGAAATGATTGAAATTAGCGACATTGTCGTACAATTTCATGATTTCAATTAATCCACGAGCGCGTTTCATTGCAGATCGGATTAATCATCCTGCTCGGGACAGCTGATTCTATTCTTCGAACCTGAACGTGAACGTGATACAAAACTGCGTCCTAGAACTTAATCACTTTGCACCATCTAAGCACGAGAGAGACTTACAGTAGAATTCTAGGTGCTCGGTCGAAGACAGGCAAAAAATAAGTAGCTCTGGCTAACTGCAGAACAAAGTGCCCTTTCCTATAACTCCTAACCATAAACCATCCTCAGACGCCAGCCGAGGATTATCAACTCATTCAATAGATACGATTCGACCGACCAGCCTGAACCATTCATAGAAGCTAAACCTGATGGCTACCGAAGTGAATCATTCAAATGAGCCTCGCACGGAGCTGTAGATAGATAACTCATCACATCGGCACTAACAATTAAGTCGATCCCGCGAAACACTCCATTTAGCTCGAGCTTTTTTAGAATGTAATACAACACTGAATACACAAAATCTTCATGATTTAAATTAATTCGGAATCAATGTTTCATATCTGGGAGCTGATAAACAAAACCACTTATCATAAAATACGAACCCAAAACTTATCTCGCATTCCGTTCAAAAACAAAATAAGGAAAAAAATAAAAAAGTTCATAATTTCTTTATTCTTATCTATAATGCTTAATTCCTTCCCCGTATTGGTTCACATTATAATGGCGCACAAGACTTATTCATTCATTCCGAACTGCGATCCACCATCATGATTAGCATATCACGATCCATAAAGTTCAAATCCAATCATTCCGAGCAATGACTCTTCACCCGCGGGCAATCAAAACGGATCGATCGAGGGGGCTACCGAATACCTAACTAATTCCGTTCGATTCGATTGCAGTCAGTCGGTAAGGTGCTTTAATTATATGGAATTAAAAGAATACCCGGACAAATCGCGAGAGGGTAGCGGAAATGGGCCATTAGGTTATTGAGCCCCCAAGCTGCGGGTCGACCATTGGCGCTGATCTTGGACTTGACCGCTTCGAAACGGAGCCCTCTTCAGAATTACAAATTAGCGGAACCTCATCATCAATTGCCGTTTTTTGCTATCTAATTGAAAAGTGGAATCATGTTGCAATAATTATTAAAAGCCCCTCCGATTTCGGGTATAAGAAATCGAACCCAGTGATATGGATAATGGTTTCAATTCTTCCATTCAGGTTTATCTGTTGGAGTGTTTTTGTCGCAAATTGTCAAGCTTATTTGATTTCGTTCAGCATTGAACTTCAATCTACGCCCTGTCAACCAAACAAAACACCCAAAATAAACCGCACTGTCGCGTTACGTCAAACTGCTCAATAATATATCGTAGTTGAATTTTTCATGGCCACTTACATCATAGAAGTGTTCGTACAATGAATGGCGCGACAATGATGCTGAAGCTGGGGTAAAAGTGACACAATTTTCTACAGGGCGACGACGACGCATTGCAACGTACACATGTATTTTGATTAACAGAGCTTCGATGCATTTTGGCGCTGAATTTTGAATGGAGATTTTAACATCCCGCTGTTTAACTTTCGATCAACTTTTTCTTCTTATGTTACCATTCAGTTGTTGACTGTGAATGCATTTGTTTTCGAAGTTTTTTTTTATCGAGTTTCTGATATAGGGCAACATGATAGCAAAGACGTTTACTCGGTTATACAGTTATGATAAAATTAAGATATTATCAAAAATTAATATGAGCCCCATTTTAATGAATAACATAGTTTGAGTAAGGTAAAGACTCCAAAAAAAGGTACGAGCATTTTTTAAATTTTAATAAATCTGAATATTTGTTGTTTTATCAGAAATAAAAATGATTCATTTGATGTTTGTGGAAATTCGAATGCAACCAAAAGCAATCGAAGGTAAAATTTCACAAAGAGTGTTGTTCAGGTCTGTCAAAAAATGATATTCTTTCTCCTTTCTCAATCAATTGAACATCAATGCTACTGGGCATTAATAATTCTGCATTTATAGTTCTATTGAAAAATCAATGAGAATTTAAATGTTGCCGAAGCTCAAATTGTTTGACATTCATATTATTATCATGTTTTGCAGTTTGTTTGCACTTAGGGTTAGTTGCCCTACTTTGGACCCTTTAAGCGTTGGTTTTTAAATAAACATGTTTTTCTCAGAAATGGGCGTGAGGTTTATATTTTTCAGGAAATTTATATATAGTTCATGATCTAATCTGCAAGTTTCAATGAAAATTTTTAGCATAGGTTTCGCCCTTATTGAAAAATTTGCAAAGATATGGACGATCGAAATTTCCATCTTTGAACCTACTGTTCTTATTTTGGTACTGAACTGGTTCCTTCCATTGGACCTAGATCTAAAATTCCTATAAAAGTATGATTTTTTCAAAAATAAATTAACAAATAAATCAAAAATGCAATCTTCAATCAAATATTATCATAAAAAGTTATCACAGATTTTTATCGATTACAAACACTTAAATTTCTGCTTCAATATCTCAAACACTTTCACTCTCCGTTAGCTCTATCAGCAGAGCAATATCTGAATCTTATTTGTGTTTACAAACTTGATGTTTATTTGCGTAAAGCTGACAAAAAATGTTAGAAATGTTCAATATTGGTTCTCAATTGTGCCCCAATTAAAAATTCGCACCGTTGTTGATTTTTGGGTGTTGAACCAAAATTTTGGTGATGTCAGGTCTAAAAATGGAACGTCAAAGTCAAAAGTTTCCTATTTTTGGACCCATCACTAATTTTCCGGGTTTTCCATTGATTTTCATTTATTTTAAGAAAAATAGGTAGTATGGTTCATATTCTTCACAGTGAAAGTAATTTCACTTTCAACTTGGGCTTGGACAGTAAAAGAAAAGGGATTTTTCCTTATTTACTCTGATTTCTCAAACCGCGCCCCACTATGTGAGCAGCCTGAATCACCACTAATTAGAAGGTACATTTTTAAAAACGTTGAAAAATTTATCAGAAAGACTTTTTATGGTAAAAAGCGGTATGGTAGGATTCAGGCAGAATAAGAGTTCATTGTGTGCATAGTAGTATCTATATCCTATGCTAGAAAAATGAATTATTTACAGTTTTTGGCAATTTAGGGCTAAAGTAGGCTCTAGGTCCAAAGTAGGAGCACTCACCCTACACAAAATATTACCCTAGAAAGTGTAAACGGTGGATAATGTGCAACATGAGACCCCATAGTGGTCATATCACCTCTTATTCACAACTCCTATCTCTACCTCCCCGCGGTGCCGGCTGGGGTGCGAGTAACCTAAGCGGAGATCGGGTACCCAACCCCGGTGGATGCTTTGGTCGCATGCAGACTGAGAAGGTGGCCGCACGCGTCTGTTCCCCAGGTCAGGGGCGGCGTGCAACAACAACCGAGCGTATGTTCTCCAGGTCAGGGGCGGCTCAAACAGCGTCTGTCTTGCAGCAAGCGGCTGAATTTATGAAATGCGGCTCCCGCCAGCTAAGTCCAAGATGGCAGCCCCATCGCGGGATAGGAACTTTAGGCTAACAACCTACTGCTCCCGATTCAGAAATTGTTACGGAATCCGAAAGAAATGACCGATCTGGAACTTTGGCGACGACTTTCAGCATGAAAACACGGACACGAATTGGAACTTGGAATGTTTTAACCCTTGCCCAACAAGGCAAACTGGAACAACTTGCTAGAGAGGCTAGCCGCCTCAAGCTTGAAATTCTGGGACTGAGCGAAGTCCGTTGGCCTAATACTGGAGAACACAAGACACAATCCGGGCAAGTCCTGCTTTACTCTGGCATACGAGGAGAACATGCTACTCGGGAACGAGGAGTTGGTTTCCTGTTAAGCCCGCAGGCCTACGCGGCCCTCATTAGATGGGAACCGATAAACGAAAGAATAATCGTAGCCAGATTCAGAACACGGGTTAGAAACCTTACAATGGTCCAGTGTTATGCGCCAACTGACGTTGCCGATTTGCAGGAGAAAGAGCAGTTTTACAGTCAACTGAACAGCGTGGTAGAGAGAATTCCGAAGGGTGACATTCAAATCCATTTGGGCGACTTCAACGCAAAGATTGGCTCCGACAATCAAGACCTTGAGCGCATCATGGGGCGCCATGGCCTAGGACAGATGAGCGAAAACGGAGAGCTGTTTGTAGAATTTTGTGGCAATAACAACATGGTGATCGGTGGATCGCTCTTCCCCCATCGACCAGCACATAAGGTCACTTGGGTATCCCGAGATGGCCGAACAGAAAATCAAATTGACCACATCTGCATCAGCCGAAAATGGAGAAGGAGCCTTCTTGATGTCCGCAACAAGCGAAGCGCAGACATTGCATCTGACCATCACCTCGTCCTTGGCGAGATACGACTGAGAGTTGCGCGTGTCCAACGGCGCGAGGAGAAAGTCGGGTGTCGATACGACGTCCGCCGGTTGGAGAATCCAGAGGTGAAAAGGGCATACGTTGAACAGCTAGAATCCCGAGCCTCGGAGCTGCCGACAGACGGAACAGTCGAAGAACAGTGGTGTGGAATCAAGAATGCCTTTATCACGACGAGCCATGGTACTCTCGGTAAAGTTTGTGGAAGAAGAAGTGGATGGATGTCGGATGAAACTTGGAGGATGGTCGATGATCGGAGAAAGGCGAAAGTCGGAATTGAGCAGGCATGTAGGGTCAAGTGGGGTAATTATGAACACGGGGTAATTCCGAACAAGTGCCATACGCGCTGCTGAAGGGGATGAATGAACACCAAAAGTTCCAAAAGTGGTAGTTTAACATCCGATTGATAGCTGTAAGGTGTTTCCTATCTGTTTTCAAATCATAGTGATATCATTTCAGATGTTTTAAAAAACCATTACCTCGTGAAACGGAAATCGTTTCGGACAGTGTTCAATGTTTTGAATATCAGATCATAGGAAATCCTGCTAGAATATTGTTATCCACTGTTTTACATGCAGTTAATAATGCTTTGTCTGGATTTTGAAGAAATTTTGAAAAATTTTATTTGCACTGGTTCACAGATGAGTGTTCATATTTACCCCATAGTTTCCGTCCTATGGGGTAATTATGAACACATCTTCTTATGCATTTCCTGACATTTCTAATGCTTTTTAATGGCCAAATGATTTATTCATCAACTTAGGGGGCCATTCACTAATTATCCAAGCGTTTCCAGACCCCTTTCCCCCTCCTCCCCTTGTAAGAAATTTCTTTAAAAACTACTCCCCCCTCCCTTTCTATAACATCTTAACATATTAACGACCGTGAAGAAATCTTAGCCGGGAAACATCAACACTCGGCATTTATACCCCAGAATCCACTGGACCAAATTCAAAAAATTTCATAATTCAATTAGGTCTACAATGTGTTAAGTTTTGAATTTTTGAGAAATTGATTTTTTTTCCAAAATTGAGATTCGAATTTACAAAAAAAAGCTCTTCAGTTCTTTTCAGTCTTTGCAAAAACTTTTGAACCCCATTTTTTCTATACTGAAAATAAAGTTTCAAAAGTGGAAAAAAGTGAATAGAACAGAAATTTTGAAAAAAGTTCAATCTGTAACCAAATTTGAACAATTCTTAATTTTGTTTATATAAATAGTGATGAAAACTCGATTTTCGTTGATAAAAAGGCAGTCAATAGTATTACCGGTAATACCAAAACCGAAAACCTGTATCCCAGGAATAGTTCTCTTATACCGAGTACAGGTTTTACGTGCTTCCAAAACCAGTTTTTTTTTTGATAATTGATAAACAATAAGGTTATAAACCAGAAATGTTTAATTTGACTAAAAATTAAATTCCCCTTTGTTTACAAAAGGTTTGCTGATCGAGCTTTTATTCATAACTGTGTGAAATTTAACATTACTATGAACCTTAAATCTCTGTGGCAACAGTAAAATCTATGAAAAATTTTGATAAATTTTAAGATACTTTTTTCAATGTTAATTTGTTCGAATTTTTTTTTTAATTTGGTGCAAAATGAACATCTTTTGGTTGAAGATTTTCTCTTTAAGTTTGTTGAGGAAAACTTCGGTAGTACTTCAAATTATTTTTTAAAGAATAGAACTACTTATGTGAACTTTCAGATAGATGATAAAAAAATTTATAAGTGTAAATATTTTTCAAAACTTCCGATCATATAGAACTGACAAGAATTGTAAAAATGACTGTTCACTGATCCAAGAAGATTTCAATAAGTGTTTCTGTGAAAGGGTTGTATTTTCGAATTTCCTGTATATATATATATATATATAGGTTTCAATTACATGATACCTCGCACGTGAACGTGAAAAGCCTATCCCACGAAATTTTGGAGAAGATTTGATGTTTGCTGCGCAGAACATTTTAAACGGATGTAAAAACTATCGAGTAGCCTAACTCGTCTAAAATTTCACACGCATGGAGAGGTCCTATCAAATAAAATTTCCTGTAAAGACGTAAAGAAACGGAAAAAAGAAACCAACCGTAAAAGACGTAACAAAGATATTAAACTCTCGAAACAATAGATAGAAAAATATCAATTAAAAAGAACACTAAATAGCTATTTTTCTATTGTTTTACATCTTTTATACATGAATTGGATTGAGTTTTTATAAAACAACCCATTTTCTTGTTACTGCTTATTATTTTCATTATTTGGTGTTGAATTGAGATTTTCTGACACCATATAACTCATATTGGATAAGTCTCGGGGTAAATATGAACATACTTCGGGGTAATTATGAACATAATTTTTTAAGTAAAAAATCACCATACACTGCTTACTATGGATAAATGTAACGTATAACTACTGTTACTTTTCAAAAATTTTATACCAAGTTCGTAATCCGTGTTCATAATTACCCCCTAGAGAGTGGGGTAAATATGAACAGACGGGGTAATTATGAACAGACATCCCAAGGACAGAGGTTGCGACCAAAAAACAAAAGTTGTTCTACAGAATGATGAAGAGCACGGAAAAATTCATTGATGGTAGCTTTTCAAAGTTTGTGATAAGAAATTAACATATGGTGGCTGTAAGTGTTCCAAATGAAGAAATTTTGTTCATAATTACCCCACCTAGCCCTACCGGGTCAGCCAAAGCAGCCGCCCGCTTACGATATGCGGAGCTGGAAAAGGCAGTTAAACGAGCTTGCAGACGAGACAAGAGAGCCTGGACAAACTCCCTAGCCGAAGAGGGGGAAAGAGCCGCCGCCAATGGAGGTATCCGATTACTTTATGACATTTCTCGCCGCCTCAGTGGTGCAAGGACTAATGCAAAAATGCCGCTAAAAGACCGAGCAGGTCAGTTATTGACCGATCGAACAGATCAGCTCAAACGATGGACTGAGCACTTCGAACAACTCTTCCGAGTCACGAATAGCGATGGCCAACAGAACCCGCAGCTTGAAGTGCCAACAGTAAGTCGCATAAATGGCGTCAACTCGGAAGCGCCTTCGCTGGCTGAAATAGAAGCGGCAATCAAAAACATGAAATCCAACAAAGCACCTGGGATCGATTGCATCCCTGCTGAAATGCTGAAAGCCGACCCTGCCCTGTCAGCACAAATGTTGCACCGTCTTTTCGCTGACATCTGGGATACTGCAACATTCCCGGCCGACTGGATGCAGGGTATCCTCGTGAAGGTCCCGAAGAAAGGAGACCTGACAGAGTGCGGTAACTGGCGAGGCATAACGTTGATCTGTACAACCCTCAAAGTACTCTGCAAAGTGATCCTGAACAGGATCCAGGAGAAAATCGACGCTACACTCCGACGGCAACAAGCTGGATTCCGATCCGGACGATCATGTGTGGACCACATCACAACGCTACGAATAATACTGGAACAAATCAACGAATTCCAGGACTCTCTTCTGCTGGTGTTCGTTGATTTCGAAAAAGCATTCGACCGACTTAACCATGAAAACATCTGGGCGGCTCTAAGGCGACGAGGGGTCCCAGAGAAACTAGTCCATCTCATCGAAGCACAATACGAGGCATTTTCGTGCAAGGTCTTGCACGATGGTGTCTTGTCCGAACCAATCCCGGTAACTGCTGGAGTGAGACAAGGATGTATCTTATCACCGCTACTTTTCCTCATCGTAATGGATGAGATTCTGACAGGATCGATCGACTGTGCACCGAACCGAGGATTGCCGTGGAATCCTTTAACAATGGAGCAACTGAACGACCTTGACCTGGCTGACGATATTGTTTTGCTCGCCCAAACACAACCGGACATGCAGAGCAAACTCGACGACCTCACCGAAAGCTCCAAGGCAGCAGGTCTCAAAGTCAATGTCGGAAAGACCAAGTCGATGGAGATCAACACAAGAAATCCCTCCAGTTTCATGGTAGCTGGGCAACAAGTTGAGAAAGTGGAGTGCTTCCAGTATCTTGGTAGCCAGATAACGCCTGATGGTGGTACCAGGAAAGACATCGAAACCCGGATCAGAAAGGCCCGATTTGCGTTTGCGAGTCTCCGAAACATCTGGCGGTCACGCCAGATCTCTCTACGAACGAAAATCCGAATCTTCAACTCAAACGTCAAATCCGTATTGCTGTACGGGTGCGAAACTTGGTGCACATATGCGGTGACGATGCGAAAACTTCAAGTATTTGTAAACCGCTGCCTGCGGAACATCATCCGCGCTTGGTGGCCTGGCAACTGGATCTCGAATGAGGAACTACATCGCCGGTGTCATCAAAGGGCGCTAGAAATCGAGATTCGGGAACGTAAGTGGAGATGGATTGGGCACACGCTGCGAAAAGATGAAAACGAGATTTGCAGAGAGGCGCTTGACTGGAATCCAGAAGGTCATCGAAGAAGAGGCAGGCCTAGAAACTCGTGGCGGCGAAGCCTAGCCGCTGAAATCCGAACTGTCGACGAGAATCTTGACTGGGACCAGGTGAAGACGCTGGCTCCGGATCGTCAACAGTGGAGGTCTTTTACCACGGCCCTATGCACCGGAGGATCGGCGCGGGATCATTAAGTAAGTAAGTAAGTAAGAAAGTGTTTAATTTTTTTTTAGTTTACAAGGAGTACAAATCGATTAAAAATAATCATTCGAAAACCTGAATACATAACAATATTTTTTTTCCTAGCGATCCTAGTGAAAAATTTAGCAGTTTCTGGCAATATAATACCAATTCGCCAGTCGCTAATTAAAGTGCTGATCTTTGGTTAGCGAATTAATTTTCACACTACATTTTTAATACAAAAATTCCGTTAACTTCTCGTTCCGGTAACTGAATAATGCTAAATGTTTCAGGAGTTCGTTTAACCATAGACAAAAAAGGGCGCCCTTTTACCACTGACCACACTGACACGACACTTAGAACAAAACTTCAACCATTTTCTGTCTAATTTTTTGTTGTCAGATTTTGCAGGTTCGCAATACCGACGGCAGGTGGCGAACCTGAAAAATTTGACAAAAAATGCCCTGTAGGAAAAATGGTCCTATTTAGCCAGATTTTATCGTAGAAATTGCGTGTTTTATTTTGAAACTTGGGTGGCATTTCCTAACTGGGATAGCATTTCTTCAATTCGATCGATGCGCACTCTGGAATCGACATTGCGTACTGTTGGAAAAATTAGCCAGAAAACGAAATCGAGTGTCCAGTCAGTATGGTCAGTGCTTTTACTGCATGTTGGATATTTAGGAGCCATTGTACGTTGGAAACTAGCTGGCGTGTTCGACATATGAGGGGATGTGAAAAAATCAGTTAAAATATTCAAGTTTGAAATCGTCATAACTTTTGATTAACGCATCTTAGATGTTTACGGTATTCGGCCAAGTTTTTCTCTAAATCTTCAGCAATAAGAAACAGCTCCGAAAAATCAGTACAACAATGAGGCTGTAAGATTTTTGTGTGGAAAAATCACTAATTTCACTTTTTTTTACTTTGAACAGTCCATTTCAAATCGTAGAGCCATCACAATTTGCATAGTTATTATTGTTCCTTAAACAAAACTTAAACTGTGTGACACTTGTTTTGGCGATTTTGGCCAGTGTAATATACATATCGATTTAAAAACGAGTGAATTCGTTGAAATTTTGTTTTCTATAAATGCCAATTAGGTAAATAGGTACCGTCAAACGTGGCATCATGTAAAAGTAGGGTTAGATGCAACATTTGTATACCACAACACTCATTAAATTTTTATTTCAATAAACTGTAATAAAGTTATCATTGAATGATAACAAATTGATGATGACATAGTTTTTAACATCGTGAAAGAGAATTTAGGGTTGTTGGTTCTCATAAAAAATTTACAAAAATCGTGCAATAGATGTACAAATTTTTTACATTTTTCGATACCGTAAAAAACTTTATCTAGTATGACGAATTGGCTTTATGATATCACCTACAAACTTTATATTGCTTTCATTATCCTATACCAACACTGTTGGTGTATAAATATTGTTCGGACAATCACCAAGTTTTTTTTTAAATAAATATTTTTATAATTCAGTTAGCTGTCCGGGGCAAAATGCAACAAAATGCAAATCAGAACTAAATCTCATAAATTGCGTTTCCAAATGCTGAGATATGATTATTTTGCATTACGCGTTTTTTAACATTAAAAATTCATCCATTCTAAGATTTTTTTCATGATTTAAGCTTATAGAATATATTGTAGTATTTTTTACCCCCAAATGTATGCAGCAGATTAACACTTTTTCCTCAAAAACATTTTTGACAGAGAAAATGTAAAATTCAATTCGAAAAAAAAACCCAAAAATATCGGTAACTGCGTTTAAACGTTTTCATTTGATTTTTCATAAATAACAGAGTTTGTTGAAACTTACTCCTTTTTCTTAGTAGGGGGAAATTTTCATGTTTTTGTAAATTTTAAATAACTGATAAAACCAATAATTTTTCAGACTACAACAATTTGGTGTTACTTTAACTATGCATATAAAAAGAAAAAAAAAGTAGTTCTTTCACATTCAACAACCCGTTTGCTTCTAAATGCTTTTTGGTTTCATCAGGAGAGCTGTTTGTTTGCGAGCATTGGAAAAAATGGATGTTTTAAGATTTTGAAATTACACTCTTACTTACAGAAAAATATTTCAAATACAAACCAAATTTTGCCTGTTTGATACTTAATTAATAGGCTTTCAACAGTAGAAAACAGTTTTCAAAAATTCAAACTTTAGACTGAGTTATGAGCAAAAGTTTATTGTTGGTCAAAATTACCCCGATGATCGAAGTTACCCCGTTTTACGGTATTTAGTTTTGTAAATTTCCGCTAGACACTTTAGCACCCGCTAAAACAGGTGGTGATCCTTATTCAAATTTAGCTCCTGGCTCGCTTTTATAACACCCAGGAGCAGGATATCATCTGGTTTGAAACCTTGCGGTGCACCGTCAAGGTGTCAAAATGTAGTGTTGTTATGGCTTTGACACCTGGCCGCTGCCGAAAATCTCAGTCCAATTTTTTAGCATGAAATCGTAGTTCAGATTCTGCTCTATCGATGTTTTAGAAAATATTATCTTATTCGATTTGATTTGCTGGGTGACATCTTATTGAAATGTCCTAAAATTAACATCGAAATTTCCATTTTACGGCAATATTCATACTTGCCATGGCAAATCACCGCATAGAAACAAATTGGTAGAACAGACCCCGTTCGATTTCAACAGCATCTGTGCAAAACCGTTCGTTTTTGGCAACACGCTCATTTGTATTTATCCATTAATGGTTCAAAAATAACTATTTTATGGTTTTGACTGTAGAACTGCTAATATAGTTATTTTTTTAGGAAAAATTATGATTAAATTTATCCATATTCGAAGCTCGAAAATTTAACCTAAACTTGTCGGACCTATTTAGTATTAAAATATTTGGATAGTCGACATTTTGTTTTTCAAAAAATTACTTAACCCGGAAAAGTGTGAAAATGGTTTCTTTTGAACGGTAATTGGTTATTGATTTTCGAGCGTGAACATTCAAAAATGAAGATTGTTTTTTCACTTAAATAAAAAGGTATTTCAAAGGCTTAAAATGTTACAGTTTATTGAAAACACGAGTAGCGCGTCATAGCAATAAGGGGCGTTACATGGACTTTTGCCCAACCTTGTTTTATTTTTTACATTTATAGCTATCAGAGCAAGTTCACTGGTGTTGGGAAAAAAGTGGTAGAAAATTTGTCATTTTGAAAATTTTACCATGCAAAATTTTTTTCAAGATCTTGGGGCGTTGTTTTTTTTTACAACACTGTTTCTATTTCAGCCGTATGTGATAGAAATATTGCTATTTTTGCATCACAGCATGCGAAAATATAACACGTGTTGTAAAAAAACTAGAAGGCCACAAATCTTGAAAATGTTTTTGCATGGTAAAATTTTCAAAATGAGCCGTAAGTGTCAAAATTTCTACCACTTTTTCCCAACACCAGTGAACTTGCTCTGAGACAATTCTTAGGTATGTTTCAAAATTTACACTAACCCAAATTCACCCTTAAAATACAAATGATTTTCACTTAAAAACAAGGATCCAGTGATTTTCTTCCATTCAAGTGCGCCATATACATTTAACTTGGCAGTCACTTAAATTTCAAGTGAATTCATCCACATTCACTTCAGTCGTCACTTGAATTTGAAGTGAGAAAAAGTATTCACTTCTCCATCACTTGAATTTCAAGTGAATGTCGGGTGTTTATTTTCAGAGTTCAAAATGGCAAATTCTAAAGAGCAGCGCTAAAGCTTATGCTGGATTTGGATTTTCCCAATTCTTTACTAGGCAATTTTGGCGGTAGTTTGTGTTAAACGTGATGTAAGAAAAAGTTATTTAAAGGTGTTATCATGTCACTCATTTTAGTGGTTTTGTGCCAACGTAAGAACTTATACTACACATATAATATACGGCGTATTACAGGACACAACACTTGACGTTCTTACTAACATAAAAGGATTTAAAATTACCTTTCTTGTCGACCGGTTTCGGGCTCGATGTTGCCCATCTACAGGACGATGTCCGACTGGTTACTCAAAAGAAAAACACTAACACAGCTTCATACTACTGCATAGTATTCGTCGAAGGATGGTCATATCATTTTTGGTTGGCCAAGTTGAAAAGAGGCGATATGATTGGCGGGTCGTCCTCGTTCATTAAAGGCCTCTCAGAAGTTGTTATAAACATGGATTCCCAGGCATTTAAATGTGACGCTTTGCGTATACATTTTTTGAATCTAACCTTTTCCCAATCTATAGAGTGGTTAGATTCCGATGCGTGGGCGGCTACGCTGGATTCGTTGGTTTTGTTGTTGTCCACAGCGTTTTTATGTTCTTTTATTCGTGTTTTAAATTTTCGTCTAGTCTGGCCAATATAAACTGCTGGACAAGTCTCACACGGAATCTCGTAAATTCCGGATCTTTCTTCCGGTGGGACTTTGTCTTTCAGTGACACCAACCGATCTTTTAAGGTGTTGGAGCTTTTGTATGCAACTTTTAAACCATGGTTAGAGAGAATCTTTCGAATATCGTTAGTCAGTAGTGGGAAGAACGGCAAACTGACTCTTTGAGATTCTTCTTTTTCTGGTTTGAAGGTGGTTGCATTAGCCCGGAACTTTTTCCTCTCGTGTTTGCGAAGAATTTTATGAACAAATTCTTTGTCGTACCCATTCAAATTTGCAGCCGATAAAATTTTTTCTTTTTCATTGTTAAACTCACTGGTTTCCATAGGTATGTTGTATAAACGATGAGCCATGGAGTGAAACGCAGCTTGTTTTTGAGCACTGAAGTGATTGGAGTCTGCTGTTATGTAGCGATCGGTGGATGTTGGCTTTCTGTAGATCCCAAATTTCACCGAGAAAAGATGATAGCACGGTGAAATTTGGGATCTACAGAAAGCCAACATCCACCGATCGCTACATAACAGCAGACTCCAATCACTTCGGTGCTCAAAAACAAGCTGCGTTTCACTCCATGGCTCATCGTTTATACAACATACCTATGGAAACCAGTGAGTTTAACAATGAAAAAGAAAAAATTTTATCGGCTGCAAATTTGAATGGGTACGACAAAGAATTTGTTCATAAAATTCTTCGCAAACACGAGAGGAAAAAGTTCCGGGCTAATGCAACCACCTTCAAACCAGAAAAAGAAGAATCTCAAAGAGTCAGTTTGCCGTTCTTCCCACTACTGACTAACGATATTCGAAAGATTCTCTCTAACCATGGTTTAAAAGTTGCATACAAAAGCTCCAACACCTTAAAAGATCGGTTGGTGTCACTGAAAGACAAAGTCCCACCGGAAGAAAGATCCGGAATTTACGAGATTCCGTGTGAGACTTGTCCAGCAGTTTATATTGGCCAGACTAGACGAAAATTTAAAACACGAATAAAAGAACATAAAAACGCTGTGGACAACAACAAAACCAACGAATCCAGCGTAGCCGCCCACGCATCGGAATCTAACCACTCTATAGATTGGGAAAAGGTTAGATTCAAAAAATGTATAGGGTAAGTGAGCCTTAACTTGGCATGCTCCTTATCTTGGCATGCCAAAATCCATTTTGGTAATTTGTATGTCAAACATATGCCTAAAAATATAAAATAAATCAAACATAAAAGAAAATCGCATTTGTCTACATTCTGCATAGCATTTGTCCGCAATTGAATCCAAATAACTGCGTAATAATTTTTTTTCACATGACGAACTGGAAGTAAAATTACGATTTTCGGAAAAAATCTGAAATGAACCTACCTTGCTAGTGCATCTGCCACCTTCGGATCGATTTTAAAAACACACTTCCCTATGAAAAAATCACTAAAAAATACCGTTAGTTACAGCAAAACGTGGCAAAAAATATAAAATTATAACCTACTCCAAACAACGTACATATTTCATCTCAAATTGAAGAAAATAAAAACATTTTTTTCGCCTAATCTTGGCATGAAATTCCACTAATTGAGGTTTGTATGTATGTGTGAGAACGAAATCAGCAGGCAGACGGTAGCCGGCAGCCGAATTGTCGGCCGTTAGTGCACAGTGGTCTGGAAATTTAAAACCGGTCGAAAGTAAAAAGAATGATTGAATTGAAATAACTTAAAAATACCATGAATGTATTTTGGACTGTAATCAATTTATTTATCTCACAAGCGTATTTAGCATCTTAGTTGGAATTATAATACTAAAAGTTTAGCTGCCTTTTTCTTGGTACATTTCTAGAACTTTTCCTCTCAACTTCTGAGCACGAAATCAACAGGATTCGGATCCGAATCGATATCTTGGATCTCAACGTTGAAGTAACTTTATCCAGACCCAAAAAAGAAATCTACAAATGGAAATAAGGTCCAACGTATTTTGATTTCATTTTATTTGTGCTGGAGATGAACATTTGCTGTTTATGTGTCGCTTTGAAAGGAATGGTCACAAAGTTCAAATTATGACATTCTAAATATGATGTTTATTAAAAAAATGTAGTTGCATTACAATGTTGAAAAATTATGTTATTATGAGCTAAATTTTATTGTTTTCAATTTCATGTGAAATCAAAAATAATATTTTGACCTAATTTGTTTTATATTATGGATCACTGTGCATCAGCAGAGGTGACGACGTTTGTTTTCCGTAGGAAAGGAATATGCGAAGGAAGCGCTGCCGAGTTTGGATGATGATTTTGCATGAGTGCGAGCGGGATGCAGCTTGAATTTCACCCAGCTTGTAAATTTGTTGTTCGCTTTCATTGGCTATAGTCCCCAAACGAACGAGTGAGATGCAATCTATTTCTATCAGGCTGGCTGGAGTGAGCGATAGTTTGTCTTGTTTTGCCTTCTGGGTGTACGCAAACGATTGCTAGAAAATTCCTAGGGGCGACATTCTAAATATGTAGGTATGATTCAAAGAATCGTTCGCTTACTTGAGTTTTAGCTTCAGCTTGCTTCTTGCCTCGGTCATAATGGTTTTTTAAATGTCTCTCCTCCTTTTATGGGAGTGGAATAAAAAAAATGAACATTCACTATCGTATGTTAACTTCAATGGAAACAGATCTATCATGATTTGATTTTAAAAAATTGAACAAACGATTTGTTTGCTCGGTTAATAAACATATTTATGTTAACCAATGCAATATTTTTGAACCTATTTGTTCTAGATTGTCATTCTGATAATAGAAATTTTAAACACACCAAAAACTGAAACAAACAAATGAAACTTTTTTACGTAAGATTATAATTCTGCACGCAAATATCAATTCTAAAAAATGGTTGACATTTCGTACTTTCGACTTTTTGAAAACAACACATAACATTGTTGTGCTTCCTTCCAGGATATTATCAACGAATTCGTGGGAGCTGTTGTTGTATTAGTGAGGCAAATTTCTTCTAGAGGCGGCCAATTTAAGGAACTCATAAAGGGCCACAATTCGGAACGGGGGCCACAATAAGGAGCATTTCAATCAATAGTTTGATCAGGTTTATATCAAATTATCCACCGCTTCAAAGCAAGGACATATTTTTACTACATTTCAGGCTAGTAAGCAATCATATTTGTCGAAGGACTTTTGAAGGTACATATTACAGGAAGACTACAATCATGGGAAATATAGTCAACCATGCCTTAGGGGCCAAGTTCGGGTACATTTACCCTACGCAAAGCGTCACATTTAAATGCCTGGGAATCCATGTTTATAACAACTTCTGAGAGGCCTTTAATGAACGAGGACGACCCGCCAATCATATCGCCTCTTTTCAACTTGGCCAACCAAAAATGATATGACCATCCTTCGACGAATACTATGCAGTAGTATGAAGCTGTGTTAGTGTTTTTCTTTTGAGTAACCAGTCGGACATCGTCCTGTAGATGGGCAACATCGAGCCCGAAACCGGTCGACAAGAAAGGTAATTTTAAATCCTTTTATGTTAGTAAGAACGTCAAGTGTTGTGTCCTGTAATACGCCGTATATTATATGTGTGTTATCATGTTTCAGCTTGTGGGTTGAACTGGACAGATTTTCTGGTTTGCAGCAGGGAAGATTTAGAAGTCGCACTATTCGCAGTAACCGATCTGCCTTGGGGTTACGATGGAATTTTATAATCAATAAATTTATGGCGAAAGCGTAATGTAAGTATTTGAAATCGAAGTGGTGTTCTATAAATGTTCTTTTATTTAAAAACGCGAGAGATAATTAACTAGAAACTTACTTAGAAATTCAGATAAATTTCACTCGAACTTCATAGTGTAATTCACTTGACCGGTCGCTTAAGTGAATTCACTTGACCCATCACTAAAAATTCAAATGAATATACGTATGGCGATAATTTACTACAGATGTCACTTATTCTTTAAGTGAAAATTATTTTGAGTGTAGGAATAAAAAAGTTGATATGTGTAAAAATACAAGGTACTGAAAATGAAGTTCTTTAGCCCCTGTGGTGAAGCATTTTTCCTCAATGTTAGAGATTTTCGGAACACAAATGTAAACACCTAAATTTGACTTTGCTCTGGTGCCCAGAGCTCTGAAAGTCTATGTAAGTATCTGGACATAAACGCAAGATTTACTCGCTTACTTACAGCTACTCAGTTCAGAGTGACGGTTACTCAGTTGTCGCCAAAACCGCACTTACTCAGTCCTGATTAAACGGCTTTTACTCAGATCTGACTAAAGAGTGATACGGTCAAAATTTGGTCAAGGGAAAACGCGTGTTAATCGGTGAAATCGTTTATTTAAAGAATCAAATTAAATTTCTTTTTCAAGTTTAATTAGTATAAAATTCAGGAAAAATATGCAGTTAGGCTTCTGCCTTTCCAAATCTGAATTGCCGGACCTTACGCTTAACCCCTGCCATCAGATTTTGTACAGCCACCTTGTCCACCTTCTACGCCGCAGAAAGCCAGTTTGCCTTGAACGGCTGCTCGTCCTTAGCAGTTTTTTTGGTCTTCTTTAGGTTGCACATGACAATAGCCCAGTATTTCTCGATTGGGCGGAGCTCTGACGTGTTGGGAGGGTTTTTTTCCTTGGGAACCACCAGCACGTTGTTGGCGGCGTACCACTCCATGGCCTTTTTACCGTAATGGCAAGATATTTCTTCGCGAACTTTGACAGTTTCATGTGCTTGAAAATATCTGCTACCTTTCCCCTCCTTTTGCCGTATAAAACTCCTGTCCCGGAAGCTGCTTGTAGTCGGCTTTGACGTAGGTTTCGTCGTCCATTACCACGCAGTCGAACTTCGTCAGCATTGTCGTGTACAGCCTCCGGGATCGCGCTTTGGCCGTCGTATTTTGTTTATCATCGCGATTTGGAGTCACTACCTCCTTGTAAGTCGATAGTCCGGCTCGATTTTTGGCTTGATGCACGGTTGTAGATGACACACCCAGCTTATTTGCGGCATCTCGGAAAGAGAGTTTAGGGTTTCGCTTGAAACTACCGGCAACTCTCTTTGTCGTCTCAGCGACTTCCGGTTTTCGATTATCCCCCGATCCAGACTTCCTGGCTGTCGACAAACGTTCCCTAAACGCTTTAATTACACGGAGAAAAATATATAGATTTATCAGTTATATTACGCGTCTACATGAACATAAATATGATTGATTGGTTCTGAGCCGAAAATACAATCAAGCTAACCATCAGATGATACTTTGCCACGAAAGGGTAAATGGCTGATTTAGCGATCGCATCGATGCTAAGAATCCAACAGGAATTTTCATTTAATCATGCGTATGGCTGTTTCTACTGTAAATGCTGCTCTCCGTGAACGTGGTAAATCGTTGATTGCATTGTTTTTCTTTTTGAAATGAAACAATTTTATTTTTTTTTAATTTTAATTATGTATAAGATCAGTGGCATGAATTTTAATTTCAACCACTGCATTATTTTTTTTCGCTTCTGCTGGGGGAGCCGCCGCCATCACCCTGAAACAAAATGCTGTTATTATTTTTTTTCGGTGGAAGTTGAACTGCCGGCGCCCTGAAATAAAACAAAAGCTCTTATGGAAGTATTATTGTGATAAATTAAGAATGCTATGTAGCTTACGTGATGTGATCTTATTCATCGTTGTTTATTATTCCACCTTCCGGATAGGCCCTCGGGGGTCAAAATGGACCCACACATCTCTAACATAAAAAAAATTTAAAAGAAAATCAACTGACAAAAAAATAGATTATATTTACCTTCACGAGAAATAACTACTGGCTTTTTTTTCCTCTAAGTCAGACAATTTGGTTCATACGAAATTCAAGGTCTAGTCAAGCATCCTACCTAAGGGTCCAACGCCGATTGACCGGCACATAGGGCTGAGATAAAAGATCTCCACTGCTGGCGATCCGGAGCCAGCGTCTTCACTTGCTGCTAGCCAAGGTTCTCGTCAACTGTGCGGATTTAGTCAAGCATCGGAGATATTTAAAAAATAACTATCAGATATAATAATGTAGACTTGGAAAATATAGCCAAATCTACTAGCGGTTAAATTATTTTAGCGATATGCGGTTGAGAAGTCCTTTATAGCCAAATCAACTTTACATAAACGCTAGTTTGTTTGTAGTAATCGATGTTGATTAAGCAATATTATGGGTTCAACCAAAAATATGTGAAATAGGTAAGACAACCATACGAATGTTGATAACAACCTATAAGGTTTGTTATCCGTGTATATTTGTAACGGCTGATTTGGCAACTTTTAGCGATTAGGTCAGCTTTGCTTGCGAGTAGCCCGGATTTTCGTGATGCGCGAGCAAAATTTTGATACGCTCTTCTTCTTTCTTGGACGGCATTTCGACTACTGAAGAGTGAATTGCAAAATGAAAATAGGAGCAACATTGTACGCACACACACACACACACCCACACACACACACACACACACACACACACACACACACACACACACACACACACACACACACACACACACACACACACACACACACACACACACACACACACACACACACACAGACACACACACACACACACACACACACACACACACACACACACACGCACACACACACACACACACACACACACACACACACACACACACACACACACACACACACACACACACACACACACACACACACACACACACACACGCACACACACACACACACACACACACACACACACACACACACACACACACACACACACACACACACACACACACACACACACACACACACACACACACACACACACACGCACGCACGCACACACACATACACATAGAATTGAATAAGTTGTTTTACATATGTTGACTACATAGAAGAAACTTTTGATCCGCTTTCTTGATGAAAAGTTTTTTTTTGTGATTAATATTACAGTGGTAGCAGATTTTTTTTTATTATTTTTAATATGTCCTGAAAATGTTGAAAATAATATAACTCCTGTCATTTCACACGGCGGAACAAGTTCAAACGCGCCTTTTAGCCATGAAACATGTATGTGCCTTTTAAGAATTTCCTCTTCAAAATGATTCAACTTTATGTGCGAAAGGTCAGAAAGGGGTATGTCATGTGTTGAACCTGAAGTGGGTATACAATATCTTTGTAAATTAAGGTCTTTTGCTTAAAATAGAATTCAGTAAAAGTGGAGTATTGTGTTTTCACTTGCCTCAATAACATTTTTGAATATTTAACTTTCAACGAGAGTTTGTTGAAAACTGATTTAGTTATACAACTAAAGAAAATTCATTTGTTTTTAAGAATTACCTATTTGTTTTAGAATTTATAAAAGTTCAACTATGGTAGAATCCGTTTGCACATGCCCCGGTGTATCTGAATTGAAATTGAATTTTTAATTGAAGATTGAAATTAAAAACTAGAAGTAAAAGAAACTTTGATAACTGTTACCCTTCTCGGCGCAAAAAGCATCATTTTGAGGTTTTGCGTTATGTTTATGTTGTGTTATGTTATGCAAATTTTTAGAAAATACTCATTCCCCCGTCGAAGCACGATTTTATTTTGGGATTTTAATCCGATTACGAAATTGACGTAGTTTATTCATCACCGGTCGAAGCATGAATAAATTTCTTGAATCCATTCAATTTTTGAGAATCTGCTTTTCAATGGATTGTCAATGATCAGATAAACTCAGTAAGTCGAAATCTTGAAAAATCTCAAAAGGACCCTTGGTACAAAAAAAACGCTGTGATTCAGCCGAATAACAAAATTGAAACATAGGGGAGATAAGGGCATAATGATCACCTTAAGGAAGACGCTTATTTAACCATAGATATAGCTGTAATCTATGGTTAAATAAGGTCTGTAACTTACATCATTGTTTCATGTTCAGACACTAAAAAATCAATTTCCTAACAAGCTGATACTTTCAAAAGTGGGTAAAAACGTTTTAAAAAATTTTGCCGAAAGCTGCAAAGCAGTCTCTGTAGGGGCATAATGAGATCCCCCACTAAGGCAGTATAGGCATCATTAATAGGGACACGATGAACGTTTTCTGCCGAGGAATCTAGCAGCGAATTTCACTCGATAAAGTCAACTGAATAATAAAGCTACAGCTTGACTTGTTTCATCTTACGATTTGGCCTATTGGTTAGATGTTGGAGGGATAATCAGAGGACTCGAGTTCGTTTCCTGGTCGTGACATTTGTTTTTTTATTTACCTTTTATGATCGATGCACTTTGCACTAAACGGTGAGGCGTAGAACCATCAAAGAAAGAAATTCTATAGTAATGTATGACTGTTTGTAGAATACAAACAATTCACACCCACTTATACATTAAATTTCTGGTACTTTGTGTGACGGATGATGCTACTAGCCGTTTAATGCAAAAATCAAAATAATCGATCATGTATGGTAAATGAAAAAAAATTTCCTCGAACAATTCGAATCGAACTCGACATCTTACCAATAGCCCAAATCGTCAGATGTAAACTGGAGAAGCTGTAGCTTTATCATTCAGTTGACTACATCGAGTTGGATTCGCTGCTAGATGCTACGGCAGAAAACACTCATCGATTAATTGTGCTCCGTTCGCCCCCAGTCAACAAATTAAAGTAAAAACGCGTTTTAAAATTGATTGTAGCGAAAAACCAAAAAATTACTGATGGTAAAAATTGAGGAACAAGCGCGTACATTATAGATCAAGATGATTCAAAGATCATAAAAGCTTATTTCCTGGTGCTTGAAAATTATAATATTTTCGTCACTTGAGAACCTAGATGTTTTTGTTAAAATATTTCTGTAAGGATGATGAGAAGATTTCTTTTTTGGTGAAAAATTATTGCTCATGAAAATTTATATAAGAAAATGCGTACTTTTGTAGAAAAGAGGAGTGCTTACTATGCCCCGGGTGCTCGTTATGCCCTTATGTACCCTATTTCTTCTTCTTTAATATCCATTCTTTTCCTTAATTCATTAAGTTACAAGTTATCCATATGAATTAAATTTCTAAAATGAATAAAAAAAATAGTAATTTGCAGTATAAAAAGTTGCTGTTATGTCCCTAACCCTGGACAATGTGCTCTAGACCTTATTCGAGCTCACGGAGAAGCGGATAGTAGTGAAACACGTCTTGTTCTTTTGACTTCAGAATTCAACTGCCTTTATTTATCAAGTTCGAGAAGAGGTAAAGTTTAGTTAAAGATCAAGCTTTCAGTGTTCTGTAAAATAGTTTTGATTCGCTCTCACATCTTTCCCTTTAAGTATATAAAAATATTTTTTTTCATTTTCCTTATTATCTACTAGATGCCTTCTTAAACAATAATTCGAGATTTAAATTTTCGTGCTTCTTGCCTGTTGTTCTGTTTGAACGTCTTAAAGTAGTAGGTGCTAAATCGTTCTGATTACTTTCTTTTGCGCAGTTTTTGAAATTTACATTATGATCGCTCTCTTTTTCTTGATTTTCTACAAAATTGTCATTAGTGTTTCTTAGTACAAAAGGTTTTTTAGAAATCTTTTTGAGTTGGTTTACATGTGCTTTCTTAGTAGATCCTTGTACTTGTATTAAGTAAGTCATTGTAGAAAGTTTTTTTACAATTTTTTGCTTCGCTACTACTGACCCTACCATTTACTGCTTGAGAATAGATAACTTTTTCGTTTATTTCAAATTGCTTCTTAATTTTTTTGTGTTGAATAATTTCATTTAATGCGCAATGATTTTTCGGGTTGAGTCCTGATAAAAATGTCCGTGGAAGAAATGCAAAAATTTTATTATTTGGGATGATTTTATCCTCTGTTGTTGGAGTTTGATGATGATTGTGCAGAAAACTACGAATTCTATTGTCTATCTGTAATGAGGAAAGATTTTCGGTTTCGGTTATTAGTTTATTCAAAACTTGTTTTGTTGTTTGAACCGCTCTTTCGGCAAGTCCATTACTAGCTGGATGGTATGGCGGCGATGTTATATGAATGATGTTGCGAACTTTACAAAAATTTTCAAATTGATAACTATTGAAAGGAGGTCCATTGTCACTAACAATGGAATTTGCAAAACCAAAAATAGAAAAAATATCATCAAGTGCTTGTGCCACAAATTCGGCCGTAGTTTGGGTCATTCTTTTAATTTCCACCCATCGAGAGTAGGCATCGATTAAAATCAAAAAAGTTTTATTAAATTTGTGAAAAAAATCCACGTGAACTCTTTCAAATGGTCTTGTGGTTTCTGGCCAGTTACCGAAAATTTTTGGACTTCTGTCAACATTTAAAATTTGACATTTAGCACAGTTGGAAACATAGCTTTCGATGTCAGCTCCCATTCCTTCCCAATAAAGATACATGCGAGAAAGTTGTTTCATTTTTAAAATTCCCCGGTGATTTTCGTGCAACAACTGCAAAGCTGGAAGTTTTAAAGTTGCGGGAATGACTATGCGTTCACCAAAAAGCAGACAACCGGCCTCTAGATTAAGTTCGTGTCTTTTCCCGTAATAATTCTTCAGCAATTTTCCTGTTACATGACTGGGCCATCCATTTAGGGTATGTCGGATAACTACAGAGAGTAAAGGATCTTGGATCGATTTTTCGCCTATAAGACTTGTGTTAATTTTAGCAGTGCTTTCACTGATTAAATAATGGATGCTGTTCATTGTACTGAGATTATTTTCATCTAAATCGTTTTTGCTAAGATCCTGATCTAATGGAAGCCTTGACAGACAATCAGCAACGAAATTTTCTGTTCCCGGTTTGTAATTGATTGTGTAGTTGAAAATCGATAGTCTAATGAAATATCGTTGTAACCTATTAGCGATCACCATGGGTCCACCTTTTTTGTTGCAAAAAACTCCCATAAGAGGTTTGTGGTCAGTAAAAATTGTTATTGGTTGTCCTAATACGTATTTGTAAAACTTTTCCATTGCAAAAACTATCGCCAAAGCTTCTCTATGCAAAATTGGGTAATTTTTTTCGGTTTTAGTGAGCCTTCGAGATGTAAAGAAAACAGGAAATTCACGACCAATGATTTTATGGCTAAGCACCCCAGAGATTCCTTCATCACTGGCGTCGCAAGTCACGGTTATGGGCTTTGAGGGATCGAAATGTGTTAAAATTTTAGCGCTACAAATAGCCTTCTTGCTCTTTTCAAAAGCTTCTTGGCAAGCGCTATTCCAATTCCAGTTTTGATCTTTGCGAAGCAAATTGTGTAAGGGAGCTAAAACTACGTTTAGTTTTGGGATAAACTTCATGTAAAACGTAATCATTCCCAGAAATGCCTTTAGTTGTTTCTGGCAATTTGGCTCTGGCACGGCCGTGATTGCTCTCACCTTCTCTGGATTTGGCGACACCCCCGCCTCCGAGAGAATGTGACCCAAATATTTCACTTGAGGGACGAACCACTGGCACTTCTCGGCATTGATTTTGACATTATGTTGTACGAGTTTTTCTAATACGATTTCGATCTTACTCAATAACTCCATATCTGACTCCGCCCAAATCAATATATCGTCGATATAGCTTTGACAATTAGAAATTCCTGCTAAAATTTTGTCTATAGCGGATTGAAAAAGACTGGCTGCTGGCTTGATACCAAATGGTAACCGCTTGTAGGTGTACACTCCAACGTGTGTATTGATAGCAGTGATTGAAATCCTCACCAATTTTCTCATCAGAGGCATTCAAAATACACACTTTGAGGCCTCGCATAGCTATACAGGAGACGATACATATACATTCATTCAAACCTCCCCCCATGAGGAGGATCTGCTCTGAGAGACACTATTCGTTTGCTGCCCCGAACGAACTCTCTCAACGTTCGGTTGCTACATGATGCATGAAGAAGACGAGGCACACATACTCATTTACGTTGTTGAATTTGAATAACTCGAGCCGACCGCAAAGGTTGAGGCAACAACAAAAACAACCGAACTTATTGCGTTGCACGGCCCGCAACGTATGGTGAAAGAGGGGGGAAGAAAAAGAAATGAAAAAACTAGCTGCCTGCGTGCGGTTGCTGTGCAATAATAGCAATAGCAGAAAAACCTCACGCATTCGATCCAGGCACAAACGAGGAGACTCGGGTTTGCTCTGCCTTTTGAATTCGGTTCCCTCAAGGTTGTGACAGGAGATGAGTGAGAGCCATTCGTTTGGTTTTTTGGATTCGCTGCCTCGAATGTATATTGCTTCATGAAGGCGGCCATGTTGAGAGCGTATACATCATCGGTTTTGTCGTTTTCGCTGCCTCAAAGCAACCTTTGCTTCCGAGTAAAGCGTTGAGCGAGAGATGGTTGATCAACTCATGCTCAGCAAAATTCAATCACTGATTGATAGCTAAAAGTTTTTGAGTACGTTCTGAAACGACCAATTGCTGGTAAGCTCCCCTTAAATCGATCACAGCAAATGATTTAGCTTTACATTTATTTGTTATGAGGTCTTCTATTGTGGGTAAAGGATAATGGTGTGTTTTAATGAATGGATTGATCGTTTTAGATCCGTCCATGCAGATACGAATATCAGATTTGTTGGGCTTAATGACCACAACTATGGGAGAAGCCCATTCTGTGTATTCAGTTTTTTCTAATATGCCTATGTTAACTAGAGCTTCCAAGTGATTTTCTACCTTCTCTCTGTGTTTATAAGCGACCGTATAGGGTTTGTGTACTATTGGAACTGCATTTTCTCTCATCTGGATGTCTACCACGATATCATTAATCGGCTGGGAGAGATCGTCATCAAAAGCTTTGCTATACTTCCTAATAAGTTTGTCAACTGTGCTTTTCACCCATAGCTCTCTTGAGCTCCTATTCTCAATACTATTGAGAGAGAATAGGTCTCTCCAGTGCGGCCAAATAATACTTAACCAATCCCTACCTAGAAGAGGTGTAAATGGGGCTTATTCTGCGAGGCGAGTGACGTGAAGTGACTTGGTTTTTGATAGTCACCGTATTCCAGCAGGCGAATGCCGTGACTTGGATGAATTTAGGTGACTTCAAATGAATACGCATGGACTGTCACCGTATTCTCAGAGGCGAATGGCGTGACTCAAGTCGGTGGTAAGTGACTTTTGAAGTCGTGACCTATTGCGCAGGTGACTTGAAAGGAATAAAAACGAAAATTTTGCAATATTACAAAATTTAACTGAAATTCTTGACAGAAACTTTAAAAAAAAAATTTTAAGATGATAAATGTTTAAAAAAAATACTACAAACGTTTGTTTTCTTAGTTTGAATCTTTAAAAACACCTTAAGATTTTTGTCTAGTACACACAGAAAATCTCAGTTCTGGATATTTGCAAAATGCAGAAAAGATCATTGAATATAAAAAAAAATTAAAGAATCCTTACCGATAATTGTAAATTCGAATTCGAGGGCTTTTGTATTTGTTGATCCAGAACCAAATTTGAAGATCAAAATAGCACATAACGAGGATGAGATCTAGACTGCAAGTATTTTTACTACGAAGTTTTAATCAGAAACACATATGAAACGGAAAGTATGTTTATTAGAAAGAGATTTCGGATAAGTTTTTCAAAATCATTTTTTATACATTTTATTGATATAAAACAAATCAACTTTGCTGTTTTTTTATTTACAACAATGGATTTCCTCGGTCCCACTTGACATGATTTGAGCCGGGAGAGTTCGCTGCTGACTGCAGTGCTCCAGAACAGCTGGTTTTCCGATAGCCTTATGTGCATCTCCATTCTTCGTTGTTGTATGGCAAACTTGTTCCAAACCTTCAAAAAGTACCGGTCCAAGTAAGTCCAATTTCCGGGTGCAGCTTCGTCTCAGCTTGCCTGGGAAGATATCCGCGCACCACACCGTGACACTCGAACGGATGACCAAACCGCGGATCACAATTTTTCTAGTTCGTACTTCAGCACCTAATAAAATAAAATACAAAATAATTAAATTCAAGTTCCGTTGGGTTTTTGAAGAAAATTTACCTAATCTTTTTGATCTATCGCTGTGGGTAAAACGATAGAACTTCCGCCGAATATTTGATTGGAATAGACTTTTGGTGTGAGGAGAGCAGGCTTCAGAGACACAGTTGCCGTACGGTTCCCGAAACGCGAAAAATTTTCACCGAAAACACGGAAAAACAGACAGTTTTGGTTGTTTTACTTTTCTTCTGTTTTTTTTTTCATTTGTATTATTGAACGTGCGGATGAATACAGCGCAAACACCAACGAAATATAGAGGGAGGTGAAGCTGAAAATTTTGTTCTAAATTAGTTGGAACCAAACCAGATAGAAAAGCTACTTTTTGGTTTATAAGAGCACTTGAGCTAGTTGCAAATACAAAATAAAATACTTAGAATACAAATAAAAATCTGTTCACACTTATAATTTTATAACTAGTGAGCAAAATTGTGCATGAAATCGATCTGATTTGCATCACCTGAGTATGTACGCATATTGGATGAAAGTCATTTCGGATGAACTTCAACAAACTGTCAATCCATAAAGATAACTTGTTTTTCTAGGTTACGAAATTTTCGTTTATTAATATGTGTTAGTGGTTCAAGAACTTTGCTATTTTAATAAAAGTAGATGTTTATGTTGATTTCTTTTTAATAAATTACTCTTTAATCATAAAACAATTACTAATAACAAAATAGACTGAACTAATTAAAGCAACATATTTGTATCGCAGCCATTACTAAAAAACCACAATTGTTTATCGAACTTAATGAAACAGCATAAATTTTTCACAATGTAATTTGTTTAACTAATAAAAAAAACAAATTGTTACAAGTTTTACATCCAAAAGTTAAATTTCTGTTATATAAAATTCAAACGGTAGTTAGAATATAATTGAAGAAGAACATTTAGAGTTATTATATTTCAACATTTTGTTTTCCAGCAGTGCTCAAATATTTTAATTGTAGAATGAATTGACTTCAAAGCTTATGATAAACCTACCTTGATCACTGAATTCTAGATAATTTAGAGTAAAATAACGAACCATAACTTAGAGATTTGAAATTTGCGCATTCGACGTTTAATATATACATAATAATAAAAAGAAATAAAAAAAACAGAAGTTATAACAAAAGAGTTTGGTAAATTTAATCAAAAGCGTTATGTATAGAAATAACACTATTAAAGACTAAATTTGATAAATGTGTGATGTGATCAATTCATTACGTAAAAAAGCAACATTTATAACATTTTTAATAAAACTCTTCAAATAAATGTTATCGATCAATGTAACGATTTCTTTTTTTTTTTAGTTTTCAGATCACATATTAATAATAAAGTGCTAAGTTTGAATTATGAAATATTAAAAACAAGAGCTAAAAAATCGTGCTTCATATTCAAATTGCGAATTCTACAAAAATTAGTCCTTTCCCAAACAAAATTTTCATTAAAACTTCTAGTTTTCGCATTATTTTGAATCTTTTTGTTCATCATGTCTTTTCAAAATGAAGAATCTTGATTTGAACTTTTTTCTTATCTTAATTTTAAATGAACTTTTGAAACCTGAAACAGGAATATTTAAAATCAATCTGAAATCATAGTTTGAAATATAATTTCAAACTGAATTTGTGTTAATATGCCAAACGAGTCATCCTTATTCGATGTACACTTAATTTCAAATTTGCACAAACAGCAAATTTTGTTGGTATCAACTGAAAACAATTAAAAATAAATTGTTCTTTTTAAACTAAAAATGGCGTCCTGTCTTCTATTTCAGAAAACCAAAAGACATCTACACGAGGAATATTAATCTGAAATTTTGATTCAGAATACTAAAGAATATGAACTTTGAATCCTGAATATGAAATATACGTTAAATTAAATCTGAAATCTTAGTTTGGAATGTTTTTCGAAATCTTTATTTCTGAATTACGAATCTATATAAAAAAAAAATTATTTGAAATTTGAACTTTTTATCTGAAATATGTATTTAAAAGGTTTTTAACGTTGAATTAATGTGAAGTATTATCGAAAAAAATAAATTTATCTGACAAATTTTAGATTGCAGTTTTCAATCTGAATATGATCTTTGAATTTGGAATTCTCGATATTTTTATCTTTTTGATATAGAAGCGAACCAGCCTGCGGCTGAAAACGTCTCAAATAAAGACAAAAATAAACTTTTTGATAATAAATTTTTAATCTTTATCAAAAATTTATCACGTAGAAAAATGCAAATTCCAATTCTCAACATGAACTAGAACAAAAAATAATTTGTATTCCGCTTAGGGATTTACAGCACATTCAAATCGTTTAATTTTTTTGAGTCCAAGATTTGGTTTGGTTATTAAAAATTAAATGCATTATTTTAAAATTCTTCATGAATGTGACGTCATCCAAGAAATTGAATATCACACCACCTTCTTTGAATGTTCCTTATATGTTTGACAGTTCGCATGGTGAATCCGATGAAACTAGTTCATTGCCTCTGGAACGTCAAAATGAACAATTCGACTCCGGAGTAATGAACTAGTCACCTGGAGTGAGTCGCCTCTCGGAATACCACGACTATAGTCACGTGACTACGACTAATGTGACTCCGAGTCACTTCATTCGCCTCGCAGAATAAGGCCCAATGGCTTGGTGGAATCTATAATTACTAGCGGTAAGTCGATGATTTTGTTTTTTAATTTTACTTGTACTGTAATTTTCCCCAAAACCGAAACTTTTCCCCCTGAAATAACGAAAAAATGTTTGTTCAATGGAAGAATTTTGGATTGGTTAAATTTTTCTCTATGTGTTTCTTTAGAACAAATGGACTCGCATGCGCCCGTATCGCACTCCATCAACAGATTTTGGTTATCAACAATCAATTCCACGAAAACTGGCGCAATATTATTTTGTGGCTCACCTATTAAGACATTATTAACCAAATTATTTTCCTCAACTTGAAGCTCTGGCTCATCTGCCGACAGTTCCTCATAAGAATCCTCGGCTTCCAGATTCGAACGCAGTTCTTCCATAGCCGACGTTAGCTGGTTGATCCGCTCTTGAAAAAAAACTCTCCTGCCCGAACGCCCTCTGGGTGGTTTGCTGGTACGTGGTTTCTTCGCCTTTGGATACGGACAATTGTACGAAATGTGGCCCTTTCCGTAGCAGTTGTAGCACACCATTTGACTAGCATTGCCGTCTCTGTCATGCCCACGGTGAGTGTTGACGTCGCTCTGTCGATTGGAGTTACTCAATTTGCTCGGTCGTAGAAAGCTTCCAGGATGGGTGGCGAAAGCTCGACTTGGCCCAACGTAGTGGACGGTGTCGATCTCCGATCGTGCCATTTTCCGCGCCTCCGCTGCCGCCACTTCTAATGTCTTTGCTTTTTCCAGCAACTGAGAGAGATCTAAATCCACGCTACTCTCTTTAATCATTGCTTCACGGGTTCTATCATTCCTGATACCCGCCACAAACACCGTTTGCACCAGCGTTGCCTCCGTCTCTGTACTCACTGCACAATGTTCTATTATATTCTGAAGTTCGATCGCGAAGTCGTCTAGCGATTCACCTTCTTCTTGTTTGCGGGTAATAACTTTATACCTTTCTGCAAACACGTTTTTTTTCACCTCATGCAACTGCTTAAACTTGGACACTATTTCCCCGTAACTTTTCGTAACGATTCTAGCTGGCTTGAAACTACCAATAATTCTATCTGCCGTTTCTTGACCGATACTGGTAATGAATTCAAGGGCTTTTTCATCGTCCGGAGTTTTGTTGAGGGCAAAATATATTTCCACAGTTTGCAAATACGAGTTGACGTTCAGTCCTGGGACAAAAACCGGAAATTTTCCCTTCACTCGAGTCTCGGAAACCAACGTTGGCTTAACTTCACTTCTACCATCGTTTTCCGAGCTATTCGGCATTTTCCTGTGTTCCGAACCGCTTATATCCTCGTCGCCAGTATGTTATGTCCCTAACCCTGGACAATGTGCTCTAGACCTTATTCGAGCTCACGGAGAAGCGGATAGTAGTGAAACACGTCTTGTTCTTTTGACTTCAGAATTCAACTGCCTTTATTTATCAAGTTCGAGAAGAGGTAAAGTTTAGTTAAAGATCAAGCTTTCAGTGTTCTGTAAAATAGTTTTGATTCGCTCTCACAGTTGCCACATTTCATACCATTGAAATCAATCAAGGCTTCTATTCAAGTTTGTTGGCATTAATCGAGAATTTATCAAGCAAAAGGAAGAGAGGTTTTTTGTGTACGATTAATTTGAGACCCTCCCTTATTTCTAGGTGGAGTCAAAAAGAAGGAGGCAATTCTTCATTCATTTTATATTTGGCATAATTTTAAAACTTTTCAGACAAATAAAGCTAAAGTTAAAACGATTTTATCGTAGTTCGTGAGCACTTCTTGCATTGCAAAAGGGAAAGGACTGGAGTCCATATCATAAAAACATACATATTGAAATAATTTTTAATTATGTTTAAATTTGGTTTGGAACGCTGTCTAGGAAATAAAACTGAATTTTAATTACTAAACAGTTTTTAATAAATTTTAGAAGGTGTAGCAAAACACACCGGGTCAGCTATTAAAAGTATTGAATTAAGCAAACTGGATTTATTTAAATATTCGGTAAACATACCTGTTGTTGCACGAGGTATGTGCGTACCCACTATTCAAAGGATCAAACATGCACGGAACATATTGAAACTCCTCAAGCATCCTTCCCACACCGGTTACACAATGCAGCAAATGTAAACACTCGACGAACTAAGCTCTCTTCTGAGCACGACCAGGGCTTAGCTGCAAAGCTTTACTCGCTCAAACACTCGGAGTTGAATTTGTTTTCCATTTACACGATCGTCTTCCCCCGCCTCTAAGTAAGCTGCTGTTCCAAGAGCTCTACATCGATCGGGAAACAGAAGAATGGTTTTCAATGGAGTTCTCGGTCTAGGACCGGCGGCCGGCGTCTGGGGAATCCGCGGCCATCCGAAAACCGCGACGCCGCCGTGCAGCAACATCAATGGCAGCCTAGTCCGATGTACTTAGTAGCAGTTGGTACCGAGTCTAGTTGCGCAGAGCTTTCATTCTTCATAGCGGCGCATCCACAGTAGCACTTTGTGACAGCATGAATAAACATCTCCCTTGCGAGGGGGCAAAAGAAACAAAAACTTCCATTCAAACTTAAACTCGATGAAAAAAATCGGCGGGCGCGATTGTTTGTGTGTTTGTTTTGAATTTGTTTGCCGAAAGCCGAAGAAGTGATTGACATCGATCGGGAAACTTGCCAATCCGGCCAATCGATTTGCTTCGATTTCGAAGTTTGGCGCGTTTCGATTCAGTGATTTTCACCCCAAACATGCATGTGTGATTATTGATGGGGTTGGAAAAAAGTGTTACCCTCTGAGGAAAAATTACTCGGGTGGGCCTCACGATTGAATGCACAAAGTACCGGGCCTTTGGTTTTGCTTAGTTTTTACGTTTCAGAAGAATTCCACCGGGAACAAAGAAAATCCGCATCATCACCATTCTCAAGATCTTAATCCCTTAAAACCTCTCCTCATATGTATATCATTGATCAATATCTACTCAAGATTGTTTCCATTTTTAATTGCACGCTTTTTCATGATTAGCATTCCAATCTTGATTCGGTGTGATGCTTAATTTTTTGCGTTCCTGCGTTGTTGGAAGTGTGTACTGGATGGATTTGCATGATATCGTAGTTTGTAGGAAGTGATATTTATTGAAGCTGTTCTGAGTGCGAGCATATGTGCATTCCTGAAGGTGCCAGTGACATTAATTAGTTTAAAGCTGCTGTTGTAATAAGTACCTGACTCGAAGGAATTGGAAGCGATAATTATATGTACCGATTAGCTGAACGAGATAAGGCCGGTGCGAGCATTGATGGTTCTAAAGTGATAATCACCCGGATCGCTGATTAGTTAACTGCATGCGGAGTTTAGCAGGAGGCTCGTTGACAACTATGTAAGCAAACTATTCAAGCTGACAGGATTATTGACATTTTTTTTCTGAGGGCTTGTTCCGAGGGAACAAGTAGGGTAAAAAGCAAACTTACTCAAGTTGGTTAGAACAACGTCAATTACAAGGAGTATTTTGTATATAATTTACGTGTCTTTAATTCTACCGGTTTTTAAAGGATTTTTTTTAATTGAAGATAACACTGTAACTTAAAAATGCTGCTCCTTAAAAAGTATCAACCAAAAGACAGTGGATGGTAATTGATAAAAATCTATTTTACTCAACTCCGATTTCGAATTGAAGCTCAACATAACTTGTACACTGCTCTGTTATGATATCGAAACATGAACACTATAGGGTAGTCCAAAAGAGAGTATGTTTCCAACTTAAAACCTTAGGGGGCTCTTATTGTTCTTTGGTCTTCCGGAAGGCCCCATGCCATTTTTGAGCTCAGTGAGTCCACTCTATGGGGTCGATCAATAACGCTCATGTTCTGCAAACATTTTCTGGAGCTTAACCTTCATAACTTCACCAGAAGAAAGGGCTACAAAATTTCAATGTCGCTCGGCGTTAAATCTATGCCAAAAATGCTCAGAAACATGCATTGTAGATGATATGATTGGAAAAGCACTACTGGCATAGAGACTCGAGCTCACAAGCAAAATGATGCATGACCACTACATTCAAGCAAAACAATGAAATCATTTTATGACATTTTCATCCTATTGAATGATAAATCCCAGAAACAAGAAAATAAAAAACTACCGTCGGGTAGAGAGAATCGAACTCACAACAGCGTTTTCCATCATCTAGCCAATTCGACAGCTTCACCAGTGTACTACCTGTGCCAGATGGTAAAGGAGGGTTATTTGTAATAGTTTTGTGCCACTCCAAATCTAAAACAAACGAACAGTGCTGGCTTTCTGGCGTCTGTCCGGGGATTTGTCAGTATTATCCTATGAGAATAAAAAAATTGGGAACGAGAAACTGTTTCTTATTTTCCTATTGCACGACTACATACACACTGTGTATTACACAGGCACACATCCGGGAAGTATGGCCGGTGATTTGAAACAAGGAAATGTTTTTCCCCTGCAATTTTTCTAATCTCACCTTACATAAACACGCACAGCATTGACCGAGTGGATCAAATCATTCGAGTCAGGCTGCCTTGCGTTTGTTTCCATCCTTCTTTATATTTATTGTAGTGGGATAGGGAGGAATATGAACACGTTTTTATTTTGTTTCCTTCAGTCATACGAAATGTGGTTGCACTAGAAGAACAATGCCGGTAGGCTCAAATCGAATCACCGCAGTCGGCTTTCATATCTTATGCCAATGACGTTAGCATATTGAGAACTCATGATTGCATACAAATTTCAGGCTCATAGGGCCTTCTGTAGTCCGATCCTCCAAATTTAGCATTGGAATTTGGGCCAGGCCTAGTTTTAGCTGGCAGCTTTTAAGATTTTCATAAGTCGGTTAATTTGGGCACTCTAGTGTCATTTACAAACTTCTAATAGATCAACGGCTTTTGAAATTATCATTCATTTTTCTTCCTCTGCAATTAAATATTTAAAAAATTCAGAAACACATTTCAACGCTTTTACAAATAAGTTTTTCCTAGCATTAGTTTTTTAAAAATAATATTCACGTATTCACAATAAGTATAAGTTTTAAGATTATACTTTGGTTTATTTCATGTAGCTGACCAACAAATATCGTGATGTCACAACGCTTTGCAAAGCCGTGTTTTAAAAAATGGCGCGTTGTGACGTCATGAAACTGAATCGCTCTAAAATAAATTTAAAATCATAATTTGAAAAAATAAAAAAACAGCGATTTGTTGGTTGTACCTAATGGATTGATACTTTCTAATTTTTTTTATAAAATTTGATCGAACAAAAGAGCAGAAAATACGGAATTGTAAAAAAATCAGAAAAAAAGGAAAAAGTGGCGCGTTGAGACGTCACGATTTCTTTTGCTTATATTTTGCTAACTTGGCGTTCATTAAAAATTCTTTGGATTCCAAATTGTAGCGATTTAAATTCTAAACTTACGGGTTTTTCAATGTGCGCTATGAACTGTAAAATTTACATTCAATTTACATGAAATTTATTTTGCAAACGTTGGAACGTCACGCTGGAATTGGTGATATACTTCTGAATGATATGAGATTGAACTTTTCTATTATCTGAGATAATTTTTCCAAAATTTCAAATAAAGTTTCCTTTTGCGACTTAAAAATGCGTGATTGTTTGCAGAATTTCAAGATTTTGATTTTTCAGTATATTTGAGCTTAGATTTTTTTGCGAAACAAAAAAAAATATTTAAAATGCATATAATTTTGTATTTGTTCAACGGAAATCATAAAAAAGCACATCCAAACGTTCTTTTATTTATGTATTATCATCTAACATAATTATGTAAGTATCTAATGTGATTTGGGTGGAAACTCTGTAAGAAGCTCGAAAAAGTAATTAATCTTAAAAGAGCACATGATCCATTGTGTAATTTTCAGATGAATTTTTCGACATTAAATGAGCTACAAAATTCATTTTTTGCAGAATATTTGATGAAACAGACTGTTCTTTTAAACCGTTTTTAAAACTAATTTAAAATTTTCATGAAGAAGATAACTATTTGAAATTTTTAAAATATTTTGTTTGAAAATCTGCTTTTAAGGCGTTTTGGTGTTTTTTCAATGATTTCCATTGTAAACCGACAAAGTTAAGACCGCATTTGGCGCAAACTGCCAGATGAATAAAAAAAAAATCGCTCATTAGGCGGCATCCATAAATTACGTAACGCAAAAACTGCACTTTTTTACCCCCTCCTCCCCGTATGTCACAATTCGTAACGCTTCGACGTACTCCCCTATGAAAATTACGTAACGCTAATAACAACCTTCCCCCTCCCCTATTTTATCATATTTTTAAATACTGATATTCGAAGGTCAAAAAAAATTTAAAAAAATTGTTTAACGTTCTTCATAACGGAATCAATATCTATCCATATCGCTTCGTAGTGCTCATTGATGATAATTCTCTGATAAAATAAATTGAATGTCTTATTACGAGTTGCACTTAGATATACACTTAGTAATACTCGTCGGAATAACCAAAATTGCATTTTTAATAATCAATTTAGAGAAAAAATAGTAAAATTTCCGTATTGAGGATGAATTGAGTTCATGGGGATAAGTGTACCTAATATTCGATTTTCCAACAGTTATTTCTCGGATATTCAATACACATTTTAAGGAATCTATATCAGAATCTTTAAAGAGAAAAGGTTCCAATCCAGTTTCAATCATGTTGAAGCTCACAATTTATAAGCTGATTTTGGTTTGCTTATCATTCTGCGAAAATTGCATGACATCAAAATAGCTGCGATGAAACTGAAATTTGAAAGAAACAATCGTTACGTAACGATGAGCATACCTCCCCCCTCCCTATGTCACAATTCGTAACGCTCGAGCTTACTCCCCCCCCCCCCCCTAGGAGCGTTACGTAATTTATGGATGCCCCCTTAGTGATTCAAATTCGTATTTGACTATAAAAGATCGCAGAAACGAACCGGCCAAAGGCTGGAAGTCTTTATAATAAATACAAAAAAACCTTTCTAAACAGAGTAAAAGTTTACCAATATGTTAAATGTTTGTTTCGGCAACAAATGTTACAACTGTTGGAATTCGATACTCCTGGGTTATTCAAAGAGCCATGAAATACGCCATTCTTATATTATTATTTTATATTTTATTGCGAAAGAATGTGGGTTCAAATTGAAAGCTGTTGCATTTTACTCGAATAAATTATTATAAATACGGCTGCATTTATTCCCATGTTTCTTTGAAATTCAGAAAATTTTGCATGGGTTTTTAGTTATTCTTCTGAATGAAACAATAAACGTTAAGCTATAAAATAAATTCTGTACCTCGTATTTGGTCCTTAATTTGTTAAAATTCTTACCATCAATACTTAAATTGGTAACTTTATCAGTCCCTTAATCATTAATTTACCACTTCTAATTGTAAATTAACGTAATTTTTGATCATTTACATTTCGATCGTAATAAGAGACGTATCGAATAGTGGTTTTCGACGAACGGCCGAATACCGAATATTAACTTTTTCAATTATTCGGCCAAACGAATATTCGGTCGAATATTCTATTTACTTTTCCATAGAAATACAACAGCGATAATTTAAATTTTCTTCTTTATCTTCCATCTTAATGCTCCTCATGTTTTAAAGTCAATTATTTTCAATAAGCGATGTATAATACATCAGATCTCCTTTAAGTAGAGGTCGCTTTGATTTTCAAAATGTCCCCATTTGCTTAAAGGACATCAGATGACTTGACCTTAAGCATACCATACTCTCTACCACACGGTCGGGTCTGGACGATTTTTTTTATGTTTGATGTTTTATTCAAAATTGACTAAAAAAAATCGTTTTGTTACGCAAAAATTTTCACAACGATTTTTTTTTTCATTTAGCAAATAATCTAAATAAACCCTGGTAAAATTCGGAAGGTTTTAAAAATATCTTGCTAACCCGGTAAAATTTGACTTTTCTCGAAATCTCCAATGGATTTCTGGATGTATCAAGAATATTCAATCAATTCGATAATCAAAATATAAAGCTATCTCCAGTGAAAGAAACACGGATATATCTAAGATAATTTACTGAAACCATAAGTTTTTGATAATTTTTGAGCTTTTTCAATATTACTTTTGCATATTTTATAATTTATCCAACATCAGTTGAAAAGTTTTGAAAATTCTGTTATAGTATTAATTTCTAAAAATAAATATTCGGCCTATTCGACCGAATACTTAGCTTAACGATTTTTTGGCGGTATTCGGCGCCGAATAGTCGGCCGATCGAATATTCTACCTAACCTACCTAAGGGTCCAGCGCCGATTGACCGGCGCATAGGGCTGAGATAAAAGATCTCCACTGCTGGCGATCCGGAGCCAGCGTCTTCACTTGCTGCCAGCCAAGGTTCTCGTCAACTGTGCGGATTTCAGCGGCTAGACTTCGCCGCCACGAGCTTTTGGGCCGGCCTCTTCTTCGATGCCCATCTGGATTCCAGTCAAACGCCTCTCTGCAAATCTCGTTTTCATCTCTTCGCAGCGTGTGCCCAATCCATCTCCACTTACGTTCCCGAATCTCGATTTCTAGCGCCTTTTGATGACACTGGCGATGAAGTTCAACGTTTGAGATCCAGTTGCCAGGCCACCAAGCGCGGATGATGTTCCTCAGGCAGCAATTCACAAAAACTTGCAGTTTTCGCGTCGTCACCGCATATATGCACCAAGTTTCACACCCGTACAACAATGCGGATTTGACGTTTGAGTTGAAGATTCGGATCTTAGTTCGTAGAGAGATCTGGCGTGACCGCCAGATGTTTCGGAGACTCGCAAACGCAAATCGGGCTTTTCTGATCCGGGTTTCGATGTCCTTCTTGGTACCACCATCAGGCGTAATCTGGCTACCAAGATTATTCGGTACATCTCTAATCTTAATACATTCGTATTAGATTTTTTATTTTTTTAAATCCAAAATCCACAAAACGTATTAACCAGTTAAACGTTATACATCTCCCCTCCAAAAGAGGTTACGTAATATTCGTAAGGCCCCTTGTCCGGTTTTATTTTATTCCAAATAAACTCCAGCCCTTCGTAAAATAATTATTGTTTCAAATATTTTTGTTCATCGTTTTTTCATTTTTTTAATAACACCCGGAAATTACACCTATTTACCTGGATATTGCCAGAATATAGTTCGAAATGTCTATTTTGAAAGTTTTAGAAATAATTGCCACTTGAGGTCTGTAAAATATTCACTGTTATTGGTTTTTCTGATTGATTGATTTCTGATTGATTGATAACTTCGTATTCAGCAAAAGGTATTTATAACTCCAGGGAAGTAGATTATATTATTTAATATTAATCACCGTGATTATTGTATGCTTCTTAAAAATTCTACCCGTTCATTTTCAACACCTGTAATTTATTTCTAATCTTCTTCTATCCATCCATAATTTTCAATTTTCGAAATGTTCTCACTATGAGAACATAACATTCACCGATAAGGCCGTAAAAATTAATATCGGAAGTGAATTATCTTGGTAGGAAAATATTCAATTTTTGGGAATACTTTCAATTAGAGGTTGGTTTATGATGATTACAAAAATTATATCATTTTTCTTCAGTGTTGCCGAATACAAATGACATTTTATTCTATTTTCTGAATTTTTATTTGAAATTTTTTTTCTTTTACGGTGATTAACTCTTCTTTTATATAAACTTGATTTATTTTCTGCATACCTACTTCATCTCATCTCTACAGATATGACTTCTGAAAACTAATTCAGTATTTTTGATTTTGTAACAGTTATCCAAATCTGAATTACGCTACCTGTCTATTTGTTGTACACAATGATGCAGAATAAAGTTTTTTTTTACAAAATGAATCACATTTGAGTTATGCATAGTAAAACGCATTCGCGTAAAGCAAAAAAAACGAAATATCTTGTAGTTGGTCTGCAATATGTTAACACAGAGGAATTTTAATAAAGTGAGTAGGTAAGTATATTATGAAATTAACTTCTGGTTAAAATTAAAAAAAAGTATCATAATTTTTAAAAATCTACGTAAAGGTAAGGTGTCATAAATATACTAAAGCTTTTTTTAAAGTTTTCTGAAATTTAAAACTGACCTCTATAAAATGCAATTCATGTTTTTGAATATTAAAAATTTAAAAAAATATCAATCAACTATGCAATAATGATTTACCAGAAGTTAATTTTTGGCCATGCATAATTTAACTAGGTTTAACAAATATTTTATTTCGAGTAAAAAAAATTTAATTTTAAACAACTTCATCTTTGTCCTTGAAATTTTGGCGTTAAACCTGAATTAAGTAGTACTGCGTACGTTTTAAAAAACGGACAAATCAATCATGCAATTGAAATCGCTTCCAAAACAATTCCTGGCACGTCGCAAATGCGGACATGACATCCAAACATTTGCAAACACATCATCAGTAGCTCGCTCGCATGCATGTCCGAATGACCGACACAACCGGAACGTGAATCTTGGTACTTCCAGTTGATTCTTATGGCATTGGTGACTTTGATACCGATTCCGTAATATGAAAATAAACTGTGGGATTTGCCACCACAGGTCAACGGCTTAGAATGGATGTTTCGATTACTGTTTTTTTAAAAGACAATTAAAATTTGATTATTGCGCGTCACTTACTTTCAGCGATTAACATTTACGATCTAGATTCTCTCAGAAGGAATCTACCTAGTTAATAGATAAAATAATGAAGTTTAGATCAGATATCGGTTTTCTTATGAATCATCTTAAAGATGCTTTTATTGTTTTAGCTTGAAGTGTGATTGCTTTATTAGTGGGACACTTAACAATTTGTCTCAATCTATTCAGCGATGTGCTCGAGTATGTCATTAAACAGAAACCATAAACCGTCAGATATGCGTCGTTGAAACAACTCGCAGCTATTAGCGGAATCAGATGGATGATATAATGTTCTAAAAGATTTAACCCCACACATCAAGAAGCTAACCTGGGGAAGGTTTCTCCATAAAAGTGGATCAAAAGGAACGCACCACGCGTTATGGAATTATGAAAAATGTAATCTGGCGACCCTCGAAGGCGATAATCGTAAAAAGATCATACATGTGCCGAGCTGCATTCCAGCTGTCTTGTGATAGAGCCAATTTTTTATCCTCCCGATTAGGCCAGAAATTTTTCTTCGGTAATTGCACACGTGCGTATTATTCAAAACTCGTCAGTCGCAGGTGAGAAGGGTAATTTACGACTTCTACTTCCTGCGAGATTCTCGGCTGACATTCACAGCCTTCCTCTGCGACAGTGATTTTGATGAAGTGGTAGATCAACCGGACCGGCTATCCGACGTCCATCGGAATTCCCGCTGCTCGAAAACAATAAAATGGCACACTTTTTTAACTCCCCCACATTCTGCTAATGGGACAAGGAACATCTCAATGCATTTCCTAGGTTTTGGATCGCGCTAACCTAGATTGGAGTAGTGTCAGATAAGATAGCTTAATTAAACCATGAGTGCTAGAAAAACATGCAAAAGATGACGTAAACTCAATAACGAAATTGAAGAATGAATATTATTTCGAAATACAAATGGGGATTTTTTTTTATTATCTGACAATTTGCGCCGGGGGTCTTCAAATTTTCCCCAAAATTGAAAATCTGGCTCATTTTTGCGACTTAAAAACACATGTATTTTTTTTAGATTTTCAACATTTTTATTTTTTGAGTCAGCTTCGGTTAGATTTTTTTGTAAATAAAAAATAACAATCTTTCAAAGCTACATAACTCTGTTATTCTTAAACGGAAATTATAAAATAGCACATCAAAATGCATTTAAATTTTATCAGCTTTCCAAATAAAATAGTTGAAAAAAAAATTAAGTAATGACCTTCAACATGAAAAGTTGTAAATAAACTTTAATTGGCGTCTAAAAGTACCGTCTGCGCCACCGAATATTTTGCAAAAAGTATCATTGTATAGCTCAATTCATGATGCAACATTCATCTCAAGACACCAAAGTGGGCCTTAACACCTTGGAGAGTTATAAAAGAAATAATGACAATAAATCTCTTTTTTTGCATCGAAATCAAACAATGGTCGAACAACTGCACTCACATATGGAGATAGCAAGCACTTCTAACAACATGCAAACAAAAGAACTTACCAAAGCAGGTAAAAAACACTACTTTTTCGTGCTTTGTAGAGTGTTTACAGTAAAACTGACTTTAAATTTTAACCATAATTCTTAGTATCGTATTGTTAATGTGATATAACAAATAATGGGAATGTTGCTTTTACAAGTTGGTCATATGCTATATAACTTATTAACTTTTCGATCAAAGATCATTGTGAATCTTAGAGGAAGAATATCTCTAAATAAACAAAATAGAATAGAATAGAATAGATCATTGTGAAGCATAATCAATGCCAATAGTAGAAGGTCCCTGTGTTTGGGATCACAAAAATGCGATTTAAAATGAAAAATAGACGTGCTTTACGAAGTTTTTATATCGAGAGCTAAGCACTGGACAACACAATTTTTTCCCATTGATTAAAAACGTATGAGAAAGTGGCACAAATGTAGAAATAATCGAAGAGCTCAGCCCAGGCTGTAAAAAGCATCATTCCCATTGTAGGTAATATGACATTGAAAATATGATACTTTTACCGTATTCGTTTTCTCTATTCGCCCAGTTTTTAGGTTTACCATACTAGAACGAACATAATTCGTCGTCAGTGTTTTGCTACCTCGATCGCTCACAAACGAATCTTCAGTGTTAAATCAAATCTGGGGAATTACGGATGCAAAACTGAGCGCATAAACTTAAAAAAATGACATCAAAATTTGCAAAACTTGTTGTGACCTGGCGCAAAACTGGGTATAAACGAATACGTTATTAGATTTTTGGATATATCATGAAGTCAGTTTAGCTGCAACAATCTATCGCCCCTACTTTCATAACAGTCCCATACGAAAAACAAGCAAGCGAGGAAATCAGCTTTTTCTGTTTTGGAATATATCTTGAAATTGTGACCACCACTTTCAGCATAAACGAAAATCGTTTCTAGGTTGTCATAATAAATCGTTAGACCTGAAATTTTCGAAATTGGGATATTGGTAAGGTCGAGAGCACCATTTTTATTTATTGTAGGACTATTAATCGACCATATTTGAAACCTTTTTCAAATCTACTTGCATAACAGTCCCATACAGAATATATTTTTTCCACCAAGCTACTTTCAAAGACTCAAATTTGATCATTTTTGAACTTCTAAATGCAATTGTCAGAAAAAGAAACATACTTTTGGAAAAAATATCGTGAATTTCACATTGTAAGTTGAATATTTTAACGATTTTTTATTGCATCCGATAGTTTTTCGCTCAGGGAGTTATTCCTAAGAAAGTCAGACTTGCCTTCGAAAACTAGTGTGCATCATTCGACATCAAGTGAGTTAAAAAAAGGTATAAATGATTCAAAGCAATAAACCAAAGACTATTTCGCCGAAAGAAGCATTGAAAAATAACCAAATCCGTGGTATTTAACATATGGGACTGATATTCAGGTATATTTCATATAGTACAGCCACGAATTGATTTTTTTTTCGAAATTTCTAGAACAAAAACTCTTTTTTAGTGTTTTTTTTAAGCCTTATGTTGACCTAAAATGAGAAAAAATCATATGGGACTGTTATGCGAGTAGAGGCAGTCTAAAAAGGACGAAAAATAGTGTTTTTACCTGCTTTGATAAGTTCTTTTGTTTCCATGTTGTTAGAAGTGCTTGCTATCTCCATATGTGAGTGCAGTTGTTCAACCATTGTTTGATTTCGATGCGAAAAAAGAGATTTATTGTCATTATTTCTTTCATAACTCTCCAAGGTGTTAATGGCCCACTTTGGTGTCTTCAGATGAAAGTTGCATCATGAATTGAGCTATACAATGATACATTTTGCAAAATATTCGGTGGTGCAGACGGTACTTTTAGACGCCATTTAAAGTTTATTTACAACTTTTCATGTTGAAGGTCATTACTTAATTTTTTTTTCAACTATTTTAATTGGAAAGCTGATAAAATTTCAATGCATTTTGATGTGCTATTTTATAATTTCCGTTTAAGAATAACAGAGTTATGTAGCTTTGAAAAATTGATATTTTTTATATACAAAAAAATCTAACCGAAGCTAACTCAAAAAATAAAAATGTTAAAAATCTAAAAAAATACATGTGTTTTTAAGTCGCAAAAATGAACCAAATTTTCAATTTTTGGGAAAATTTGAAGACCCCCGGCGCAAACCCGTCAGATAATAAAAAAAAATCCCCATTTGTCAAATTGTGTAAAAACCGGTCGCACAGATTGTGATCTATGGAACTGATCACTATTAGTTATTTACTTGGTGTCTACTTAAGGGTGTTCGGATCAAAAAGTGGGCAACTTAAATTCGCCGTTTTTTTATCCATTCATATAAAAAAAATTTGAACATCCCTCATTTTGTAGGTGTGTGTGAGTAGAATGATGTTTTTTTTGCTTTTAACATTAGGTCTTTAGTTTTTTAAATGGCGTCCAAGCAAGAGGAGCTACGAATCAAAATTTTGTTCATGCGTCGTGAAAATTCAAACAACACGCACGCAGGAATAGCAACATCGTTGAATGTGGTGAAATCAACCGTCACCATAGTAATAAAAGTGTTCGGGGAACGTATTTCGACAACTAAAGAACCGGGATCTAAAGGAAATCGAAATCCGGGAGCCGCAGTGACGAATAGAAGAGTGGCTAGTACTTTTAACTCAACTCCAATCTATATATTGTCTAAATACAACCCTGCATAAAGCTTAAAAACGATCCGGACTATCGACTTATAAGAAGGTAGTGACTGCTAATCGCCATGAAAAGCAAAATCTTACGGCAAAAACAAGCTCTGGGATGCGGTTTACGACATTGTTGACAAAGTTTGATTGCGTGGTAATGGGCGACGAAACCTACGCCAAGGCAGACTTCAGACAGCCTCCGGGACAAAATTATTTTACAGCAACCGGAAGGGGAAAGGTGGCAGACATTTTCAAGCATATTACACTATCAAAGTTGGCTAAGAAATATCTCGTTTTGCAAGCTATCTGTACCAGTTGCTTGAAAAGTTACATTTTTGTTGCTACCGGGAGCTTCAACCAGGAAATTTACGTGAAAGAGTGTCTTCAAAAGCGTTTGCTGCCTTTCCTGAAGATATATAACTTGTCTGTGCTGTTTTGACCGGATTATGTACCTGCCATTATGAAAAAAGCCCTTGGAGTGGTATGCCGCTAACAACATTCAGGTTGTGCCAAAGGATGGGAACCCTCGCAACACATCAGAACTTCGACCAATCGGAAAGAATTGGGCGATAGTTAAGCAGAACCTTAAGAAGACCCGAAAAACTATTAGCAGCGAGAAGCAGTTCAAGGCAAACTGGCGTTCTGCGGCAAAGAAAGTGGATAAGATGACTGTACAAAATCTGATGGCAAGCGTCAAACGAAAGGCTCGTTAATTTGGACTAGGTCAACCGGAGTCTTAACCGAGCATTTATAAATATTGAACTTAAAAATGAACTTTTTTTTTGTAATAAGCAAATATTCAATTTAAACGCAATTTAGTCTGACCACTTTTTGATCCGAGCACCCGTTAGTCAGGCAGCACTTTTTGCATGTCGAGAACGGATTTACTGCTTAGTTAGGGGGTCTTCATTCAATAATCTCCATTAACCATAGACTTTTTACCAAAGTTGAGATGGGCTCCACTCCTGCTTGGTTTGAACTTCGTGAACATCCTGGAGTGGCTCCTTATACTTCTCAATCATTTGGACAAAAAAAATTAAAAAATCATGAACATTTTTAATGAAGTTTTTAATGAAGAATTTCCGAGGCAATTGTGCAAAGTTATTTTTTACCATGCCTTTTTTCATTGAAAATATCACACACGGTTACTGAAAAATCTGAAAGATATAGCAAAGGTAGTTCTTTTCATAATAAACATAACGTACGAGCAATGCACAGTGGTCTAGAAATGAAATTAAGCGAGAAACAATTATTAGCGTCTTTCCCTTAAGTTTGATGCATTTGATGTCTTAGACAAACTTTTACAACAACTAAAGGCGGTCATTTTGAAGGTATTTTTAAGGTGGTTTATAAAATTTCTGAGATCCGAAAATTATTTCCTAACTGTGATGATATAGAGGCCTTATATTTTGAACAAATATAGTTAAAGCTACTTCTTATGATTCTAATCATATCTAACATTCCATTTAAATAAGCTGATAAGGGATAGGAAATTGAAAATAAAGATCTGATTTTTCACAGTTGGGAAAAATCAAGCCCATTTCAGGAGGGTGTGCCATTATTGGACTCAACTTCCAAGAAGTTTTCTGACTAGGTGTGATGAGTTTAACAACTATAAACATGTTCACAGCTATGAGCAAACACTTGAAAACTGCTCGAAGAACCAAAAAAAACTTGTTTTAATAGCATTTTGACCTATGTCGAAAATAGGTCCTAAGGGACTTATTTTGGACCACACAACATAACCTTCTAATGTATGAAATCTACCTTTTTCTAGAAGCTTCTTCTATAATCCTTTTTATTTTCATGTTTCCCTTTCCATCTCCTTTTTCTTCAAAAAAAAAGTGCTAAGCTAAGCAAACGATTGTAAAAACAAAAAAAAACGAGATTGACTCCTTAAAACCTAATCGTATGAGCCGTTTCAAATAAATCAGTTACAAAAAAACAACATTACCTGGATATTTAACTTGCTGTTAAATGTTCATGAACGTAATAAGACGTTGTTCGATTATATGAAAGAGTTATGCAAACTATTTCTATCACTATACATAATAAAAATTTGTATATTATTTTATTCAATCAACTTGCTAAAGCCCAACTCGCCTTTAGACGGGGTTCCCTTCAATCGGCATAAAACCAAGCCTATCATTGTTTTAACTTACATTTTGTGCAATATGCTTTAAACCTCTTTAATCTAACAATCTATAGTAACGGCAACTCTTTGATGAGCAGTTGTCAAAAACTACAGCTTGAAGAAGCATAAAAACATGAAAAAAATGAACATGCACCATTTTTGTATTAAGTCATTATAAAGATCTTTATGCTTCATGAAAAATTATTGACAGTTTGGTCTTAAATTTACAACCATTCTGGATTGGTTTCCGAGAGATAAAATTTATTTGGCTAGGTATAAGAGATGAAATATAAACATGTTTTTGGCCAGTTGAATACCAAAATTTTGGACCAAAAAAATTGTTTTCTTCAAAATAGCTTGCTTATTGCCTTGATACAAATTTGATTCATTTCTCATTTTTTACGTGTAATATTTGACCTTAACAAAATTTAAAAAAATATAAAATATATAAATTTTGTGGAAATTTTTGGACTCAGAATTTATTTAAGACCAAGTACTTTGAAAATGGACTTTTTTCAAAGATCGCCCTTGCGGAACCTCTAAACATGATTTTTTTTTTTAGTCGGCCCCATACAAATGTTTGTTTTTTTTTCAACATCCTAATCTACCATTTGGAGGGTGAGCCCCCAGATACCCAGAAACTATGCAATTTCGGGACACCCTAATGTACACATGTAAAATTGTTGAAATGTGTAAAAATTACAACCGAAAATGTACTAAAAATCTAGTTTTTCAGCCCTTGTGCCCTTTACCCAACTATCGTTTTTTGCTAGAACTAAAGTTGATTTAAAGATAAAACTATATTTTTTTAGAATTTTCAGCGAAAAATGTTTGGCATAGATAGCATAATTCTCGCACATTTTTATCTCTTCAAATCTATGTTTTCTACAGAACCGAAGCCAATCCAAATCCACTAATGTTTTAGAAGTCGAAATGCATCAATCGATGTCGCAGAGTTGATGATGTCACACTTTCTTAACTTATCATTGGGCCGCCTGAAGGAGATTTGCGTTCTGAAAATTGATCCTCAAGGTAAGCCAACTGGTCTGTATTTAAAACTGCAAAACTAATTTCGTGTGCAGTGTGCTATAAGAATGCTCAAAAATTTGAAACACACTATATAACGGAGGAGTTTTTCTGTTTTTTCTCTATTCTTATCAAACAATCAAAACTTAACTATAAGTATATTAAGCAAAATTAAAGGGCTTAAGGGCGGTCCAAAATAGGTTCAGAGGGTGGTCCAAAATAGAAACCTGGTGGTCCAAAATACCGACCAGATTGAAAATCATAGAAACGTGTTTTTAGGCTTAAATCTTGTTACATTGCATCAAACGACGATATGATAGAAAAAGCCTTCATCTTCGTAATAAACGGATAAAGCAGTCAAAAATTGTAACATGTACTATTATTTCAGAAAATAGCATAGCCACTTCCCAAACCGGTCCAAAATTGGTCTGTTACTCTATGTGTTGAAAAATGACTCTTAGAGCTTCAATACCTCCAAATGGAGCAAGTCGAAGATTTTATCGTTAATTGCATTTGAAAGTTCATATTTAAGTCTTTACAGTATAAAAAAAACTGTTATGATGATTTGTTTTTCGATTATTGCGTTTAATCGTTGTACGAAATTTACTATACAAATTATATACAAATTGAGAGGATTCTATATTTGTTCTTCAAGAACTAAGAAACTAGACCGATTGATGTACAATTCGGCATGGAATAGTTTTTTTTGAGTTAAAATGATATCTGTGTATCTAGTTTTGAGTTGACCGCACTTAACAGATAGAGGGCTCCCATACAAAATACCCGTAAAATAAAATAAAAAGCGGTAAAACTCAATCTATAGACAAGTGAATCACATCAAATTGTTGTGAAAATGCATAAATTCACATGTTCAGATAATTTTTAATACACAATGGCCCCTCCCGCCAAAGAAAAGGAGGATTCCCATCCAGTATAAAGAAAACACTAATCCTCATCAGGAAACACAAAGAGTGTTTTGAATCGAAAAACAAGCAAACAATATGCGACTTTTTATAAAATTAAAAAGTCCCTCCAACTTTAAAAAATGGGCAGGTGCTTCACAAAACATTTTTTTTAAATTTATGAATTATTCAATAAAATTAACTCTTACTTGTTTCCTGATAAGGTTTTCTTGAGCTTTCTTTATTTTTGATGGGGACCCCCTTTTCTTTGATGGGAGGGGCCTTTGTGTACCAAAAATTATCTGAACATGTAAATGTAAGTACAACATTTGATGAGATTCACTTGTCAATAGATTTAAATTTATCGCTCTTTAGCGTATTTAACGATTATTTTGTATGGAAGCCCTCTATCTGTTAAGAGCGACTAGCTCAAAGCTACACAGATATTATTTCTACTAAAAAAAACTTGTTAGTTTTTGGAACACAAAAACTATCACCGCACAGTGGTTCAGAACGGGAATCTGGTGAAATTAATATCGCGGAAACTATAGGATTTGTATGAAAAGTGTCTTCAGCAAAGAAGCTCATCAACTAATGTGCTCCAATGATACAGTATCTGATATAAGGACGAGTAATTTTTCATGATTATGTCAAACAAACTTTTTTAATTGAATAGATAGAACTGAATAGCCTTCTGCAAAGTTGTAGCCAATACCTTTAAAAGCAACTTCGTCGAAGACATCAAACTCATATGGCGATTAAGAAGTGCGCTATGATTTTTTCTATGTTGAAATGTTAGAGGGTGTCTAAAAAAATAGTAATTCAGCTCTTACACTATTGGATGACTAAATTCGTAAGCAGTGTCTTCTAAGCACTTTTATCAAAACAAAACTCGCTCCTTTTGTATTAGACAGCAAATGTCTATCTTGAAGCATTCGTTTTAAAACGAACACACACATATAGAACTAACTAATACTAACACCACCAGTCCACAGAAATAGTACTACGTTCGCCGTGACCGAGACTTGATCTCAGGACCTCTGGTTTTGAAGACTTAAACGCTATCCTCTTAACCACGATCGGTGGCATGTCGTTTGTTATAAGGTTTTTTCTATCAAAAACATGTATTTTTCAAACTGCCATATCTCAGATTGGGGCAAACAAAAAAAAATTTTCCAAAGATAGCCTTTGGTAGTTTGAACATCAATCTGTTATTTCTGGACCCAGAACCCAGAAACGTTTTTTTTTGACTCGAGAAAAAAAAACATTCCAAATTTTTATACTAAATAGCAAATTAGACTGACCCTTCAAAGGAGAGTCTTTTAATTTGTCGCAGAAAAGTCGCATTTTTGTGGTACAACTTACAATCAAAATGGAATAAAAAAGTAAAATAAGCGATTTAGCCCCTAAGGTACCATTTTTGCCAAATTTAACTAAACTAAAACTGTTGCCTCAAATCAAATTTCAACTCAAGTCTGCTATGCCAATGGTAATGAGATCGATTATTTGTTATAACATAGATTTTTTTTGAGGTTTGGTTGTCCACACGCTGGAATACGAATAATAATGCTAAAGTTTTTTTTGCCATTTCAGTTATTTTCGTCATGTTTGTCATATTAGTAATTTAAATAATTTTAGTAATTTAAGTAATTTAAGTAATTTAAGTAATTTAAGTAATTTAAGTAATTTAAGTAATTTAAGTAATTTAAGTAACTTAAGTAATTTAAGTAATTTAAGTAATTTAAGTAATTTAAGTAATTAAAGTAATTAAAGTAATTTAAGTAATTAAAGTAATTTAAATAATTTAAGTAATTTAAGTAATTTAAGTAATTTTAGTAATTTTAGTCATTTTAGTCATTTTAGTCATTTTAGTTATTTAGTCATTTAAGTCATTTAAGTCATTTTTGTCTTTTTTGTAATTTTTGTCTTTTTTGTAATTTTTGTCATTTTTGTCATTTTTGTCATTTTGTCATTTTTTGTCATTTTTGTCATTTTTGTCATTTTTGTCATTTTTGTCATTTTTGTCATTTTTGTCATTTTTGTCATTTTTGTCATTTTTGTCATTTTTGTAATTTTTGTAATTTTTGTAATTTTTGTAATTTTTGTAATTTTTGTAATTTTTGTCATTTTGTCATTTTGTCATTTTTTGTCATTTTTGTCATTTTTGTCATTTTTGTCATTTTTGTTATTTTTGTCATTTTTGTCATTTTTGTCATTTTTGTCATTTTTGTCATTTTTGTCATTTTTGTCATTTTTGTCATTTTTGTCATTTTTGTCATTTTTGTCATTTTTGTCATTTTTATCATTTTTGTCATTTTTGTAATTTTTGTAATTTTTGTAATTTTTGTCATTTTTGTCATTTTTGTCATTTTTGTCATTTTTGTCATTTTTGTCATTTTTGTCATTTTTGTCATTTTTGTCATTTTTGTCATTTTTGTCATTTTTGTCATTTTTGTCATTTTTGTCATTTTTGTCATTTTTGTCATTTTTGTCATTTTTGTCATTTTTGTCATTTTTGTCATTTTTGTCATTTTTGTCATTTTTGTCAATTTTGTCATTTTTGTCATTTTTGTCATTTTTGTCATTTTTGTCATTTTTGTCATTTTTGTCATTTTTGTCATTTTTGTCATTTTTGTCATTTTTGTCATTTTTGTCATTTTTGTCATTTTTGTCATTTTTGTCATTTTTGTCATTTTTGTCATTTTTGTCATTTTTGTCATTTTTTTCATTTTTGTCATTTTTGTCATTTTTGTCATTTTTGTCATTTTTGTCATTTTTGTCATTTTTGTCATTTTTGTCATTTTTGTCATTTTTGTCATTTTTGTCATTTTTGTCATTTTTGTCATTTTTGTCATTTTTGTCATTTTTGTCATTTTTGTCATTTTTGTCATTTTTGTCATTTTTGTCATTTTTGTCATTTTTGTCATTTTTGTCATTTTTGTCATTTTTGTCATTTTTTTCATTTTTGTCATTTTTGTCATTTTTGTCATTTTTGTCATTTTTGTCATTTTTGTCATTTTTGTCATTTTTGTCATTTTTGTCATTTTTGTCATTTTTGTCATTTTTGTAATTTTTGTCATTTTTGTCATTTTTGTCATTTTTGTCATTTTTGTCAATTTTGTCATTTTTGTCATTTTTGTCATTTTTGTCATTTTTGTCATTTTTGTCATTTTTGTCATTTTTGTCATTTTTGTCATTTTTGTCATTTTTGTCATTTTTGTCATTTTTGTCATTTTTGTCATTTTTGTCATTTTTGTCATTTTTGTCATTTTTGTCATTTTTGTCATTTTTGTCATTTTTGTCATTTTTGTCATTTTTGTCATTTTTGTCATTTTTGTCATTTTTGTCATTTTTGTCATTTTTGTCATTTTTGTCATTTTTGTCATTTTTGTCATTTTTGTCATTTTTGTCATTTTTGTCATTTTTGTCATTTTTGTCATTTTTGTCATTTTTGTCATTTTTGTCATTTTTGTCATTTTTGTCATTTTTTATTGCACTTTGTTACCCAAAAACTTAATTTCTGGTTAAAATTTCATATATAAAGGTCTAAAAAATTATCTCGTTTCTGAAGGATTTGATCCTTGCTTGGCCTTCTAGAAATCAACAAATTTTCTGTGATCTCTTAGTTGAATGTCATATGAGTGTCGAGTTTGTATATATTTCTATCAATACCTACTTGTATGCTTTTTTTGACATTTTGAAATAAAAAATTAGACCTTCGAGAAACCATTCCGATGCGATAATCGTCAAATAATCTATGGATTAGAACTTTCTGACTAATCCGTTCTTCAGGTCACTGGGTCTAACAATGGCTCCTCTGTGAACTTCCGATTTGCGAAGCCGGTTTTTTCGTTTGTTTTACTTTTGACCGCGTGGCTTAGTTAGGATTTTAAGAAGGTGTTGACGGATTCATCCATTTGACTACTCAGTAGATGGTGGCGGTACGATTTAATTAAGCCATTAAACGATGGTCTTATTTGGCTTGATCTATGACGGCTATTAGTAAGATTCCGATGGCGAAGAAACAATACTGGCTTGGCTTGGCTAGACCGGATGTAGCAAAACGAAGGTTTTACTCAGCTGAGTGGCACGAGACAATTAGCCTATTAATCTAGTCCGCAACGGAGATTCACATTTCATCTTGATTAGCCGTTTCTGAACAATGTTCTATTTTGATTTTTCCTTAAAGACTTAAAGGAAGGAAGCTGTAGGCGGATGGCTTCAAGCTCGGTCGAGTTGACGGATGACGACGTTTCTTTTCGATGGAACACCTAATAACAATAACACTTGAATGTTACTTCCTTATGATGGGTTCCATCATCAGATTTTTTTTTCATTGTTTTAAACTTATCCGTCATTCGAACAGATGATTGAAACGAAATGGAGATGAAATAAACCGCTAAATAGTAGTTAATAACGTAACTTAGTATCAACTAACCGGTTAAAAGTGAAATGTCGATACTTAGTTACGTTTAACAAACGACTACACGTTCTAGTAATTAGAAAGGTGAAATATGACAAATTGTCACCACACCTGTTTCAAACACATATCTAAATCTGAGCTGCAGCAAATTTGCATAACAAAACTGTTCACCGGAATAGCCCCCGGACTGAGAAGGATTTAGCTCTCACCTGTTGCAAAAGATTCAAATTTAAATATCTACAGCACGTATAAGTCAAAAGGGGAGGGGTACACATTCAGTCCGCACTCGTCAATTTCATTGATCGATTTATAATTGAGCCTATGGCGGTGTCCGAATCGATCGTTTACACACTAGTTAGTTAAAGGGAGAACGAGATGATTGAGTAATTATCACCGATAATTGAGCAATTTCCGTTGAAATGACTGCGTGATTTTGTTTCTTACGGCAATTGGATTACTAACACTTCCTACGCGAATGTTCTTTAGGAAGCTACGTTTATCGACATTCACTTTTGTAGAAAGGTGACACGTGGCTTTACATATGTTTATAAATTAAAAAGCTGAATGGAATGGAAGAATTTAGTGAATTATTGCGAAAATCAATACTTGATTATATTTTTTTTTCTTTTGTATAGGAATTTAACCCATTAGGGTCTTTCTTCCTCCACTTGATCATATAAATTTCATACCCTCATAGACTGAGTCGATTTGTAATTATATATTGATTTTCAATGCCTAAAGATATACGGGCTTGTGATATAGCTCAGTTGGCAAGTCTGTTGCTTCCTGAGCCGATGTCCGCGAGTTCGAGCCCAAAAGTAATGTACCGGATAAGTTTTTCAATATTTGTCCGCCAACTGGAACGTTGATAAAGTCACGAATGCCATAAAGATGGTAAAACGACTATAATCGAAACAAAAAAAATGCCTAAAGACATATGTATCCCTGTTAAACAGCTAGAAACATGTTTGCTTAATAAGATACGAAGTTACAGTCTTCGATAAACTTTTTCAGTGGGAAATTTTCTTTAGAGAATTTGTTAATTGGCAAAAAAATTATTAACAGGCTCGGTTCTACAGAAGATACTAAAATGATGGTGATTTTTCTGAACTTAAATATTCAATTATTCCATTTAAACCTATAAGCTCAAATTTCCTCATGTAAACGTTACATACAAATTCTGCAACAAATCATGGATGAGTTTTGAACCAAAACAAAGCTTTTTAGAGCCCAGGGTTTGAAAAATTCAAAAATAACTCCAAATCAACTAAGTCTCAGTTTTTCGTAAGCCTTTTTTTTATTTTGTAGCGGCTCACCACACTCCCCCACACCAAAAGGCTCAATTGAGCCCCCTGATCATGGACGCTTCTGTTCTCGGCATGTCTGTCGGCAAAATGATAATAAAAGTAAACGCGAGCAAATTTTAATCATGCTGAGAACACAAATATTTATAATGTTGTGCGAGGAAATGTATTATTTAATAAAATTGACTTAAATATGAATTTCAATGGAAAATAATTTCCTTTGTAGAGATTCATTATTCGATATTCACTATTACACTTTTTATTTATTGCTAATTTCATCAAGTTATGTTCAATAATTTAATAACACAAAATTCAAACTACAACATTTTTAAGAATAATAATTTAAGATATTAACCCTACAAATGTCCAAAAGTTAAACAAAACAAAGATTGGGTGATGATCGAGTGTTTTAATGGTTAAATTTTTCTTTCAAAAACTGTATCACTTTGGTTTTGAACATGGAATGATTGGTTATGTTTTTTTACTTCAGTTGGTAAGGTGTTGTATTTAGTAGGTCCAATAAACGCAATTCTTTTTTGACCTAATGATGCCTTGAAATTGATTGTTACGCTAAAATCCAAAAACGAAACTTAAAAAAATTCTAATCTGTCGTCTCGTTCAAACAACATTTTCCAATTAATTTTACTAACCCTTAATCAGAACAAATATTAAAACTGGTGTATTCTAAAAACAAACTTTAATTACTTAAAATGCATCCACCTTCCATATTATGAGTCTTTCAATCTCAAATTTAATTGGCCTTATGTATACTTTTTTAATATTTCTATGCGTATCAATTTGAAAAGGTATGTAGTATAATATTTGAGAATATTTCAATGTAATTTGGGAACCGATTAAAAAGCTCAATGATTATTTAATTTCAATTTCAAAGGTTAGAAAACTAAGAGGAGAGTACAATTTTTGCTGATTTTTAACTCCCAAATATTATGGTTTACTTTTCTATTGATTTTCGACTACAACTCAGGCCGAAATTTTGAGTAGACAAAACTCAGACCGAAGTTTGTATTAAAAAAAATCTACTGTGCTTATTTACAACAAAAGATTTTGTGAATCATATTTTATCCAATTTACCTACTGCTGATATGTAATTTCCAACTTAGAAGTTATTTTAAGTACAAGTTGGTAGTTTAAGATATTTAATATTTTTTAGGTTAGGTTTGAACGATCAAACAAGACACAAATTCTGCTAGAAATAATAACAAAACCAAAAATACACAAAAAATAAATTAATTGCCATTTTTCAAACTCCTAACCATCACACAAACTGAAAAAAATGTTTTTTTATAGATTCAAAATCAATCAGAAAAAGTTTCAAATCAATGCTAAACCAGGCAATTTATTTTAAAATTATTGAAAATTATGTTCCTTATACTGAGCAAGAAATTTAATAAGAAATAAATTAAGAATTTTAAATCAATATTTCCGAACCATCAGGAAATGAATACGAAAAGAAACCACAATTTTCAACTTTGGACATGAAAATCATTACAAAAATAGCAAACATAAAATATAACACCAGATTTAAAAAGAAATGAAATCCGAATTCAAAAAATATATTTTAAGATCAGGTTCGAAACTAACCTTGGATAAAAATTTATAGTTGATGATTGAATTTAATTTGATAAAAGAAAATATTTTATTTTTTTTTCAAGAGTGTCACTGATGAAAGTCATAGATATAGTTTTTTTTAAAACTTTCATGCTATCAAAATATAAGACCAAATTAGTTCGTTTTTGAAGTTCACAATAATAATTTAACAACATGTTCAATTCATCATTGAAAGCTGACACTGCACAGGTCCAGGTTGGAAAATAAGATTGCTCGATTGATTAAAAAGCAACTGATGAGAATGAAAATGATTAACTCTAAGTTCTATGGCAAGCAAATAATAATTTAATTAGAATTGAGTATTAAAATTTGGCTTTCAAACTGAATATTTATATACTTCTTCGAAATTTTTATAGATTAATTGAATTTTTTTTATCAGTTTAAAAATAAGAGCCACCGTCAACTTAAATACAAAAGGTACAAACAAACAAAAATTAAAATTTAAAGGCGTATAAAAGATGCTTTCAGAACAAAAAAAACGGAATTTGAAAGTCTAAAACGATTAAAAGAATTCCTAAATTAATAGTTTGACTATCGAATTCGGTGACTATTTGGAAATTTGAACAAAACGATACTTTGAAATTTGAACTTATTTGAAAATAAAAGCAAAATATGAAGAAGTGATAGATTAGTTACTAAACAGTTGAGAAAGAAATTGTTTTAATAAAAATGACTTACCATTTAAAAAAAACTTATCCTTGAATTTCATTTATAACGTAAGAGAACAGCATTTTTGTTCCCAATTTTCAAATGATTGATTTGAAGGATTTTGGTGTCCTCAACTTGAATCTGTTGTCAGGTTGTGCTTTGGTTTCAGCGATATGATGTTTATAAGTTTAAAAATGAATCCGATTTGAGTGAAATCAATCATCGATAACTGAAGAACAATCAAACCTACATGGAAGAGAAACTCGGAATATGAATATGTTTACTATAGTCCATTCAATCATAGAATTATATTTTCTCAAGATAATATCTAATTTCTGAGATGCGATAATCTAAAAAAGATTTTTTTTTTAAATTTGGGAATATATAATCATAAGTGTTTTTTACATAACTAAAGAAAGTTTAAAACAAATTCTTTTAATGAATTTGTGGAAGCCTGCAAAGTTATTTCAATTATGCTTGAAAAATATCGTTTTTGTTTTTAATTTGTCAAAGCTTCCTTTTTTTTAAGAATAAATGAGACTTTTATACCTTTTTGGTGCAAAAGTGCAGAAATTTCTTGAATATTTTCACCTATTTTCAAAAGTTATTTTAAAAATAAACGCTGATTGAAAATATCATGTTGCATATTTGGATTCAGGGTGCCCAAGTTAAACAAAATTAGCTTTTAAATTCGTTGCACCTCGGAAAAATGTGAATTTTGTGGGCTTGTGTAATTTATCGAAACACCTTTGAATGTGGAGTTGAGCATTTAAAAGAACAAGAATCACACAATAAAGTTGAGGCTGAAATAGATTTCTTGAAGAAAATTTGATATCAGCATAAAATTGGAATGAGGTAAACGGTTGATATTTTATAACCAAAGTGGTTATTAGTAAAGTAACGGATACTGGGTTTAATATATTTTTTAGGTTATTTGAGTTGACTATCGTTAGTAAACCATAGTAATAACCTTTCAAATGGCCACCATTTTGTAGAAGTGTCACATTTTTTTATGAGTGAAATTTGTTGTTTGACTTAAAATGGTTGGTTTCAGATTCAGAACTCATTTAGTTACACTTCTTAATAAAAACCCAATCTAATTACCAGGTAGTTTTTGAGTGTCAATACAAAAGGTTTATTGAATTGCTATTCGAAATTAAGAATAAAAATTCGTATAAAAAAGTGACATAATAAAGTGCCGTTAAATGAAATGTCTTGAAATGTATTAAATACCCTAATTTATAAAAACTGTAGAAATAACTTTTTTTTTATCCTTAACGGACTGTATCGTCCTCAAATTTGAACCCACTAGATCTCAATATCTGGGGATACATGCTACGGATGTTGGAAGACATTAAGCATTGGAGGTTAATAAGATACATTTTAAAACGTGTTGAAACTTACGGTTTTCCTTGGTAGCAGCAAGCAGCAACTTCTGCTGCCACGAGCAGAACCAAAGTACACATTAAGAAATGATTACTTTCCCGCTTAGGGAATATAAGATGTGGAAGTGACAATTAGCTATCGCTAATTAATATGGTTGTATTCTAATGACCTCACAGACGAAACATGAATAAAGATAACTCTATTCCACCACTGAAACCTGCGTTTTCAACAGGTTATGGGCCCAGATACGTCTGGATTTTTGGAAATACGAGTTAGTGAGAGGGGTACTCTCAAGTTTACCAGTTTGCGGTTAGCAAGTGCTCCAGCAGCCAGCGCAGAAGGACCAGCCCGGGTCGAGGGGCCAGCCACCAGCCAGAGGACCACCGCAGAGGGCCAGCCAGCTTATGGAGAACCGCCAGCGCAGATACCAGCCAGCGAGATGTCCCAGGCCAGCCAGGAGGTTCCGCCAAGGCTCGAGTCCGGGGAGGTTCGCGGATCGAGAGGGTTACTCTTGATGCCGTCACGAGCCACGCTGCGGTTAGCATGCGTGAGCTCACGTCCGACGGCCGGGAGGATTCCCTGGATCCGCAACCGGGCAGTGCGATGGTCAGGAAGTCCACCCCGGATTAATTGGGTGGTGCTGATAGCCGAGAGGGTTACTCTCGTGCTGTGGTTGTGCGCTATGGTCAGCAGTTATGAGCTGATCCATGCGCAGAGGACCTTCAGCACAGAGGACCGTCAGCACAGAGGCCACGAGATGCTCCAGGTCAGCCAGAAGGTGTCACTGGAGTTCGAGGCTGGGAAGTCGGGTTCCGAGAGGGTTACTCTCGGTGCCGACACAAGCCGTGCTGCAGTTAGCAGCATGGTTTCATTTCCGACGGCCGGGAGGAGAACTCTCGGGATCTGTAACCAGGATTGGTCAGGTCCGAATGCTCCAGATGGAGGATTAGCCCGTATCGGCTATTCGAATATGCTGTTTGCCGAGAGGGTTACTCTCGTGATGTGGAGCTACGCTGCGATCAGTACGCGTGAGCTTATCCAAGCCTACAGTATGGTTTTTCTGTGGCTTTGGAGGTGACGTTTTGGGCGACGGTTAGTTACCAGCAACTCAGAGCCAGATTTGACGTTTGTGGTTGATAGTTGTCTCCAGCTATTTCGGAGAGATAATAGCGTGAGAGCAACAAGAGGAAATTCCATGAAGCTGCAAGTCGAGAGGATTATTCTCGTGATTGGTAGCTGCGCTGCGGTTAGCATGCGCAAGCTTGTATTCGACGGTTGGAAGCTATTTCGTGTGCATTGGAGGAGGTGGTTTGGGCGACGGTTAGTCGCCAGCGATCTCAACCACTCCTTGATTCCTGAGGCATTATGGACGGGTGCTGCCGGACGAAGTCTAGCTTATTCTCAGAGGCATCGAGAATTAGCCCTATTAGCTACAAGAGGTTGCTTCTCTGGGGTTACCAGAAATCATCATGCAAGAAACTCTCGTCGTTCGCGTGCTGAGGTTATCAGCCACCAGAATCAACGAATCATCAGTTCCGATGCCAGTCAGCATAGGGCGCGAGACGAGAGTGACTGCAAGAGTAGCGATGGCGAAGATGACGAGGATGATCAAAACTCCGTCAATCCCGAATCGGCCCAGAGACGCAGTCAGCGAACAGAAGAAGCTAATCAACGCTACGTGGCTAAGTAGCCGCTGATGATGAGGAAGAGCAACTTCGAATCGTCAGCAAGCTCAAGGGCCAAAGGGACTGCTTTTTCCGGAAGACCACCGCAGCCATGAAAGAGAACGAGATTCGGGCTAAACGAAGTGAGGTTATCACTAGACAGCCGTTCAACGATTTGATCGGTTGTTTACAGTTTTCGAGGCCGAAAATCAGTGCTGCGGTTAGCGTACTAAGCAACTATCAAGCAGCTCTGGATGAGAGCGAGAGAAAAATGGATAGCAGCCTTGGAGAAGTACGCGGCATGAGAGGCGGTTGGCTTACCCTAGGTCACAGGTTTCATGACACAAATGTTCGCTGGACGAAGCTGAACGATGGTGAGGTTATCACCGAACAACCGTTCAAAGAATTGATCGGTTGTCTACAATATCTGGCGACATCTTCGAGACCAGATATTTGTGCTGCGGTTAGCGCACTGAGCAAGTACCAGGCCAGCCCGGCGGATAGGCACTGGCAAGGCCTGAAGCGTATTCTGCGATACCTTCGAGGTACGACCGATACGGCGTTGGCACTCATCGGATATGCTGATGCAGATTTTGCCAACGACTCCGATGATCGAAGACCTGTTTCAGGCTACGCTTACATGATCTTCGGAAATCTTATTTCGTGGTCAACGAAACGTCAGCAGACGGTCAGTCTGTCGTCAACCGAAGCTGAGATAGGAGCCCTTTGCCATGCGGTCAAGGAAGGTTTGTGGTTAACAAACTTCCTTGGTGAATTGGGTGTGGTTAGCACTCCTTTCACGTTAATGGAGGACAACATCTCTTGCATCTAGTATCTGGAAGAGGCGCGGACTCATCAGCGGATGAAGCATCTGGAAGTGAAGTATGCTTTCATCAGAGACATCATAAGAAGCAGCTAGCTTTCTTTGAGACACATCTCTACTGAGGATCAGCCAGCTGATGCGTTCACGAAGGCGTTACCAAGGGCGAGGCAAGTGAAGCTGTTCAGCATTCTCAATCTGCGAATTGAGGGGAGGTGTTGAAACTTACGGTTTTCCTTGGTAGCAGCAAGCAGCAACTTCTGCTGCCACGAGCAGAACCAAAACAGTTTGTTTTGGTTCCGCATGCTTTGAGTCAATTCGCAATTGAAACAATAGCGGTGATGATTGATGATGACAGCTGATGATGGTAAACACGGTACAAATGTTTACATCATCACACTGTGAAGCCAAACAACTTAAATTGGGTTCGTGGTAACACAACAGTGTTGCCAGATATTCTGGGTAATAATATCAAAGTACACATTAAGAAATGAGTACTTTCCCGGTTAGGGAATATAAGATGTGGAAGTGACAATTAGCTATCGCTAATTAATATGGTTGTATTCTAATGACCTCACAGACGAAACATGAATAAAGATAACTCTATTCCACCACTGAAACCTGCGTTTTCAACAAAACGTTTGGTGAAGATTTGGGACGAAATGCCGAACTAATTCGTGCTTGCGGTTTTCAAAAACTCCGAAAAGCATTTACGGGCAGTTATCATAAGGATTTTATGTATTTAAGTACCTACTTTGTAATTTTACTACTTTTAGATGACATTGTAATTGATTCCGAATAGAAAATAACAAGTGCTTTAAGTTTTATGCAATAAACAAAGTGACACTTTCACGTTACTACCCTGTAAACAAGCTCAGGTAGATCAGAAGGCGAGTTTCAATTTTATTGAAATTATTTCAACGGTTGAAATGATTTGGTTCTGATTTCATAGACTGTTTAATATAATTTGAGATATTTCAAAATCAACGAGTATTCCATTCAACTGCCAAATTGAAAACGTGGCATCATTTTTCCTGCTACTTATGACTCTGGCATTCAAATATTTTGAACAGTAAGCATTTTCTTATGACTCAGACTGAGGTTTTTTTTTAATATTTTGAAAGGATTACTGATTATGATGGAAAAAGATTTAAATTGAAATATCCATCGTTCTAGGTAGTGTTCTTTTTAATGCAGTGCCCTATTCACATAACTAGATATGGAATTTTTCAATCCAAGCTTTTTGATCTCTGTATCTTGCTAAAATAGACCTGCAGAAAACATCATTCGTCTTTATAAAGGGTGATACGGTCAAAATTTGGTCAATATCAACTTGATGTATTTCTTTCAATTTTGCGTTTAAAAAACCTGAACACCCCTCATTTTGAAGGTGTGTGTGTGTATAATGTTGCTCCTATTTCGATTTTGGAATTCACTCTCCAGTTGTCAAAATGCCGTCCAAGGATCCCAATGCAATCCGAGCTTCTCACACGCAAAGCTGCAAAATCGCTAAAAGTTGCCAAATCAACCGTTACAAATGTAATTCAAGTTTTTGGGGAACGTTTGTCGACAGTCAGGAAGTCTGCATCGGGGGGAAATCAAAAACCGAAAGCCGCTGAGACGACAAAGAGAGTTACCGGTAGTTTGAAGCGAAACCCTAACCTCTCTTTCCGAGATGCCGCAAATAAGCTGGGTGTATCGTCTACAACCGTGCATCGAGCCAAAAAACGAGCCGGACTATCGACTTACAAGAAGGTAGTGACTCCAAATCGCGATGATAAACAAAATACGACGGCCAAAGCGCGATCCCGGAGGCTGTACACGACGATGCTGACGAAGTTTGACTGCGTGGTAATGGACGACAAAACCTACGTCAAACCGACTCAAAGCAGCTTCCGGGACAGGAGTTTTATACGGCAAAAGGAAGGGGAAAGGTAGCAGATTTTTTCAAGCACATGAAACTGTCAATGTTCGCGAAGAAATATCTGGTTTGGCAAGCCATCTGTACCTGTGGCTTGAAAAGTAGCATTTTCATAGCTTCCGGGACTGTCAACCAAGAAATTTACGTGAAAGAGTGTTTGAATAAACGTCTGCTGCTTTTCCTAAAGAAACACGGTTGTTCCGTACTATTTTGGCCGGATTTGGCATCTTGCAATTACGGTAAAAAGGCCATGGAGTGGTACGCCGCCAAAAACGTGCAGGTGGTTCCCAAAAAAAGAAATTTAACTTGATATTTTAAATAAACGATTTCACCGATTTACACGTGTTTTCTCTTGACCAAATTTTGACCGTATTACCCTTTACTAAGATACTGATTTAGTTTTTCAAATTTTTATACAATAAGCTTCAGTAAAAACTATTCTAGTACCACCTAACATTAACAACCGGTAGCGGTTATATTTTAAGGAAGGCTACAATTACATCAATTAAAGCAGTGCGAAAGCTCTGATTCCGCATCTAGAAGCAGTTGAGCTCGTGCGGCACATTTTGTCAGCTTCAACAATGTAAATTACTTCTCATTTTGACAAATGGCTTATCCCGACTTAGCCGCTGCTAATGAGCGACCAGCTCTTTCTTACAAAGTAGCCAATCATCGCGCCAACTCAACTGGCGACATCTAAATCGGTAGGTAGGTACCGGGTAAATGGTTCCGAGTAGCTAGTCGGAATAAACGCGCCGAGTGCCGCACAAAGCAAGGTCTCATCATCGGATCGGAGGGAATTTGCTCAGGTGTTAAACTCAGGAACGGACGAGAGTCTTCCTAGTTGTACTTGCAAATTAGTGCAGCAGCTTGAGACGGAATCCGTATGGAGGCGGGTGATGATAAGAGTGCATCCTCCTACACACTCACAATAGTCCACGTGCACGTGTGCCCAACAATTATCACGAATCAATCGGATTGAAATATTTTTTACGATCATTCAAGCGTCAGGAAGTGAGAAGCTTCGCTTCTCTTTAGGAATCGAACCCCGAAGCACACAGAATCTATCAATTCGGACTGCAAAAGGGCAATGAATTTATTCATCATCCATTAATATAATTACATGGTGGTATCTTTGAATTGATATTGTGGATGTGCCGAGGAAAATCCTTGCGCCGATGCCGAAACATTCCAGCGTGAATCGGCACGATTATCTCCTGTTTCTCTCCAGCTTGGCTCCAGCCACAAGTCGACACATTTCATGACTGAGCACACGTGATCGCGAAGTCCAGATAAGGCATCTCTTTGTCAGCAGCCAGCCAGCAGCATCCGAAAGCTTAAGGAATATTCATCAAGCTCTGATTTATGGGGTGCAAATTAATCCACGTGTGAAGCAGCCAGCATCCGAGAACTCCCGGCAATCCTACCTTCCTACCAATTGACCTACCAATCCCTTCGACTAGGTCATCGCGTTAATCGGAGATCAGAGCGTCTGGTTTGAATTGGACCAATAAAGCAAATATTTTATTTATGAAGCGATTATTCAAAGAGGCCATGTATCAGATTCAAAAGCCGTTTTTATAAAAGGGCGTAAATAATTCCGGAATTGAAATGCCCAACTCTTGATTAAATTTTAGAACATTATAAAAAAGACAAAAAAGACAAAAAAGACAAAAAAGACAAAAAAGACAAAAAAGACAAAAAAGACAAAAAAGACAAAAAAGACAAAAAAGACAAAAAAGACAAAAAAGACAAAAAAGACAAAAAAGACAAAAAAGACAAAAAAGACAAAAAAGACAAAAAAGACAAAAAAGACAAAAAAGACAAAAAAGACAAAAAAGACAAAAAAGACAAAAAAGACAAAAAAGACAAAAAAGACAAAAAAGACAAAAAAGACAAAAAAGACAAAAAAGACAAAAAAGACAAAAAAGACAAAAAAGACAAAAAAGACAAAAAAGACAAAAAAGACAAAAAAGACAAAAAAGACAAAAAAGACAAAAAAGACAAAAAAGACAAAAAAGACAAAAAAGACAAAAAAGACAAAAAAGACAAAAAAGACAAAAAAGACAAAAAAGACAAAAAAGACAAAAAAGACAAAAAAGACAAAAAAGACAAAAAAGACAAAAAAGACAAAAAAGACAAAAAAGACAAAAAAGACAAAAAAGACAAAAAAGACAAAAAAGACAAAAAAGACAAAAAAGACAAAAAAGACAAAAAAGACAAAAAAGACAAAAAAGACAAAAAAGACAAAAAAGACAAAAAAGACAAAAAAGACAAAAAAGACAAAAAAGACAAAAAAGACAAAAAAGACAAAAAAGACAAAAAAGACAAAAAAGACAAAAAAGACAAAAAAGACAAAAAAGACAAAAAAGACAAAAAAGACAAAAAAGACAAAAAAGACAAAAAAGACAAAAAAGACAAAAAAGACAAAAAAGACAAAAAAGACAAAAAAGACAAAAAAGACAAAAAAGACAAAAAAGACAAAAAAGACAAAAAAGACAAAAAAGACAAAAAAGACAAAAAAGACAAAAAAGACAAAAAAGACAAAAAAGACAAAAAAGACAAAAAAGACAAAAAAGACAAAAAAGACAAAAAAGACAAAAAAGACAAAAAAGACAAAAAAGACAAAAAAGACAAAAAAGACAAAAAAGACAAAAAAGACAAAAAAGACAAAAAAGACAAAAAAGACAAAAAAGACAAAAAAGACAAAAAAGACAAAAAAGACAAAAAAGACAAAAAAGACAAAAAAGACAAAAAAGACAAAAAAGACAAAAAAGACAAAAAAGACAAAAAAGACAAAAAAGACAAAAAAGACAAAAAAGACAAAAAAGACAAAAAAGACAAAAAAGACAAAAAAGACAAAAAAGACAAAAAAGACAAAAAAGACAAAAAAGACAAAAAAGACAAAAAAGACAAAAAAGACAAAAAAGACAAAAAAGACAAAAAAGACAAAAAAGACAAAAAAGACAAAAAAGACAAAAAAGACAAAAAAGACAAAAAAGACAAAAAAGACAAAAAAGACAAAAAAGACAAAAAAGACAAAAAAGACAAAAAAGACAAAAAAGACAAAAAAGACAAAAAAGACAAAAAAGACAAAAAAGACAAAAAAGACAAAAAAGACAAAAAAGACAAAAAAGACAAAAAAGACAAAAAAGACAAAAAAGACAAAAAAGACAAAAAAGACAAAAAAGACAAAAAAGACAAAAAAGACAAAAAAGACAAAAAAGACAAAAAAGACAAAAAAGACAAAAAAGACAAAAAAGACAAAAAAGACAAAAAAGACAAAAAAGACAAAAAAGACAAAAAAGACAAAAAAGACAAAAAAGACAAAAAAGACAAAAAAGACAAAAAAGACAAAAAAGACAAAAAAGACAAAAAAGACAAAAAAGACAAAAAAGACAAAAAAGACAAAAAAGACAAAAAAGACAAAAAAGACAAAAAAGACAAAAAAGACAAAAAAGACAAAAAAGACAAAAAAGACAAAAAAGACAAAAAAGACAAAAAAGACAAAAAAGACAAAAAAGACAAAAAAGACAAAAAAGACAAAAAAGACAAAAAAGACAAAAAAGACAAAAAAGACAAAAAAGACAAAAAAGACAAAAAAGACAAAAAAGACAAAAAAGACAAAAAAGACAAAAAAGACAAAAAAGACAAAAAAGACAAAAAAGACAAAAAAGACAAAAAAGACAAAAAAGACAAAAAAGACAAAAAAGACAAAAAAGACAAAAAAGACAAAAAAGACAAAAAAGACAAAAAAGACAAAAAAGACAAAAAAGACAAAAAAGACAAAAAAGACAAAAAAGACAAAAAAGACAAAAAAGACAAAAAAGACAAAAAAGACAAAAAAGACAAAAAAGACAAAAAAGACAAAAAAGACAAAAAAGACAAAAAAGACAAAAAAGACAAAAAAGACAAAAAAGACAAAAAAGACAAAAAAGACAAAAAAGACAAAAAAGACAAAAAAGACAAAAAAGACAAAAAAGACAAAAAAGACAAAAAAGACAAAAAAGACAAAAAAGACAAAAAAGACAAAAAAGACAAAAAAGACAAAAAAGACAAAAAAGACAAAAAAGACAAAAAAGACAAAAAAGACAAAAAAGACAAAAAAGACAAAAAAGACAAAAAAGACAAAAAAGACAAAAAAGACAAAAAAGACAAAAAAGACAAAAAAGACAAAAAAGACAAAAAAGACAAAAAAGACAAAAAAGACAAAAAAGACAAAAAAGACAAAAAAGACAAAAAAGACAAAAAAGACAAAAAAGACAAAAAAGACAAAAAAGACAAAAAAGACAAAAAAGACAAAAAAGACAAAAAAGACAAAAAAGACAAAAAAGACAAAAAAGACAAAAAAGACAAAAAAGACAAAAAAGACAAAAAAGACAAAAAAGACAAAAAAGACAAAAAAGACAAAAAAGACAAAAAAGACAAAAAAGACAAAAAAGACAAAAAAGACAAAAAAGACAAAAAAGACAAAAAAGACAAAAAAGACAAAAAAGACAAAAAAGACAAAAAAGACAAAAAAGACAAAAAAGACAAAAAAGACAAAAAAGACAAAAAAGACAAAAAAGACAAAAAAGACAAAAAAGACAAAAAAGACAAAAAAGACAAAAAAGACAAAAAAGACAAAAAAGACAAAAAAGACAAAAAAGACAAAAAAGACAAAAAAGACAAAAAAGACAAAAAAGACAAAAAAGACAAAAAAGACAAAAAAGACAAAAAAGACAAAAAAGACAAAAAAGACAAAAAAGACAAAAAAGACAAAAAAGACAAAAAAGACAAAAAAGACAAAAAAGACAAAAAAGACAAAAAAGACAAAAAAGACAAAAAAGACAAAAAAGACAAAAAAGACAAAAAAGACAAAAAAGACAAAAAAGACAAAAAAGACAAAAAAGACAAAAAAGACAAAAAAGACAAAAAAGACAAAAAAGACAAAAAAGACAAAAAAGACAAAAAAGACAAAAAAGACAAAAAAGACAAAAAAGACAAAAAAGACAAAAAAGACAAAAAAGACAAAAAAGACAAAAAAGACAAAAAAGACAAAAAAGACAAAAAAGACAAAAAAGACAAAAAAGACAAAAAAGACAAAAAAGACAAAAAAGACAAAAAAGACAAAAAAGACAAAAAAGACAAAAAAGACAAAAAAGACAAAAAAGACAAAAAAGACAAAAAAGACAAAAAAGACAAAAAAGACAAAAAAGACAAAAAAGACAAAAAAGACAAAAAAGACAAAAAAGACAAAAAAGACAAAAAAGACAAAAAAGACAAAAAAGACAAAAAAGACAAAAAAGACAAAAAAGACAAAAAAGACAAAAAAGACAAAAAAGACAAAAAAGACAAAAAAGACAAAAAAGACAAAAAAGACAAAAAAGACAAAAAAGACAAAAAAGACAAAAAAGACAAAAAAGACAAAAAAGACAAAAAAGACAAAAAAGACAAAAAAGACAAAAAAGACAAAAAAGACAAAAAAGACAAAAAAGACAAAAAAGACAAAAAAGACAAAAAAGACAAAAAAGACAAAAAAGACAAAAAAGACAAAAAAGACAAAAAAGACAAAAAAGACAAAAAAGACAAAAAAGACAAAAAAGACAAAAAAGACAAAAAAGACAAAAAAGACAAAAAAGACAAAAAAGACAAAAAAGACAAAAAAGACAAAAAAGACAAAAAAGACAAAAAAGACAAAAAAGACAAAAAAGACAAAAAAGACAAAAAAGACAAAAAAGACAAAAAAGACAAAAAAGACAAAAAAGACAAAAAAGACAAAAAAGACAAAAAAGACAAAAAAGACAAAAAAGACAAAAAAGACAAAAAAGACAAAAAAGACAAAAAAGACAAAAAAGACAAAAAAGACAAAAAAGACAAAAAAGACAAAAAAGACAAAAAAGACAAAAAAGACAAAAAAGACAAAAAAGACAAAAAAGACAAAAAAGACAAAAAAGACAAAAAAGACAAAAAAGACAAAAAAGACAAAAAAGACAAAAAAGACAAAAAAGACAAAAAAGACAAAAAAGACAAAAAAGACAAAAAAGACAAAAAAGACAAAAAAGACAAAAAAGACAAAAAAGACAAAAAAGACAAAAAAGACAAAAAAGACAAAAAAGACAAAAAAGACAAAAAAGACAAAAAAGACAAAAAAGACAAAAAAGACAAAAAAGACAAAAAAGACAAAAAAGACAAAAAAGACAAAAAAGACAAAAAAGACAAAAAAGACAAAAAAGACAAAAAAGACAAAAAAGACAAAAAAGACAAAAAAGACAAAAAAGACAAAAAAGACAAAAAAGACAAAAAAGACAAAAAAGACAAAAAAGACAAAAAAGACAAAAAAGACAAAAAAGACAAAAAAGACAAAAAAGACAAAAAAGACAAAAAAGACAAAAAAGACAAAAAAGACAAAAAAGACAAAAAAGACAAAAAAGACAAAAAAGACAAAAAAGACAAAAAAGACAAAAAAGACAAAAAAGACAAAAAAGACAAAAAAGACAAAAAAGACAAAAAAGACAAAAAAGACAAAAAAGACAAAAAAGACAAAAAAGACAAAAAAGACAAAAAAGACAAAAAAGACAAAAAAGACAAAAAAGACAAAAAAGACAAAAAAGACAAAAAAGACAAAAAAGACAAAAAAGACAAAAAAGACAAAAAAGACAAAAAAGACAAAAAAGACAAAAAAGACAAAAAAGACAAAAAAGACAAAAAAGACAAAAAAGACAAAAAAGACAAAAAAGACAAAAAAGACAAAAAAGACAAAAAAGACAAAAAAGACAAAAAAGACAAAAAAGACAAAAAAGACAAAAAAGACAAAAAATACAATGAAGACAAAAAAGACAATATAGACAATAAAGACAATTAAGACAATAAAGACAATAAAGACAAAAAAGACAATAAAGACAAAAAAGACAATAAAGACAAAAAAGACAATAAAGACAAAAAAGACAATAAAGACAATAAAGACAAAAAAGACAAAAAAGACAAAAAAGACAAAAAAGACAAAAAAGACAAAAAAGACAAAAAAGACAAAAAAGACAAAAAAGACAAAAAAGACAAAAAAGACAAAAAAGACAAAAAAGACAAAAAGGCAAAAAAGACAAAAAAAAACAAAATAGACTCAATCGTCTTTTTAGTAAAAGATTTCTCTTCCGTTTCAGAAAAGTTTTATATTTTGATTATTTTTTGAGACTTTAGACATGAGACATGAGACATGAGACCTGAGACCTGAGACCTGGGAAATGAGACCTGAGACCTATGACCTGTGACCTGAGACTTGAGACTTGAGACCTGAAACTTGAGACCTGAGACCTGAGACATGAGAGCTGAGACTTGAAACCTTAAACTTGAGACCTGAGTAGTGTATCTGGAAATATTATTGGAAATAAAAGTTCTATTAAATAATATAAAAAACGGATTTCACGCCAAATCGAAGTTGGCATGGCCCTCTCAGAATTCAATGAGACTTTGTGGGCATAAAGATCTTACCTGGAAAAGCAACTTGGCATACTTTGTTATACGAAAAATTATATATATACGAAATGACCAGGAAAAATTTTATAATCCTTTTTAGTTCAAAACTGCTTAATACAACTACTAGCTCGACTAAATTTTACCATCATTTATTACAATCGCAATCTTGGAAATCAGAACAATCAATTCAATGAAGTAGCTTGTGAATTAAAGGTTGGAAATCTACACTGAAATAAAATTACATGAATTAAAAAAAATGAAAAAGTTGTTTCATGTTTCCCTTAAATATGCACAAGTTCTAATGTATGGACTACTTGTGGGCCTTATTATTATCCGGCTTAGAAAAAATTTCATCAAACCTTGAGTTCTTCAGAACTTGAATTTTAGGTTTTGAAATGCATTTGTCTTAGTGTAGGGTTTAAAAATATTTTTGTAATTTTTTTTTTTCTAAAAACTCAATTATTTTTCTAATACCCTCCCAAAGACCACAGTTGTGTAGGAATTGTAATTAACGGACAAAAAATTTTCATAAAAAACGGGCCTTAAAAGGTTTGGTCCTTTTCAAATGTTAGTCTTGATCTTATTTGGGAAAACTAATTATGCCAAGTGCCTTTACTAGGACTATACACCTACAAAGTTTCATTCAATTCTGAAAGGGTCATGCCAGATACTTTGTCGACTTGTCGCAAATTCCGTCAAAAAATCATTCCTTCGGTTAAGTCATATTAATAAAATCTACCAGTTTAATAAACAAATGAAAATATTTTACTTTCAACATACAATCAACTAGGTTTCTTCGCTTTTTGAATCCAAGCACCAAAGAAACTTCGATCAATATCTTCTGTACGTAAAGAAACCTTGCCTTGCGCTTGGGCGATCGCCACTGCCATAAGATCATCACGTATTTCAATAAACAGTTATCGTTTAAAAAACTTTATTTTTCCTGCCTTCTTCAAACATCAAATTGAAGGTACGGAACGCCCGGTTGATATAAAATAAACTTCAAATTGCACACCCCGAACCGAACGGATTGAACGAATCGCTAAAGTCAGAACCAGAATTCCGTTGAATCTCCCAAGCAGCTTGATTTTAAACCTTTGGAACCGATTATGTGCTTTATGGAGCTGGCAATTCCATTGACCTTTTGCAGAGCGCAGTTCTTACGTCCAAAGGAAACGAACAGCAAAAGGGAAACAAATCAACCACCTAACTACTTCTGGCATCTATTAACTGGATCCCATTTTTCCAACAGCCGCCATCCACTTCTCATAAATTGCTTCTGTGTGCTACCAACTTGGTAGATAAGAAGCCAGGCTCATACTGATTTGTGATCGTGGGTACCCATTCGATGTTGACTGCCTCCCCCTCTCCCGATTTTCGTTAACAGAAATGTTGAAAGGTGATTAACGATCAACTTTGATCCAGATTGAATGGTGTGTTTGCCCAACAGGTGAGCTTTCGAAATTCTGTGACGCGATAATTGAAGTTAGATCTTTCAAGATGGAATCAATTTATTTGATCAATGATAATTTTTTTTTTTTTTTTATTGTTGGTGAATCATTAAAGAAGAAAAATGTTTAAATCCATAGTTAGTTTCAAATAGGTGTTGAATTGTGGCGTTTGTGGAATATGAGTTAATTTTAGAATGTCTGAAAATAGTTCCTATAGCCGGTTCTATGAACTAAGCCCAAGTTATTTAGCCGGAAACACTTAAATCCACACTCGGTTTCATTTTTAACGATCACCAGCGACAATCAGCTGTTCGGGATTAATGGGAATACATGTTGAAAAACGGGATTCTCGTGGCCAATGCCGTAACAATCACGTGCTGACCGGATGCTGGATACTTAGCAAATGCTAGAATTCATTAGAGTAGAACAGGTGAACCGGTAACGACAAATGCACTTGAGTAAGAATAAAAAACCTGTTTAGTTTCGGTGTTCTTGCTCCACGCGCCATTTATACTTACCTAAGTGAGTCGTTGTCGGTTTGAAATAGTTCACCGACTACTGGAGAATTGTTGCACGGATTCTTACTATTGCACGATCTACTAACAAACTAGCTCGCTGGGTCAGCACATTATCAATATGCTAGTTATATTAACCACTAATGGCATAGGAACTTTATAAATATCAGAATAGGAAAGGTCTAAAACAATGATTTAGAAAGATTTAATTATATTCCACAACCAATTCAAAATTAAAATGAAAACATAACAGAGTTTGACCAGAAATCCTTCAATAAAACAAAAGCCTTTTCTAGGAAGCAAAAATCTTTATATGATATCAGTACCATAGAGGAGCTAGTGTCGCTTAACTCACACTTGAATAGATCCATCCACTTATGTGTATATAAAAATGGAGGCCTTTTCTTTGTTACACCATTAAGTATAAAAGGGTGGTCAGAATAAAATGACATTTGGTACCCGAGGGATTTCTGGGCCAAGAATGGTTTGAATAACATTTTCAAGACCCGCAAAACGTATGGAAAGGGGGCTTACATAGAAATTCAGCTTAAAATATTACACATTTAGAAAAATTTTCAGGTGATATACATAAAATTTCAGTTCAACTCCAAGTGCTGAAGCAGAACGGACGTGATTTTATTTTGTCCCGCGTGTCGGTTTTTTTACCCAATAAAGAACATCAGTTGTTCTTGTGTAAAGGATTTCAACCGTTTATCGGTTCAACGGTTCAAAATAAAGTGCTCCCTTAAGTGAATTGTGCTCCTGGAATCGTGTTTTAATAATTCAGAAAACGTGGCGAGCGGCCATTGTTTTACCGAAGGTCATCTTTGCTTCGGCAAACAAAAGACCGGACCACGTTTTTCAGTTTCGACACATCTTGCGCGCTACGTCTGAGAGGCGCTTTTAGTGAAAAAAGAAAGCAGTAGTGTGTGAGGACAGTTTTTTTTTTCTCCTGCTTTGGCCGTAAGGCAAATAATTTTCCTCACATAGCCGGACTTGTGTGCCGTTATAGGAAAATAAAACGGAAGTGTAGTTGCAGCGTCCCTCAAGCAAGATAGCCTTCAGTTTTGACCAGCTGGAAACAACAGACTCTGTATAGTCTCCAGCCAGGTGGTATACGGTGTACTTAATAACAGGTTGTATTTTTCCTTTTTTTCCCAAAACTTTAATTTTGGTTGTTTAATTAATACTTTCCTTTCTCTCTCTGTCATTTATTTTTCTTATTAATTTTTTTTTAACCTAAAATTTAGAATTCAAAATTTCAAAGGTTTCGTTCTTCACTAGAAGCCCATTAGTTCGGTAAGCTCCCGCCTAATGGATGACGACGGCGAGGCGGGCAAAGATCCCCCTTTACAGGATGATAGTTCGAAAGAAACTGTTTCCGAGAGATTAATCGAAAATCATCCGATGTATCTTACAGACACGGAAGATACCCCTCCTCCCTCCTCGCAGACCCCCTTTTCCCAAATTCCATTTAGGTTTGGCACAAATCCATCATCATCAACCGTTCAAATGAACTCCCCTCTTGAAGAAAATAATGAGCTGCCTAAACCTCCCCCTCGTCGTCGGGTTTACCAGAATGAATCGACGGGACCCTGGGTAGTGTATTTCCGGTCCAAATCGAAACCCCTAAATGTTATTTCAATTTCCCGAGACCTCGACCGATCGTACTCTTCCGTAGTCAGCTACCAGCCGATGAGTCGGAACAAAATGCGCGTTGTTGTTGGTAGCTTGAAGGAAGCAAACGCCATTGCTTGTGACGAGAGGTTTACGATCGAGTACCGCGTTTACGTTCCCGCTCGTGACGTGGAAATCGACGGAGTGGTAACCGAAGAGGGTTTGACCGTCGATGACCTAATGGAATCAGGGGTTGGCCGATTCAAGGATCCTGCTCTTCCAACGGTCAAGGTGTTGGACGCGCGTCAACTAAAGTCAGCATCAGGCGAGGGGGAAAAACGGAAGTTTTCCCTGTCGAACTCTTTTCGGGTTACCTTTTCCGGCACTGCACTTCCTGATTACGTTGCGATCGGGAAGGTTCGTCTACCTGTGAGACTTTATGTGCCTTCGGTCATGTTCTGCCAGAAGTGCAAGCAGTTGGATCATACGGCCGCCTACTGCTGCAATCAGGCACGCTGCTCTAAGTGCGGGGAGAAGCATGAGGAAGCTTCGTGTACTACACCAGCAGCAAACAGGTGTTTGTATTGCACTGGTGAAGCATCTCATGCTCTCTCGGCGTGCCCTAAGTACATATCGCGCCGGGAAAAAATCAAGACTTCTTTGAAAAATCGTGTTAAAATGTCCTATAGAGACATGGTTCTGAAGTCTTTGCCAATCGTCTCAGAGAACCAGTTTGACCTTCTAAGTGACTATGAATCCGAAGGGGAGGATCCATGTGAAGGAACATCAACTGGGCCATTTTCAAAAAATAATGTTTCACAGGCTCCAAAAAGGAAACGCATCACTAAAACACAATCCAGAATAGCTGCCAGCAAACTTAATACTAAAAGAAATCCTCAAAGTGGAAATAGTAATTCTAACCCTCCTATTAAAAGTCCTCCGGGTTTTAATCCGTCCCCGAAGGACTTTCCTCCACTTTCTGGAAAGTCAAAACCCCAGGCTTTCCTTCAGAATTCAGGCCCTTCAGTAGCTAACAGGAATGCAACAATTCCCAGAGAAACTGCATCTGATCCATCGTCGAATGGTTTTCCCAGCTTTTCGGCTGATGGTAAGATGAAATTCTCGGAAATTGTTGCGTTCATCCTGGACTTTTTCAGTGTACCAGCAGGATGGAGGACTATGGTTAATATGTTTGTACCCCTTTTGAGAGAATTCTTGAAAAAGAAAGCTCTCACTATGACCCTCATCGCAGAAGCAATTTCTTTCGATGGATAATTCATCCAATGAGGGGAGAGAAATTGTTTCTGTATTGCAATGGAACTGCAGAAGTATTTTACCAAAATTAGACCCATTTAAAATATTGGTACACAATTTGAATTGTGATGTGTTCGCCTTATGCGAAACTTGGCTCTCTCCAAACGTAGATTTCACCTTCCATAGCCACAACATAATTCGCCTGGATCGTGATGGTCAAAGAGGGGGTGGCGTTCTTTTGGGGATCAAGAAATGTCACTCTTTCTATCGTATTCCACTACAACCATCTCCAGGTATTGAAGTCGTTAGTTGCCAAGCTAGAATAAAAGGTCAAGACCTTTGTCTAGCCTCGGTTTATATTCCGCCATCTTCAAGCGTTAGCCGGAACCAATTGGCGAATATTATTTCACTTCTCCCAGAACCCCGGCTAGTTCTAGGAGATTTTAACTCCCATGGCGTGGGCTGGGGTAGCTCACGTGATGATGAACGTGCTAACATTATTTATGAGCTGTGCGACGACTTCAACATGACTGTCTTAAACAATGGGGAAGTGACTCGAATTAATGGATCCCAATCACAGCATAGTATTTTAGACCTTTCTCTAGCTTCTTCCTCTCTGAGCTTGGATTGTATGTGGAAGGTAATCCAAGACCCTCAGGGAAGCGATCATTTGCCTATCCATATTTCTATCGCCAGTGGTCGTAGTCCACCCGAAGAAATCAATATTCCTTATGACCTCACAAGGAATATAGATTGGAAAAAGTATGCATCGGATGTCATTGAAGCCATCGACTCAACAGATGAACTGTCTCCGGAGGCAGAGTACAGTTTTATTTCTGGAACAATTGTGGACTGTGCAATCGGAGCACAGGTCAGACGGAATGAAAGCTCGACAATACAGAAACGGCCTCCCACTCCGTGGTGGGATGGAGATTGCTCACGCGCGCGAGGTGAAAAGTGCAAGGCGTTTGTTGAGTTTCGCAGAACCGGATTACCAGAGAAGTTCCAACGTTACTTGGCCTTGGAACGCAAGTTCAAGAACTTGATCAGAGGCAAGAAACGGGGGTACTGGCGGCGATTCGTGGATGGGTTATCTCGAGAAACGTCTTTGCACACGCTTTGGAGAACGGCACGAAACATGCGAAATCACACTCCTTCGAACGAAACTGAAGAAAGTTCAAGTCGATGGCTGATACAGTTCGCGAAAAAGGTCTGCCCGGACGCAGCACCAGCTCAGAAACACTATCGAGATACAGAGAATAGTTCCGAAACGGAGGATCAATTCTCGATGGTCGAACTTTCACTTGCGCTCTGGTCTTGCAACAATTCAGCTCCCGGACTGGACAGAATCAAATTCAACTTGTTGAAGAATCTGCCAGATACCGCTAAGAAACGCTTGTTGAATTTATTCAATAAGTGTTTGGAGCTGAACATTGTTCCGCATGACTGGAGACAAGTGAAAGTCATCGCCATCCAAAAACCGGGAAAACCAGTTTCTGATTACAACTCGTATAGGCCGATTGCAATGCTCTCGTGTCTCCGGAAATTGCTCGAAAAAATGATTCTCTTTCGGCTGGATAAATGGGTTGAATCAAACAATCTGTTGTCAAGTACACAATTTGGATTCCGTAGAGGCAAGGGTACGAACGACTGTCTAGCATTACTTTCATCAGACATTCAATTGGCGTTTGCCCAAAAAGAGCAGATGGGGGCAGTATTTCTGGACATCAAAGGGGCATTCGATTCGGTGTCCATAGAAGTGCTATCTAGTAATCTTAACTCTTGCGGACTTTCACCAATTTTGAACAATTTTCTATATAACCTGTTGTCTGAAAAAATCATGCATTTTAGCCATGGAGAAACCAAAGTTGAACGAATTAGTTACATGGGTCTACCCCAAGGCTCATGTTTAAGCCCCCTGCTATACAACTTTTATGTCCGAGAAATCGATGCTTGTATGGCACAAAATTGCACGCTAAGACAGCTTGCGGATGACTGTGTTGTTCATATCACAGGTAAAACAGACACTCAAATAAAACCTCCTTTGCAAGAAACTCTAAATAACTTATCACAATGGGCCAGGAATCTAGGTATCGAGTTTTCGCCTAGTAAAACCGAGTTAGTAGTTTTTTCAAGGAAGCATTCCCCTCCTCAAATAGAGCTCCTTATGATGGGTAGAACTCTAACTCAATCTCTTAGTTTTAAGTATTTGGGTGTCTGGTTCGACTCTAAATGCCTCTGGGGAAAACATATTAGGTACTTGACACAAAAATGCCAAAAGAGAATCAATTTTCTTCGAACGATTACTGGAACCTGGTGGGGTGCTCATCCACAGGATCTCATCAGGTTATACCAAACAACGATACTGTCGGTCATAGAATACGGAAGCTTTTGCTTTGGGTCAGCCGCGGATACCCACTTGATTAAACTAGAACGAATACAGTATCGTTGTTTGCGTATTGCCATGGGTAGTATGCAGTCGACACATACGATGTGTCTCGAAGTACTGGCGGGAATAATGCCGTTGAAAAATCGGTTCTTCGATTTATCGCTACGTTTCCTAATTCGAAGTGAAACTATGAATCCTTTGGTGATAGAAAATTTGGAAAGGCTTATGAATATTAATCCGCAAGTAAAATATGTAAATAATTATAAAACTTTAAGTCAATTAGAAATAAATCCTTCTTTATTAAATTCGGACACGAGTCACTTTTACCCAATTAGCAGTTCCTTGATAAAATTCGATCTGTCCATGACCGCTGACATCCGTGGAATACCAGATCATGTCCGACCCAACATCATTCCTTCAATCTTTGCTTCAAAAGTACGTGAAATTGATCCTATGAAAATGTTCTTTACTGATGGTTCTAGAATCGACAACGCGACTGGCTTCGCAGTGTACAATGAGGGCTTTGAAGCTTCGTTCAAGCTTCGAGAGCCATGCTCCGTTTACACTGCTGAGCTAGCCGCTATTTACTGCACCTTGGAACACATTCGCACACTGCCCGTAGACCACTATTTCATCTATTCGGATAGTCTCAGCTCCGTTGAGGCGATTCGATCGATGAAACTGATGAAGCGCTCTTCCCATTTTTTGCTGGAAATTTCAGGGATATTGGGCGCTTTGATCGAAAATTCGTATAGGATTACCTTAGCTTGGATCCCGTCTCATTGTCTTATACAAGGCAATGAGAAGGCGGACTCATTGGCTAAGGTGGGCGCGTTACGAGGTGAAATCTTTGAGAGGATAATAACTTACAATGAATATTTTTCAATACCTCGCACTTTAGCGATTAACGCTTGGCAGTCTAGCTGGGATAATGGCACAAAGGGACGTTGGCTCCATACGATTATCCCTAAGGTTCCGACGAAGGCATGGTTCAAGCATTTTAACTTGAGTCGCGACTTCATTCGCGTGATTTCTCGGCTCATGTCAAGTCACTGCCGGCTTGACGCGCACTTGTTTCGTATTAATCTCGCTGCAACCAATGTTTGCGTTTGTGGGGATGGCTACCACGACATCGATCATGTTGTATGGACGTGTGAAAGGTATGATCAAACGAGGGCTTGGCTACTGGATACCCTTAGGGCCCGAGGTAGATTACCTGGTGTTCCAATTCGAGACATTTTGGCAAACTTAGATTTTGGATATTTGTTCCCAATTTACAAATATCTCAAGCTGTCTGACTCGGTCGTTTAGTCCGCTTACCCACGTAAACTCTCCCCTTGTGTGTTCTCCATTTAATGTCTGTTTTGTTTATTTATTAGTACCACCTCTCATCCAACGGGTTCGACACATTCATGAAGAAGGCTGGCCAGAAGATCGGAAACCGATACCAAACCGTAGCTACCGAAACCACAGCTACAGGAGGCCACCACCGGACCCTAATGGAACACTGATATCGAAGAATAAACCCTACAAACCCCTTCCTTTTCCCTTATTAAAATTTTGTTTTTTTTTTTAACTGTTGAGTCGCCGCGACTATTACGGCCCCCTCCCTACTAACCAGTGATACAAAGACCCTCGGCACATTTAAACTTTGTAAAAGTAAAAGGCCTTTAATAAACTAGTTGTAAATAAAAATATACATAAAATTTGGTTCACAGCATGAAGTTGGTTTATTATGGAAAATGACCCCTCATTTTATTTTTTAACTCAAGAATCTGCCCATCTTTGAATAAGGGAAAATGGAGTGTCTCTTACAAATGAACTTAAATACAGTGAGCGAAATAAGAATAGCACCACTATGTGTTTTGCTTGTTAAAATATGAATGTTTGAAAATCACCAAAACTTTGTTCTATAAATTGTTTTGAATTGTCTAACGGATAAATCAAGCATAAGTTTACTTTTTTTGGACGTTGCAATTGGCGTTGAGGACCAAAACTATAGAAAAAGGGTGCGAAATAAGAATAGAACCACTTGTGTTTTTACAACAAAAACAAGATTATTTCTAAAAAATTATTGTGTAAAAGTGAATAATAATGCTTCTACGAATTATTTGAATAGTTTACTGCATTTTAAAAAGTTTTCTAGAATTACAAAGATTTTCGAAGGTTTTAAAATGGTGTTTTTAGAGATGCTCTTCTAGAACTAAGGAATTTGATATTTGAGCTGTAATTCTTTACCAAACTACTTACTTTCTTCATTAAAATGAAGTGAAATGATGAATCAAACATTTTCGGTTTATTTTAAATCAGAAAAAAACAGGTTGGTATTCATAAACTTAGATTTTTTTTTCAATAAACATCACTTTTTCCAGTTTCAGGTCATAGATGACAGCACTATCTTGCCCTTGATACCAAATTAAGTCTCAATATTGATTTTTCAGATTTATTTTGGCCCTATTCATCATTTCGATGTAGTTTTCCAACACAGTTTTGTTGGAGTACACGCTGCAGAAATCTTTCCGGATTTGCAAAAAAAAAACACCAGCAGAAGAATATAACACTGCCAAAATTCCTGCACATCTCAACTGCTGGTTCAATTTCAAATCATACCAATAATACTGCTAGTTATCTGGTTCATCAAGCTCCATCGGAAAGTACAAAATTATTCTGATTATCGGTCCAAGAAATTCACATTTATGGGTTCATGATGAAATTCTTATTTTTTGATATTGTGATCTTAGAATTTCCAAGGCGGTCACACGATACCAAGTACATATTTCTTCACCAAAATCATCCAGCACACCTGAATTAATCCCAGATATTCGATATTAATTGCAAGATAGTGCTGCCATCTACGACATGAAACTAGAGAAATAGCGTTTGACTATTTAAAAATATTAGTATTTTTGAATTTGAAGCCTGTTTTTTTATTCAAATTCAGCATCAAATCGATGTTTCGTCAATTTGCATCATACTTCTGAATGATAAAGAAGAAATAAAGCAGTTTGATAAAATATTATAGCTCAAGTATCAAATTCCTAAACGCTAAAGGAGCATCTCTTGAAACCCCCTTTTAAAACCTTTGAAAATCTTCGAAATTCTAGAAAACTCCTTAAAATACAGTTGTCTATTCAGATAAATCGTAGAAGCATTATTATTCACTTTAACACAATAAATTTTTAGAAATAATCTTGTTTTTGTTGAAAAAACACAAGTGGTTCTATTCTTATTTCGCACCCTTTTTCCATAGTTTTGGTCCTCAACGCCAATTGCAACGTCCAAAAATAGTAAACTTATGCTTGATTTATCCGTTAAACAATTCAAAACAATTTATAGAACAAAGTTTTGGTGATTTTCAAACATTCATATTTTAACAAGCAAAACACATAGTGGTGCTATTCTTATTTCGCTCACTGTACCAACTCGAACAAGTTTTGACTTATCGAGTTTGCATTTGCCAAGATTTGTCACAAAAACAATATGAACTACCACAAAATTTCAACAATTATTAATTTGGACGTGATTACTATCAAATGTTGAGCATAACAAAGCATTATCGTAACGAGATATGTATGGGAGAGTGGGGAATCATGGGCCACTTTTTTTATTGTTCCATAACTTCTTTTTTATAAAAGATAAAATGAAAATAAAAAATGGTATGGTTTCCTACATTTTCAAAGTATCAGAAGGTATTTTTTTTTTAATAATTTTTAATAAGTTATTTTCCCCAAATTCTGGCCCACGATTTCCCACAAGCCATCTACCACATTTCGGATGCTTTGATTCGTTTTTCTTTTATTCAATTTTGTGTTCAGAATTTGAATTCTGTATCCAGTTTAGCATTCTTGACTTTCAATTAAGATCATCATTGAAACAAGATTCTAAATCAAAATTTGTTTATAATATCGGTGCGAATTGATTTTGCATCTTAAGGTGCATTTACAGTTCTTTCGAACATGAAAATGAAAATACTTATATTCTTCAAAAACTCGACTATGCTGCATTTCATGGCTGCGAAACTAGGTGGAATAGATGCGGAATGGTTGAATGATTATTTTTGAACTGATTTCCTTGTTCAAAACCCTTTAACATTGGTTTTATTTCAATTCCCCCGATTTTCACTGCGGAATATTTTTTCCGCGTTCACTGACATTCCGCTCGAAGTTTAAACGCACTGAGCGAACGTGAAAACGGAAAACGAACAAGAGTGGTGAATATAAATTCCGCGTTCATTTTCACGTCCGAATGGCAATGTGCATTCTGAAAAAATTTCACCGATGACGGAAATTTTTTTTGCTCCATAAAAATTAGTTTTTAAATTGCAGGCACATTAGAAGGCAATGAAAGACTTAAAAATACTACGAGTTTGAAATGATTCGCATTAGATTTTTTTTCTCATGTTAAAAACTCACTTGGGCACCATTTAATTGTACCTGTTGGGAGAGTTTCTCAACGAATAAATGTAAACAAGAACACTGCGAATGGCTAGAGTCCATAAAAAAGGTAGAATCAGCTCTGTTCAAATGTGTGCTTCAGAAAAGGTATGGAAATAATTTGAAAACTCTCCAAAATTTTGAAAAATAATGTTTTTAAAAAGAACTGAAAAGCAGCAAAATCACAAGCAAAAGTAAACCGATGCATTTGAATTTCATTAAAAACTTTTCGATACTTTCATTTTATGTAAAAAGTAATTTTGATAACCTTTTTTTTAGCAAATTTTTAATCAAGAACAAAAAGAATAGGCAATTTTGCATAAGTTATTCATCACGTTTATTCAATAAGTTTTTCAAAAGAAACAAATCTCTTAAGCTAGTTACTCTTTGATAGATAAATACTTTTTGAGAGTACTCAAAATTCATAATTCAAATTTAAATTCATTGTAATCACGGATAAAGATTTTCGATTATTTTTTTTTATATCAATCGTTTTTAAAGATGAATATGGCTTGAAGAAGAATAGGTTTTATTTTTGGTTCTTTAAATATTTCTTAAGAAATTTGAATTTAAATTTGAACACTTGTTCGACTATTATCGATCAAAACATTTGTTGAATGATCTATCATTTACCGATCGAAACCAATTTCGGTCTGTCATTGAACAAACTTGTTACTAATTCGGGAGATTTTACCGATTTGACATTTCGAGTTCACAAGAACTGTAAACCGGGCTTTACACTGAAATAAGGTATGTTGAATATTTGGTCAATTATTCCGGATATATGATATGATACGATACAGATTGTGATTTATAGTTTATGAATTTTGGATTAAGATTGAGTAATTGCATTCAAATATGAAGCTCACATTCAGAACTCAGAATCAGAAATAAGCTCCAGTTCTTATTCGAGTTCTGCTATCAATAGTCAGTTAAAATACGCAATTCGCTGATAATTAAAAAAAAAATAAAGTGAAATTTAAGTTATTTTGAAGATTTTGTTTTATGATAACTACAAATTTCAATATTAAAAAATCACACACAGAATTTCAATCATAAAATTGGTTTTTGATGAAAATCGTTTGCTGACAAAAACATGAAGTCTTAAGATGAAATATTCTGGTCGCAATTCCAGTTTTCTACGGCTCAAACCGATTGCCATGAGAAATTTGATTAAAGAAAATACCATTTAAAAGAATTTCAAGCGTTTAATCGACCAGAATTTTTTGTTTTCAGATTTAAGAAGTAATTTCAAAGATTTAGCGAATTATTCTCGAAAGTTTTAACTTGAAAGCTCAAAACTATAACCATAAAGAAAACTTTATCATAAATAATCAAAGTACAACAAATCAAACATCTCACACAACAATCTCAGTTTTTCACGTCAAGCAAAAATACAGAACCCGAAATTCGGTGACTAAGACCCCCCCCCCCATGAGACGGTTCTTCCTATGGCCATGGCTCCCATATATTATTAATGTCAAATACAACAATTTGCATATACCTATAAACGAACTTAAAGAGATTGAAAACATAATGATTCCTTAAAATTTTCAGCATAACTGACCGACTAAATTGAACCAAATTTGACATGTGAGGGTATTTGAATACGGGAAATGTTTCAATGAAAAATTAAAGTCCCTCTAGAACTAAACAAGCAAATGGAACCAAATTTGGTATGTTTGATTGAAATAATTCCTTTCTTGCAGTAGGAGGATAGGATTGGATTGAGAATAGGAGGAAACCATCCATAATTTTTTTTACATTATTCGAGAATTTATCTAACAAATGGACAAAAGTTGACATGGGGAACAAAGATGAGAGGGAAGCTTTATAATCATTTTTTACATCATTCAGAAACCAATCAAGCAAATGGAACCAAATTTGGCATGGGACGGTATAAGGAAGCGAAAAATGGTTCAATCAATATTTGGCACCCCTTCCTCTTTTTAATGGGGTGATAGAGAGAGGGGAGGGGGGCTCCTTTATGATTTTTTGCATTTCTGGAAAACTAATCGAGCAAATGGAATCAAATTTTGCAGGAGGGGTATTTGGGTACGAGAAATGTTTTATGATTATTTGTAATCATTCTATTCTTCCAATGGAAAAATAGGAAAGAAGGAGGGGGGGGGGGGTTCCATACAATTTTTTGTATAACTGAAGAACCAATTAAGCAAATGGAAAAAAAATAAATGAGAGGGTGTTAGGGTATGATAAATAATTCCCTGAATCTTTGGGAGGAGGAATGGGGGTTTCTATACAATTTTTAAAGGTATCTCGATAATTATTCAAGAAAAAGGAACCAAACTTGCCGTGGGGGGATATCTGAATCCAAGAAATATTTCAATGATTATTTGAGACCCCTCCCTTCTTCCATTGGGAAGATAGGAAGAAATGAGAGGCATATCATACAAATTTTATTGCATATTTCGAGAACAATTTGAGCAAATGTAACCAACGTTGGCATGAAAGAGTTTTTGAGTGCAAAAAAGGTTTCTTTTGATATTTGGCACCACTCCCTCCTTCAAGTGAGGAGATAGAAATCCTTTTCAAATTTTGCATAACTTTAAAACCTGTCAAGCAAATAGAACCAAACTTGGCATGTGAAATGGTTATATGATTTTTTGAAACCTCTCCATTCTTCCATTGTGAGAAACATGAAATAGAATACAACTTTTTGCAAAACTCGATAACATATCTAAGAAATGGAACCACATTTTACATGGAAAACGGATTAACGCTCGAGAAATGGCTCTTTTATTATTAGAGATTCCACCCATACGAAGTTTGTTGGCATACCTTGAGCACTTATTAAGCGAATAGAATCAAATTTTGCATGGGAAGGTATTTCGGTACGAGACATGTTTCTGTGATTATTATAAGTCCTTCCGCCTTGCGGGGAGTAAAGGGAAGGAACACCTACCTCTTTAAAGCAGAAGGGGATGAAAATGGGAATAGCTGGAGCTCCTATATTACTTTTTCAGCATAAATCGAGCACTTATCAATCAAAAAGGGCCCATCTTTTAAAAGAGAGGTTTTTTGCGTACGATGTATTTAGCGAGTATGTATGTTCTGAATACTTTTCTTAGATATTTCAAATTTTGGATTCAATCTTTCAATTTAAAATGGATTCTACGTCCCAACTCAGAATATAATATTTCATTAGATGAGTGTTCATAGATAACCCGAATCTGGATCTGTTCTCAGAACTAGTTCTGAAACTAAAAACCTGTCATATAAAGAGAGTTGAAAGTCTAAGTTTACCTGAATAGGTAAGATTTTTTTATGAAACTAAACAGTTTAAAATTTTAATCAAAATGTCAAATAAAATCTCTTTAATAAGGCTGGAACAAATATCAATTTCTACTTTTGTCACCCCCCCTTCGAAATTTCCAAAAACCCGAAGGGGGAAAATAATAAATTTTGAAGTATTTAATGTTAATTTCGACAAAAAATTGAAATATCCGCAGGATTACAAGACCAAAATACAAATTTTGGAAAATGGGAGTTTTTCCACCTTTTCTAATCTTGATTTTATTAAATTATTCAATAGTAAAAGTACTTGATTTATAGGTTTTGTGCAATGATGGAGTATGCAATGTGGTTACATGCAAGCTTTCTTGCGATTTATTCCAATTTATTTGTTTTTCGCATTTTTTTTTATTGTCCCCCCCCCTTGCGATGTTCCAACTCCGAGTGACAAAAGAAGGATTTAAAATTTGTTCCGGCCTAATTTATAGTGTTTTATTTATGGTTGCCAGATTTTTTTCGACACTTATCTGGACCGGACACTTCCGGGCATTTCTATTTTAAAACCTGTTAAAATCCGGGCATTTGATTTCAAAATTGACGATCGATATCCGGGCAATATCCGGGCACATTTTGTTAAAACGTATAAATTACTCAGCAAAAATCAAGATAAAAAAATTGGATTATTTTTCTAATCCAAATTTATGGACAGTTTTAAAATTGTAGTTAAAGCTTTCAAAAAAACTTTCATGACTTTTTTAATAAAATTTTGCTCAAAAAATTTTGTGTTGAGGCATAAATAAAATTTATAACACAATTTATTTATTTTTGGTTCAACTTGCCAAATACAGCGAAGAAATCTGGGCAAAATCCAAACATTTTTCAATGAAATCCGGGCAACCGGACTGCTCTCAAATTGTATATTAAATATCTGGCAACCTGGATAAAACAGGGTAATCTGGCAACCTCAGTTTTATTAGTCTACCAAAAGAGGTAAAAGACAAACTATGACTTCTTTACAATCAACCTCAACTTAGCTTGTTCAGTATCCAAAAATAGCCATATCTAACCGTCCTAAATAACAAGTCATCCGATACTCTGCCAAAAATGGACATGACGTAAACCACCTGACTCATAACTGTAAACCAACACCCCCTGGGGGAGGCAAGGATCGCTCCAGGCCATATATTCTAACTTCTTCCAGCACTCCGTCACGTGCAGACGATAAGCTCAAAAATTGCGAATCCGCCGATCCAACCCGGATGGATGAACTCCCATCAACCAACCAGGTCACGAACAATTCATTAAAAGACCATCAATTACACAAGTAGCTGTCCATCACCATTCTCTAAGCACACTCCCGGAGGGAGATTCCTCAATTGGAGGACAAAATTTGGCCGCTGGCAATGATCAATCGGTCGTTTTTTTTTACTCAAGGTTGGGAGGTAGGAACAAAAATTAGCTTTGGGAACAGACATCTATTATTTTATCATCAAATATGTTGACTCAAGACCGTTATGATATGTTTTGAATGGCCGATCAAGAATTTCTGGAATGAAAGAACCTAAGTTGATCCCAACGCTTTTTCGGAAAATAATTTTCAAAGCTGTGACAATGATTGATAAACCCCCAAAGATAGGCTAACACTCACTTAATTTTCCGAATCCAATGAATCAAATTCCGGGTGAAAGTCATGAAACCCCCCAAATTTGGCATTTATCGTTCAACCTAATTGTACAGATTAATGATAGCCACTCAAGATCGGTTCCCTGCCAAAACAGACCAAACAAGCCGCCTCCAGATTCTCCAGACGGGCAAACAGAAAGGAATCATGGGAACAACCGACAACTACTCAACAAATCAAGATCTGTGATTTCGAGTGTCCGGAACATCGGCAAAGAATAGAAAATACCGCAGACAGAAAAAAATAAAACGAATGGTAATCGGTAGCTGCCACCAAAAAAAATCTATAACAAACTCCCGATTCAATCAAAGCCAGGCAGGCGTACTTCAAAATAAAAAACGAGAGGTTTTCGGGAGGTCCGAATGCTGGATGCTAATAATGGGTACGATTGTAAACGCTGGAAATGCTTATTACCACCCAAAATAAAAATAAACAAATGATCTCATTGCCGACTTCCCTTTTTCAAGATCACTGATCATTCACGAGACGCTCGAATTAGCTTCGGCTTGAGCTAGGGTGAACGGGTTGATTGATGGATAGATTTTGGTGATGGTGAATGCGATTTCAGGAACAAATTGATTTATTTATAACTCCAAAAAAGGTATTTTTTACTAAAAAAGTAGTTAAATTTACACATTATGAAGCTTTTATATAATCCAAAAGTATTAAATGAAATTCTAGTATTACAAGTTTAAACAGATAATTCGTGTAAAGAACCAACTACCGTAGATTCCTTTGTCCAAATATTTCGCGCCACTCGACGATGACTCGTGTCTTTGTTAACATATGTTAGAAGTTTAGAAGGTAAGTATCAATCCAGGATTCCCGGATGTGTGGCAGAAGGCGGATCCTGAGGTTGAGAGAGTAAAAAAAATTATCCTCAAAAAAGTTTGAAATAACATATGTACGCACCTTCAAAGCCGGCAGCAAATTGGCGCTAAGCGATGCCCGCAAATGATGATGATGATGATCATGTCTTGGCATATTATCAATTTGTTGAAGTTATCGTTCAGCTTTTTTTTCCGAACACGGTTTGTTTTCATTAATAATTCCTTCTTCCAGAAAAATTGCAGGGGAATGGGGATGAGGTGGCAGAAAAATTTGTATCGATCATCTCGATATATCGGTAGCTTCCGATTACGTAATGGCACAGCAGGAGATTATGCAATGAACTTATTTGAACTTGGAGTGTAGTTTTGTATCCTCTTTAGAATCAGCATTTTTATCCAATTAAAGTATATGATTTTAAAGTTTCTGAAAAAATTATCTTTTGTCAAAGTTTGTAAAATAGTGTTCCATGTTCTTTTTCTTCTCATTTCAGAATATTTGCAGTTTAATCAGTTGGTAAGTTATCTGAGTAATTAATTTTTATCATTTTATTCGTTAACAAAGCTAGTTAGAATATGAACTCAACCAGTTTTGAAACATTTTTTGCCATCTTAAGCGTTTTCAGTTTAACGTTTTTTCCACCTCACATTTTATTTTGTTATCTTTTGTTTGTACCATCAACATTATTGATAATTTTACAATTCTAATAGATTAGGATTGCCTATTAATGCAGCTGAAGTGAGATTTTTCATTCTTTTTCAAAATTCAACGAACATGAATATACATTAGACCGCTGCAAACTTGTATGGAAATTTCAAATTCTAAAATTTTTACACCTTCCATAACTTTTTTTGGTTGTTTTTGCTGCCAGAAAAAGCAATAAAAATTTTGAAAGCGATCCATCCAGTTCTGAATTAGCACAACAAGTTTTAATTCTGTATGGAAATTTGTATGGAAAAACGAAATTTTCCTTCCAAAAATCGCCAGAGATGTACTGAAAGTTCGCAAAAATATAACTTTGGATGAAAAATATTCCTTGATTCTTGCAGAACAATTCATGTCAACAAAGCACAAACCATACTTGTACTGTACCCCAGAAAAGATATTCGATGTTATACAAAATGTTTGTTTTCAAAATATTTTTTTTTAAATTTTAGCGTTTTTGCCTGCTAATTTGAAAGCTGTGTAACACTAGGATAAGAATAAAAAATTTCAAAAAAATGCTTTACATAGCCAGGAAATATATTGATTTATATAACGTTTGAAAAACATTGCATGAAATTATTAGAAGCTCTAGCAAGCAAAGTCGGCCATTTTAAAATATTTTTCAATGGATTTTAATTTTTTATTCTTAAATAGTTATAACTTTTTCATGAAATTCTTAGCTGCTTGTCATGCTAGCAAAAAATGAAGTTTAAGAATAGTCAAAACAAAAAATCAAAGACCAAATTCATTTCAAACTCGTCATTCTTTCATACAAATTTCCATACAATATTGAAACGCGTTGCGCTAACTAAGGATTCAACCAAATCATCAAAAATTTTAAACTGATGCTTGGTGATCCAAAATGCATCGAAAAACATATGGGAGCAAAAAGTCCAAAGTAAATCTTTTATAAGAAGTATTTATTAGTTTGTCTATTGAAGTATACTATAAGTTTCAAAATATCTAACCTTTTTCGGTTCAATTCAACTTTTTTTCCCTTAATCTTTAGTTTTTTTTAGGGGGAGGTATTGTTGATGGGATGAAGGATATGCAGAAAATAAATCAAATTTATTAAAAATAAAATACAATAATTGTTTTATTTGGCAACGCTGGAGTCAATTAAAATAATTTAAATTTTTATAGCAACGTTTGTTATATTGGCAAAACTAGGCAACAAAGTCAGTCATTAATCGATTCTTGTGAGCGACAGACGTGTCTGGGTAAATCTCTGAATTGAGATGTGGCCTTTCGGGGGAAAAAGGATGGATTGTGCTTATGAAGCAGAGATGTTAAAGGCTGATGCTGCTGATTGTATGTTTCGATTTGGCCATCCGGTGGGAAAAGAAGCATTGACTTAGAAAGGGCAGATTTTTAAGGCTTCTGTTGCTGATTGTTTGTTTTGAATCGACCTTCCAGTGGAAAAGGACGGATTGGCTTAGAAAGCGCAAAATTTATAGGCTGCTGCTGATTGTTCGCTTTGATCTGCCCAGTGGAAAAAGGGCGGTTTTGATTTGGCTTTTCGGTGGAATAAGATGGATTGGCTTAGAAATCGCAGAATTTTTAAAGCAGCTGCTGCTGATCGGTTATTTTGATTTGGCCTTCCAGTGGATTCGATGGATTGGTTTATGAAGCGCAGATTTTTAAGGCTTCTATAGCTGATTGTTTGTATTGATTTGGCCTTCCGGAAGTAAAAGACGGATTGGCTTAGAAAGCGCAGATTTTTAAGGGTGCTGCTGATTGTTTGCTTTGATCTGCCTTCCGATGAAAAAAAAAAGACGGATTGGCTTAAAAAGCGCTGATTTTTAAAGCTGATGCAGCTGATTGTTTGTTCGAAAGCCTTCCGGTGGGAAAAGACGGATTGGCTTAGGAAGCGCAGATTTTTAAGGTTGCTGATTGTTTGATTTTGCCTTCAGATGGAAAAAGACAGATTGGCTTAGGAAACGCAGATTTTAAAACCTCTACTGCTGATTACCTACTTTGATTTGGCCAAAAGTAGACTATAAATAATAATAATAAATAAAAGTTTCAATTGAGAATAGATGCAAGAAAGAATGTAAAGATGAAATGAAGGATATTCAGAAAATAAATAAAATTTTAAAGATTTGAAATGCCTTTGCTTAGAATGAAATGAAAAGTAATCACGAAGGATATTTGGTAATAAAGTTTAAAAAAATTCAATAAGTAAACATTTTCAGTTGAAAATGGAGGTAAGAAGAAATATAAAGAAGGGATGAAGGATATTCAGATAATAAATTAAATTTAATGAAAATAACCTAAAACAATAGGTGTATTCGGCAACACTGGAGTAAAACGTTTATTATGTTGAAAACATTAGGCAAAACAAATAAAACCGGGGGATTGCAAAAGAGAGAGCCTACTTTGCATTTGGATTGGTAATGATCAAAATTCCACAACGTTTCCAAAAGTTGTGATTCGATAATACTGAGCACTTTACAATATTTTCTTTTTTTATTATGTTTGACCTCGATTTAGGCACCACCGTTGACATTTCTTCGAATATGAACTTGGGTAATAAAAAAATTTAAATGTAGATGCGGATTTAAAAAAAAAAATTGTAACTTGGAAAACAGTTCACCTATTTATTTAAAAACAAAACGTATTGTGATTCTATGGTTTTCAATTTGTACGAGTTTTTCAATTTATAAGTTACTGTCTTTTTTCACTCTCTTCGAGAGGTCAACAAAAAAGGCTGTTCTATAATTGCTACTAAAAAAAGTCGTCAGAAATATTACGAAAATGGTCGGATAACTGTCCAACTCAAAATTAAGTAGTTTTGGTTCAAAACATCACTTCAGTGGCATCCCTCAACTTTGAGTTTGTCTGGGCAATAGCAAAACTAAGTTCTGATAGGCATTCTCAATACTAAGTTTGGCAGCCAAACTCGAATTTATCCTTTTTTTTCGAGGGTAGCTTATTTTCAGGGAATTAACTGATGATTAAAATTTGTTGTACCCGGATGTTGCTGTTCCGGTACATTGCATTGCAATTACAGAGCGGTGGAAAGTTTTTACACTCCCGGTCAAAGAAAACTTCCGGATGTTACTTCCCACGGGAAGTAAACAACATCCGGAAGTTTCCGGACATTCCAAGCCGCTCACCATATGATGAAAATGACGGACAGAATTTTACGCTGACACGGTGAACATGCATTTCATTATGAAGTTCCTTCATAGTCTTCCGGTAATTGTTCCGGAACGACAAAATTTTGCGACGTGTTCGTTGGTTGCTGTTCCGGTTCGGACTGAACTCGCTAAGTGTTTTCAGTCCAACAAAGAGAGTTCAATTTTTAGTTCATAAGGTCGAACTCAGCTTTGATCCCTCGCCGAAGGAAAAAAAGGGATCAATTTTGAGTTCGCAGTTCGAACTCCGTTTTGATCCATCTGAAGGAGGAAAAATGATACTTAACTTTAAGTTCATAGAATCGAACTATGTTTTGAACCTCGATCATACTTAATTTTGAGTTAAAAAAAAAGAGCGTGCGGTTATTTATTCTATTTAATTTTAAGCATTCCAGCACAAGCCCATATCACTAGAAAGGGTTTTGAAATTGCATTAAAAATATTCAAATCAAATTTAAAAAACCTTCCTTACGACCTTCTAAGACAAAATGGCTGGAATATGGTTCATGTTGTAAATTCCGAACGAATATCTACTCAGTTGTTTCTTCCAAATACAACCTCATTAAAATCCATCTTTATTCTCCAAGAAAGATAGCAAAGCTCTGCCCTTTTGTTTTAAAATAAAAAAAAACCATTATCAGAGATCAGGATCCAGTATAATCATAAGACACTAGAATCAGGATTCAGGATGATTCAAATTAGGACTGTTGATCAAATTCATAACATAGTTAAGGATACAGAATCCAGGACCAGGGATCTCTGTTTGGAAATCATATTTAAACTACGTGACAATTTTCACAAACTAGGATAAAAATTATAATTCAAGATTCTGATCATGATTATGAATTCATGTTCTAATCTAAGAAGATAAAAATCTAGGGTCTAGGATCAGAATCCTGGACTCGATATCAGGATCTGGATTCAAGGATTAGAAGCCGTGGCCTGGGATTACGAATTCAGGATCCAAAAGAGTTGGAGTCAGTATCGGGATGGAAATAAGTCCAAGATCAGAATCAAGATTTTTATATTGTTTTGGATCGTAGTCAGGATATGGATCAGGGTTCAGGATCAGGTTTGAATAAGAGTCACAGTCACAGATTAGGCTTAGGATGAGAGTTGGAATTAGAATCGGGCCTGGTTCTGGAACGGATAAGCTTGCCAGATTGCCCGGATATCAATACAAAATTTGGGAAAAGGCCTGGCTGCCCGGATTTCATTTAAAAAGTCTTGATTTTGCCCGGATTAATTCATTTTATCTGCCAAATAAAACAAAAAAAACGGAGAATTTTTTTTATTAATGTGTTCAAAACGAAATTTTTTGAGCAAGTTTTATTTAAATAATCTTGAATGGTTTTCCGGAATTCTGAAATAGGATTTCAAATCTCCTGATAAATTAAAAATATTTTTTCAAGTTTTTTTTCTCTGCATTTTTAATGAGTAATTCCTGGGTTTTGACCGAATCCACCCGAATTTTTGTTAGACAATTTTGAAATAAAATGCCCAGATTTTGCCAGGTTTTTAGATAAAATAGCCTGGATTTGCCTGGTCTGGGTCATGCTGAAATAATTCTGGCTCCCTTAGTGTAGGAGGTTCCGCATCAGAAAACGAGGTGACATCTGGAATAAAAATTCTACTCGTTTCTCATTGATTCTATGTCAAAGCATCATTTTAAGTTTCAAAATTAAAAAAAAACATGTTCGGATTATCGATTAAGTACAAACTTCAGCAGATTTAATTCAAAGTAAACATTAAAGATTGAAGGTTGTCAATTATTTGCTCATTTTAATTATTCAAGAAATTTTGTAATTTCTAGAATACTGTTTCTTTTAATCTTTTTTTTCCTGGGAAATTTCGGCTTTAGAGCAAAAACAATTTTTTTATGTATCCAACGTTTCAAACCGTTTTGGATCTACTTCAGGGACTAAAAATTGTATTATCATGCTATTTTTGGCCGGCGACAAAATAGTTGTTTTGATATGTTTACCTAAAATGTGTCGATTTCTTGTTGTTGTTGACTCATCTGGTCTTGTAAAGCTGCCTATTTAAATGGTTTTTTTTTAAATTCCGAATAAATTCGTATTTTATGACAATAAGGTGTAGTGATTGACTTACTGTGTTAAGTTTTACTCGGATAAAATCCGGTTGTCCGGGGATTTTGGGACAAATTTTCCTCAGCATCGAAACTTTGACACAGTTTTCACTTTTCACCTTTTGTTATTGTTGTTTCTAAATGTCAGCTTGTTCTGTGTTGTGCTTAGAGTGGTGGTTTTTTGTGTGTTAATTTTTGTGTTTTGGATTTTCTTTAATTGATTGTATAGTTTTGAATCTATTAGTACATGTGGGATAAATGTTTTCTGAATCTTTTTTAATGTTTATAGTGTATGGTGTGGTTTTAATGTGGTACTTTTCCAGCATCCGTAGTTTTCCTCGGTTGTCTCCCCTGTCGATGATTCGGACTTCCTCGATGTCGGAAAGGTGGTTCATAGCTATCTCGTGGTCCAGTATTTTCAAAACTATACAATCTATTAACAAAAATCCAAATCACAAAAATAAATACGCAATTAAAAAAACACCACCCCACTCACAACACAGAACAAGCTGACATTTAGAAACAACAATAACAAAAGGTCAAAAGTGAAAAGTGAAAACTGTGTCAAATTTTCGATGTTGAGGAAAATTTGTCCCAAAATCCCCGGACAACCGGATTTTATCCGAGTAAAACTTAACACAGTAAGTCAATCACTACACCTTATTGTCATAAAACTCGAATTAATTCGGAATTTTTTGTTTAACAGACAAATAGACAGCTTAACAAGACCAGCCGAGTCAACAACAACAAGAAAACGCCACTTTTTAGGTAAACATCTCACAGCAAATATTTTTTAATTGGCCAAAAATTAATTAAAAATATAATTTTTAGTCCCTGAAAATGATCCGAAATGGTTTAAAACGATGGATACATGAAACAAAAATCGTTTTTGCTCTAAAATAGACTGCAAGCCGGGATTTCCCGGGAAAAACACAGTCGATCCCCAAACATATAAAAAAAAGGTCATTTTAACCTGATTCTTGAACCTTTTTGCTTGGAATAAAGAAGGACAGATTTGCAATCCTTCTTTTGTGATTCGGAGTTGACACATCACGAGGAGGCATATTTAGTGCTTTGAAATATACCAGATAGGCTACTCCGCTCTTCAAATGTGTTGATAAGAGGCACCGAAAAATAGTAATCAAAACAATTAGAAACATTATCAACAAACACAATTAAAAAAAACCAATAAATTGGTCAAAACCATGTGAGCAACAAGATTGCACACAATCTACATTGAGCAAAATCGAAAAATTGAGTTGTTTCAGATCTCAGATTAAAAAAATCCCTATATTGATGCCCCTCATGTTTTCTGTCGACTATTTTCAACTAGATGATATTATCGGATGATGTATTACAAGATATTTTTTTAAGTAGGGGTTTTTCTGATTTTACAATGCCATCAATAACTGAAAAGACATCAGATGACTAGTCGCTTCTAGGGCGTTTATCACCAATGAGATTGCTTATAAGTGAAATCTGGGATAAAACATGTCGAAACAGGTGCCAAGCTATTTGAAAATGCTTCTCTGATATTTAATTAGATGAAGGTCGAATTTGGGCAGGATATCTTCAAAATAGTTGTTGAAAAGATAGATGATCTTCAACCTTAAGCATATCATACTTTTAACCACACGTATTCACACGGTCAGGCATTCAGGACGATTAAAATTAAAAAAGGGCAAAATTCAAGTATATTTTGAAATTTTTGAAAAATTGTTACTGAACACAGAATCTAAAAAATTCTAAAGAGGAATTTGAGTTTTTTATTTGATTAAGAAAATAATCATAATAAACCCGAGCGAAACTCGGGAAGTTTTAAACAATATCTGAAAATTCCGGCCAGATTTGACGTATCTGGATTCTTTATGGAATTTATGAGCAAGCCTGAATATATCCAGAAAATCTGGAATAAACTCCTGTACGATACGTGGATACACCTTAGATGCTTTGCTGAAATCATAAGTTTTCAATGATTGTGTAGCTTTTACAACATAACTTTTAGATATTTTATAAATTATCCGAAATTATTTGAAAAATTTTCAAGTCTGTAATAGATATTCGGCCTATTCGGCCTGTTTTGCCGAATACTTTGCTCAACTACTCGGTGAGCTGTATATTCGGCTTAACGGTTTTTCGGCGGTATTCGGCGGTATTCCTACATCTCTAATTTTATCCCAACTTCACTGTTTATGTAGCCTTGGTTTAAAATGGCTTCTCAATAAAAACATTAAATTCGTGAGAATAAATCAAAATCAATAAACCTAGAGTTTTTGAAATACAGAAAAATTCCACACAGTATATTAAAAGTCTATATGTAATGTATATTATCCCAATATTTTTCCTGAAAATTGTCTCGGGAGACAATTTCCGTTACAATTTTATTTCTAATTTGCAGTTTTATCATTGAATCAATTAAGTAAAATGTGAAATGAGCTACACCTTTTTCAACACCTTGATACAGTATGGGAACTCACTATTTGAAACAATCATTACAGCTGGGTGTTTCATCAGAATCCTTAAATTGCCTCCTCCTTAAAAGGAAACAAGATCTCCGTAAATGTTTCCTGGAAGTTATTGCCCAACATTCCCTAACTAGTTGAAAAAAACCAAACGTGTGTTGAAAAGCTTGTTAGCTGGATTTCGCGGTTGGCAACAGCTACTGTCAATCGAGTGAAGCCATCTGAAACCAATTTTTTATCCCTTGCCCCTCCTTAAATGACGATCGCATGTCCAGAACCCGTTGATCTGGATTAATTCCGGTCGTTCGTGGGATCGCAAATACAGGTGGGATCAGCACAGCACACCTGTGCTCTCGCTGTTTTACAATTACTTCTTCGAATCAACGCTTTGTCTTAATGGATGTGGTGTAGATAGTTCTATTATGTTTTTTTTTGGTTTTTGTAAGCCTTAGTTTCACAGTCTTCGGCACCTGGCAAAGTGTTGTTCCTAATGACGGGACTCGCACATGACCAAATCGTTGGTTTTTGCCGGTTTGGGCCCGAAGCCGGCATCTTGGCATTTGATGATTCTCCTTTTCTTGACTTGCCTTGTGTTTTGTTTTTGAGCTATTTAAAGATTGATCAACTAAACTGGTAGTCGAATTTCACCTCCCAAGGCTGTGGTTTGCGATGAAAATACCAATGATTTTTTTAATCTTATATGACCACCCCTGTGTTTGGCTCTTCGATGAAGTAGAGAGGAAAAAAAACCTAAATGAGCAATTAAAATCTATTCAAGGTTCATTTATTGGAACCAAACTCGCCTGGATCATCACACATGAGTAAGATTAGATATAAGAGCCTCGCGCATGCCGGCTGTCTTCATCATGGGCGCGTCTTCTGAGTGTACCTCAAAACCCGCGGGACCAAGGTCGTGCGCATGATGCCGGAAGCGAGTTAAGCTTTGGTGGATTGAGCACTTTTTACGACCAAATAATAACCGAAAGGTGGCATGATTCGTCGAAATTGTCGCCAACAGCAGCGCCCAGAACGCTCTCCTTTTTCGCGTGGCTGATGATTTCGTTCAGCTAAGTTTAAAAAGAATAAAACCAGTGTGGAACGTGTAGGATTTTTTGCCCTATAAATATCAACAACCCAAAAAGGTATGCACGATGAGCTACCGCTTTGTCGTCATGGTCTTGAAGACTTTATTATGGCCTCATTATCATGGACCGAATGATTAGATTTGATCCAGATGATTGGATAAGAAGGTAGGAAATGCATAATTACTTCGATGTGTTGTTTTAAGACCGGTTGATGAACTGATGGATCGATTTAAATTCGATGTGGTTGTGAAGCACTTGAATATTTGATGATACGATAAGCTATTCGTTGAATATTCAATAAGTAAGTGAAAATTATTTGTTTATATGGATTTTTGACATTAAAATACAGTATAACCCATAAAAAAATGCTAAAATCTGTCACCAATGCGTTTGAAACACTTTTCTTGATGTCAACATGCTTTAGAAACCTTTTAACTCATTCAGGCATGTAGATGAACATATGAAGAAATAATCACGCAATGTGTTCACTTTCGCCCTCAACTACTCTCTCCAGACAAGATCTGAATCGGGAGCATACCTTCGCAACATAAGCCTCTGACATTGCACGCCTTAGAGATGGAAGCCATCAGTCAATCGACACTTGAGTGTGATGATTCACAGGCCTTCGCTTGAACATATGCTCACCAGACTACCCCAAATTTGTATAGGAAATTTCAAACTTGTGAAATATTATGCGCTGCAGACTGACATTGATTCTAGACCTAGTACAAGATCTCATGCCAAATTTGGGCCAGATCGGAGCACGGGAAGGGGTCGCTCAACGAGTCTGAAGTTTGTATAGGATTTTGGGTCATTTTGTTTGAGAGGAACATGAAAATCCAGTTTTTCATCAATAACTTTGGTTTCCTTCGACCAATTTCTTTTGAATACAATTTTTCTGAAAGCTTTAATTAGGATAAACATTTTTCAAAGCCCTCAGTTCAAACATATTCGCCGATGTTTAACAAACTTACTGAACCTCGCCGCCAAAGACAACCATACGCTGGGTATTTCGAATTTGCAACACAACGGGCGAATATACGTGTAAACATATCGTATATAATGCAGCAAAACCAGTATATACGTATCATTTTGGAGGCCATATAGGTACATTAGCACACATATTCAGATTGTATTGAATTACGATTTGCACGATTTGTCATGAAAATCATTTACGACTACCCTGACTCTTTTTGTAATATACTATGACAATTTACATCATCATTTAGAAGATTGAGGTTGTAAACTTGTATTTCTTTGCTCAATATGCGATTAGGAATATCTTTATATACGACATTTTTCGTAACAATATGGAAATTTGACGACTTATTTGGTCGTCTTCTGTGAATTGAGTGCAGAGCTCAGCATTTTCCGTCTGTTGAATAAAAATAAGATTATTTAAAAGAAATGCGTTTTTTGCTGTCAAATTCAGGTGTATATCGTACAACTTATTATTTGCCTGATTGCTGAATTTTTTCAACGTTCATGAAGTAATTGTAGTACCTGGTCTTGATCCCCTGACGATACGATCTGCAGCTCATGATGTTTCCTCGACGCTATCAGGAATGTATAAATTAAAAGGGATTTGCTTCAAAGGCGTTAAACAAAAAGCAAATCGTATATTTCTATAACTAAAATCTTTTAAATCGTAGAACACGTCATCGATGATCCAAAAATAGACCAACATTTTGAAGCCTTCTTAAATACGATTCCAATCATCGATGTTTCATTATCATAAACGATTTTATGGAACTGATTTGTATTCTTTTACGACTGCCAGCAAAAACGTTTTACGAAAATCAGATATGCGAATTAATTTGCATAGGTATACGATTCCATGCTTATTATGACAAATCAGTGCAGTTATATACTGCCAAAAGTTCTGTGAACTGCCCTTTTGGATTGGCAGACCGTCTACGTTGATGTTGAGCGATTTTGATGAGGGCTTATTAATTGAAGTCAATGCTTTGCGCAGGTAGCTCTCAACACCCTGATGCCAATGCTTCCACCATTCTCCATACTGATTATGCTCAAATTTCTGAGGACAAATGGTGCGGTCATCGCTCGAAAGATTTAGATGTAAGTCAGAGTTCAGAATTCCTACAAGGTAGTTCAAAGCAGCGTGGGTAATATTGAATTCGGTAGACCAATATCGAATTTTATCAACTCTGCTTAAGTACTCTAGCGGGCGAAAATTGTGGATGAGAGAATTGTGGTAGAAGTAGATGATTGTCATAGTATGATAAGAAAAAGGAGGCAACAATCGCCATCGCTATTTGAGAACACGTTGATCAGTATCATTATCGTTAGTTTTCTGACAGTGAATAATCTGGTAATTTACTGCGCACAGCTTAGTATGATAAAAATAGCTAATAATCCTTTATATTTAGATAGCTTTCTAGCGATAAAAGTTGAGCTGCGTAGCCGTAGTTGATTTAGTGCCAAGTGCCATCATAAAACCGCTCGCAACCAAAAACGTAAGACAATATGTTATTTAGAGAAATCAGGTTATTATTCCTAATTGAATCATTTTGATAGATTTCCATCATATACTCACCTTAAACCGTGAACTGCATCTTCCGTGCTAAGGAGAATACTTACCTTCTCGAACATACTCACCTGGAATACACCTGTAAGAACAACCTGTAAAGAAACAGAAATTTACCATTACTAAATACTTACCTTACATTAGCTTAGATACTCCTGCTAGTTAAATCAAAAGCTGCTAGAAAGAGTTGAGAAGTTGAGTGAAGTTGGAATAGCAGTAAAATCAGTAAACGTAAGTCATCATTCGAAAAATACTATACCACAGAGAACAGACATCGGGCCCCGAACAAAAATTTGTTGAAATCGTGTGTGAGAATACCCACCTAAGTTTCAAACCAAATTCGTAAGTGGACTAACATCCATAAGATGTCGCTACCAGTACACATATTTTTCCATTTTTTCGACACGCTTAGAAATTAATACTCATAGCTTATCTCAAATGAGGCCATTGCAATGTATGAGAGTAACACAACTTTTTGTGTGATAAATTTTAAGAACATCTTGATTTAAAAAAAAATGCAAATCATATTTCAATCATACTTTAATCGCTGTCATATGTCCCAGCATATGCCCCATATTGTTCAATCAATATTGGCGCTGAATTGAAAGTTGAATTCCAAGTTTTAAAGTACGTCTGACATTAAATAGTTTTCTATTACAGAGAATGTGAACATAAATGTTATAATTGTTAATTATGGGTCGGTATTCCGGTTGATGGTATCTTGTAACTCATGTTTATAGATAACTTAAATCATTTCTACTGATTACTAACCCTGAGTTACAAGTCCTCATATCGATCTCAGGTAACATCAACCAGAATATCGAGTCATAGTTTACAATTATAACATTTATGTTCACATTTTCTGTTCTAGAAAACTGTTAACTGATAGTAAAATCCCAACACATACTTTAACACATGAAATTCAACTTTCAATTCAGCGCCAAAATTGTTTGAACAGTATGGGGCATCTGACAGCGTTCAATTGTGATTGAAATATGATTTGCATTTTTTTTTAAATCATGATGTTTTAAAATTTATTACACCGAAATTTGTGTTACTGTCATACATTGCACTGGCCTTCTTTGAGATAAGCGATGAGTATTAATTTCTAAGCGTGTCGAAAAAATGAAAACAAAAATAGGTGTACCGGTAGCGACATCTTATGTATGTTAGTCCACTTACGCATTTGGTTTGAAACTTAGGTTGGTATTCAAACACACGTGTTGAGCTCCAGCTCGAACTCTGTTCTCTGTGACTATACACACTAAGTAACACTGAAATCAATTGTAATTTTAGGATTTTTTTAATACAACTGTTATTAAAAAAACGGAATCATCGCCCACCTCATTCAACATCGAAAACTCATAGAGGCATTCTGATCCCTATCGAAAATTTCTTGTGAATTTGTACGATATTGGATACAGTTCCGGCCTGGATTTCGGGTAGAGATGTTTAGCCGCCGCGCTCAATGTGAGCACTCTGTTAAGAACTTTTATTACCAGCAGATACCTTAGTAATTTTGTATCGCTGAACTAATCGACTGTAGGTACCGACATTTTATATTTTTTCTTTTTAAAATACATATAATCTCTCATTTTAGCCATCTTGTTTGATAAAAAAGTGTACCCTCTGCTAAGATCTAACACCTGGTTTTTAGGATAATATAAATCGTATTTAATATTAAAAAAAATCTTAATTTTGAATTATTTTATGCATAGCACGACAAAATCTGTCAATCACGGCTGATCATCGTAAATCGGTCGTTTCACGGGTTTTTTTTTGCAATTTCTCGTACACAAAGGTCGAGTTCATATGTAGATAAATATAAGTCTCTCCTTGTCGTAATAAAATCATGCAATGCATTTAAATACGATAAATAATATGCATGGGCCGCACATTGTAGGTGCAGATATACGAAAATGAGTTTAAATAACATTCTATACGATATAATCTGTAAAATAAAATAGACTTCTGGTCGTCCAGACGCGTTTTTGTTCTTATGACCTTGGTATATGTTTGACAAGGTCATTCAAATACTAGGTTCTCTAACTTTTGCAGTAAGAAGGCGTGGAGAGCGCGGTGAAGTGGGGTGATGCTCGTTAATTTTGTTTATAAACTAGTAGTGTATTAAAATGAAAAGGTAAGCTTAGGTCTCAGGGCTTAGAGCTTAGGCATTAACCTCCCAGCGAAATCAAATTGCGTATAACTGAAAGATACAAAAGCAGTTGTGCGTGTTTATGTAAGGCAGGCAGTAAGCAAAATACAGTTATCATTTAATGGATTTACCGTTTACTTCTCTTCTGTTCCCTTTCCTATTTCCTTCACAAGACAAAGGACTACCTTGAAAGGAGGTCAAACGCCAGGAAGCCACCATTGTGCGTTTTTTGTAATTGATCGGAGGCAGAAAGCGTACACACTAAGATTGCATTTATTCCCCTCGGGATAATGACTTCTCGAATCACAGGGAAATTGCTCAATTTATACGAAATTCGAACGAAATCTCACCCGAATCTCATGACACTCCATTCCTTCTGAAATCAAGGGTGACATTTCTACGAGTGTACAGGAACTCGAACTAACCCCGTGAATTCAGGACAGGTGTTCTCCTGAATCACGGTAGACACATTTTTTGTCAAATTTTCTTCCTCTTTCTATCCTGTAAAAAAAAAGCAACAAGATATTTTTTTCTCTTTTCCAGCTTTTTCGCGCTTTTTTCATTATCTGTAATTATTTCGGTTACTGTTTGTTGTTGATATTTTTTCTTCGGTGATCGTGCAGAATCGTGTCGTCAAAAAAGCTCCAAAATTTAAATTGGCCGGAAAGAACAACGCGAGCATTTCCGGACACAAAAAACAACCAGAGGAGGGATCGGAAGCGGTAATTCAAGCAGTGAGGTGACTAATATTTTCATCGGTAGCGTAATGTGTCGATGAAATCAATTTTCTTTTGCTTTTTCCCGACAGCATAATCTTGACCCTGCAGATCGGATTCACCCACCTTGCCGACTTGCTTCGTTGAAGAGATTATTCCCGCCGATTAAGCCGATGAAATTGCCGATCGGAAGCATCTCGTAAGTATTTAGTGAAATACCGTCAAACGGGGCATCATGCAACAGCGGGGTTCGATGCAACATTTATATAACACTACATTGAATCAATTTTTAATTTAATGTATTGTAATAAAGTTATCTTTTAATGATAACAAAATGATGATGACATAATTTCTCGCATCTTAAGCTACTTGTCTTAATTTTTTTATTTTTATGTAAAATTTGAAAAATCGAGCAATAAATGTACAAATTTTAACATTTTTTGATGCCGAAAAAAACTTTACCCAGTATGACGGATCGGCTTGATAAAATTACCTACAAACTTTTTACAGGTTTCCTCATATTATACCAACATTGTTGGTGTAAAAATATTTTTCGAACAATCACCCAATTTTTTTAAATGAATATTTTTAATATTCAGTTAGGTGTCTGGGGTTAAATGCAACAAAATGCAAATCAAAGAAATACCTTGTAAATCTCGTTTCCATGTGTTGGAATATGAATGTTTTGAATCACGCGTTTGTAAACATTTAAATTTCATTCATCCAAACATTTATTTTTATGATTTCAGCTTTTGGAATTTTTCGTAGTATTATTTAGCCCCTAAATGTATGCAGCATCCTTAATTTCAGAAAAAATGTGAAAATTTGTTTTTACAGACCCAAAAACTGCTGCAATTGATGTTGTCATGCGTAATGGTTTTTAAGACATCGCAAATATATTAAAAGTTATGAATTTTCGTACGTGTTCATAAGATTTTTCATTAAAAACAAAGTTTGTTGCAAGTTACCCCATTTTCTAAGAAGGGTGAAAATCGCATGTTTTTAGAAAATTAAAAATAACTGAAGAAACCAATAATTTTTTAACTACGCCTATTTGATGTCCCAGCATCCTTAAAACTTTTGATGCATAAAGGATACGATTAACTGTGAACATAAGTTTTTTAGAAGCTATTGAAGTTGAAAATTGTTGCATGTTGCCTCAGTTGACGGTATAGACAAATTTTGTTTTTAATTTTTATTTTTTATTTAGGCTAAATTTCCGGCGTTCGTCAGCGATTTCGACTGCGAGACGTTGCAAAGGGGTGATTTTTTCTGACATGGAAACAGAAAGAACGGAAAAACGCAGCAGTATGCAAGGAAGCTTCAACACCTCCCGGCTTAACAGCAGGAACAAATATGCCAGCCCAGATATTCACCAATTAAGGAGGCTGCTACCATCAATCAAATGGCTCCACTAAAATTCAAGTGATTTCAAGTGATATGTGTGTTCTGTATGAAATGACAACAAATATTTTAAAATAAATAACTCATGTTTGGAAACGATATCTTGTTCTCCAAAACAGAACAACGATGAAATTTTTTTTGAATAATTGAAAAGGGGATACTGCTAAACGATTTCGGAACTTCCTACAATTCTCGGGAAGAATCCGTCTCGACAACTCGGAAGTTTTTCATAACAAACCTGTACATCACAGGAGAAACCCGTTTGGAACCTACAGGTAAATTTGACAGTTGTTTTCCTGAGCTGTTTTTCTGTCCTGAAATCGTCCTGTAATTTCAGCTGTTGAAAATACAGGACTAAATCGTCCCGACCACAGGAGAAAAGATTAAGTGTGTACAACAAATATCCCTCGTTCTGCATCAAGCTCAAGTAGTACACTGGTTATGAAGTTGGATTAGCAGGACAATATAATAAGTGATATGGGTTCAATTTTTATTCCCTTACATCACAGTGGTTTTTTTTTCTATTTTCTTGTTTCTGGGATGAATTATCCAATAGAAAGAAAATCCCATAAAATGTTTTTCTTGTTTCGCTTGAATGTAGTGGTGATGCATCAATTTGGTTGTGAGGTCGAGTCCTTGTGCCAGTAGTGCTTCTTCAAACATATCATCTTCGGCACAGTGCTCATTTCAGCACATTTTCGGCACAGAGATTTGCTAAATAGACACTGGACTTTTGCAACCTCTTCTATGGGAATAGGAGGCTAAAAATTCTTCCTGGGGAGATGCTTGGTAGTAAACTTAAATTTTCAATCGAAAAAAGGTTTCTTGTAGAGAACACGACAATCAGCAACGTCTTCTTCAGCTTAGACAGAAATCGCTTCGAGCGCTCAAGTGGCATGGCAGTGCTTTTATTCGTTTTATCAAGTATCGCTTCACTCTAGCTTTTGATAATTAGTTCAAGTCATCTTTGACCATTCGTTGAATGGAAGAATTCGAGATATTCGCTTCCTTATCACTTCAGGCGAGCATATCAAATAATAACGTCTTACGGCAACACTTTAGGGGGGCAAATTGAAATTCACGAACGGATCTCGCGTCACGAAAAACGCCTCTTTAACAGACATCTTTTCCGTACTAATAAAACGCAAATACAAATTGCAGCGCAAAATACCCGAGCGAAAAAACTCCGACAGTCGATCTAAACTGCCAGATCCGAAGTAATAAAAGGGCAATGATTGCGCCGTCCCGGTTTCATTAAGTTATTGGCCATTCTCCCCGGTGTGGTCGGATGGAGCGACCAAAAATGATGTGTGCGCTGCTGTTTGTTTCCCTAGAGTAGTTGGTGTACCTACACTGCCGGCCAAAAGTTTTGAAACAAATTTTGGTGGCCATATCTCACCAAATCTATGACACATTGCATATCTTTTCATCTTCTGTAATTGGCAAAAAATATATATTAAGCCCAACAGATTCGCAAAAACTCGTAAGATGAAAGCGCTTAAGGCGATAAAAATTCCCAGATTTTTTAAAATCTTGGTAAAAATGAACGGGAAATAATCAATCTTTACTTGAAGTTTTCATGAAGCAGATGGACATAAGTATTCGACACATGCTAACTCATCGCATTTACATGAACTCTAAAAAGTTTGTTATATTTGCATATTTTTTATGTGAATAGATTCTAGGAAATGTTCTCTATCAAAGGGCATAAAATTTCCATAAGAGTAAAGATTACGTTAAAACAACAAAAATTTCAACAGAAAACTAAAAGTGTCGGATGTTTATGTTCATCAGTGTAAAAAGCTATTTTGATAATTTGGAGCACATTGCAATCTATTGCTCAAAATTTAACAAATGTGTTTTGATAAGTATGTTTTCATGTTTTTAAAAGGAGTGATCCCAAACTTTTGGCCGACAGTGTACTTTAAATTGATCCGGAAGAAAAACCAATGGATCAAAGCAAGCTTTTGTACGTCGATACTCGCACTTGTGCTCCACCCTTTTTCGTTATTATGCTTTGAACTTTTCCTTCATTTTGCGTGCGCTAAGATATTTTCGGCATATAAAATGAGAAATTTGAGCGAATTCGATAAGTTGCTAAGCAACTATTGAACTAATCACATACAAGTTCAACTAGAGCTTGGCTTGCTTAGAGAGTCGGCGCTGGAGCTGGTGCTTATTTGGTTAACATGTTGCAGTGTTAAGGGGTTAAGGCTGACTAGAAATGACACTAGCTATAACAAGAAAAAATATAAAAGTTAAATCTTTATTAAGTTTTATGTGAAATTGAGAAAAGATGCCGTAATTCTACGTAAACGTTGTGGTTGTGTCTGATATACAACCTCTTTAACTTTTTCAGTTACATTTGTGTACTCAAAGTTTTCGAAAATTTCTTAAATCTTTATTACATCTTATTTTGATTGACATTCTTGAATAGGATTGAATTTATTCGCAACGATACCCGATCAGGGGTGCATATCAAAATTGTTACTCAAACCTATCTCAACGAGAAATTATTATCGTATTCAGATATTGCTTTGATATAAAAATCTTCGTTATTGTCGTTTCGAAAAAAAAAAAATTATAACTCGTTTGATACAAACAGTAACTTTTTCTGTCTCAATTTGCGTACGGACCATTTTTTCTGCATATTTGTTTGTACTTAGTGCAGTAAATAAAACATATTATAACAAAAGGTATTTTTTGAGTAAAGTGAATTCACCTACAGTTTGTTTTGTAGTGAACAGTCCAAGTTGATCATTTTACAATGTTTTCTACCGAAAAAATTACATTTCCTATAACAAACGGAATATTAGAGCCAAAATGCATCGTGTGACACTTTTGCATAGAATCATTTTAAAAATTCGTATCATTTCTATTTTTCTCAAAAAATTAGAGAAAATTAAGAAAATAAAAAAAACGGAGCAGAATTGTGAACCAGGGATAAGATTATGAGTTTGTTGTTTTAGTTCTGAGTCGAGATTGTTACTCTTAAATCGTTTTGGTCGTTCATTCAAATTTGACGTGGAATTTGTACGACCATGACGTTGGCATATTAACTTCTATTTTGAAATGAGATCTAATCCAACTCCTGTTTCGGGGTGGCTGTTATTCTAAACAACTGAGGAATCAACATTTTTCACATATCTTTAAAATATCTGTGTTATTTTTTCCTTGACTTCATTCTCAAATAACTCAACGCATAAACGGTTTATTATTTTCTCAATTTTTATTATACTTTATTTCATCAATCAATCTTTGTAAACCCATTTCTTTTAAATACAAAAAGCAAAGAGCAAATGTAAAAGATTTCTCTTAAATGTTAGAAGATTAAATGTTAGAAGAAACCTTTTTGCTTTTTTTATTTCAATCAAATTTTTAAAAAAATCATTAACTTATGAAACCTAAAAAAATAGATTTAAACGACTCATTAGAAACAAATGAAACAAGAAACTGCATTGAAATAAAAAAGATTTACACAAAGAACAACTCATTCTAGAATTTTCAATCCAGGAAACAAACGGTTTCTACCAAGCTGGTTTATTTAAACGATTTCGGTCAGAAAAATGAAGAAAAAGACTCATGAAAACGTTATTCGAATGATGCTATCAATTTCGTGTTAAATTAAATTCATCGTGACACTACGGAAATGGTTCACTTGTGTGGTAAGCTTCCAACTGGCAATAACGGGCCCACACTTGATGAGATGGGACTGGTCCCCTGAGGGGTCTTCCAGCCAGCCAAATTCACATAATGAGCAATGATCATTCATCACGGTCCTAAACTGCGCCATTCGAAGTTGGTCTCATAGACTGCACACTGGTATTTTAGAAGCTTAACTATAGAAATTTTAATTTAAAAACTGTCTCACGAGTAAACGTTTCTCTCCCAATGTGATCTCCAAGAAGCACGACGGTGGATCTTTATGTCCAAAACGTTTTCTTAACGGCTCATCTTAAGCCGGTAGTTGGTAGTAAGTACCTGTTCTGCTCGACTATTTGTTCTGGGTAGAACATTGTGTAGGTACTTGGTTCTACCGAAAGATTCGCCAAATGACAGGTGGAAGGAAAAAAAAAGTTCACATACGATTCATAAACTTAGCACCGGCAAAATATGCAAGTCATTTGGAAGACGAGAGAAGAAAAAATCCCAAACGGTAACAACAAAATCAGATGTCCATTCCTCAGACAAAAAGTGGAAGTAGGACCAAAGCGACTCCAAATTTATGAGTGTGCCAATAGTCGAGCGTGGTTCAATAAAAGCTGAAGCCGGTGCTCAAAGTTTGCAGAATTTTGCAAACTACAAACGCCAAGAAGGCTGATTTATTGTCACCTGGTTTTGGAACGATCTCCACAAATCACTGCCAATCACTTGATCCCGAATTGCATTTGGCGGTTAGGAATCGGTCGGCTTAAAGATCCCCGTTTTCAGGGAAGCACACAATCACTCGTGCTGGTCGTTTCGGATTTCCAGATCTCTTTTACAAATTATCGCAGCTTTATGACAGTGTAAATAGATAAAACAATAGAGAAAAAAACTGGTTTAAATTTTATAGCACTACCGATTGATCTGGTTACTCGGGAATCTATCCAGTGGGATGTTTATTAGGGGAGCCGCAGATGATTGACATTGGCATATTTGCTAATATGTAGAAAAACCTGTTAAACGATCGGGATCATAAATGGATTTTTTTTTTTCAGAAAACCTAACTATCATGATTATCACAAAATTTCCTTTTTTTCGTTGCTTAACAGAACTTGGTTGATGAATTTTCAAAAGGAAGAATTTTCTGATAAATTTTCACGATTTATTGGAGCTAACGTTTGTTCCAACTAACATTGGGCCGCAAACAATATTCGATTTCTCTTTATATTTTTTAAGTATTAAATTAATTGATTTCTTCAAGATTCTGTGAAAAAAGTTCGCTGTAGCATTCACAGATGTTTAAAGTCTCAAATAAAATTCTATAATAATATAAATGACCCATTCCAAGCGCCCCTTCCACTGGAGAACTGATTTTTATTTTTCGTTATTCAAAAATAATTTGTACAGCGTTTGAAAGTTTATTTCTTGCGCTTCATTTCTCATCAAATGATTTTCAGTTACCCGCTTTTTATGAATTGAGTATGTTGTTGTTGAAATTTTAAAATTTTTGTAAGAAAATAAATTGATTTTAACAATTATTCTTTATTCGAAACTTAACTTTGTCAAAAATCTAATTATATCAAAAAATGTTATTTCAATACGATGGTAAAAAAGGTTTTAAGCATGATATTTGACAAAGAATAATCACTACAAGTTTACGCTCTAGGATCAGTGGTGAATTCATATATCTATATTTTAATTTAAAAAAAACCGCTTATAACTTCCATTACTGGCTGGCATTATGTTCAAACAAAATAAGTATCCATGAAATAAATGCAATGAGATTGGACAAATCTTTAAACATGGTAAATTTATAAATAAACTTTATCTATCAAATAAATTCATAAGATTGTAAAAAAAATAAATTTCTAATCAAATTATTCTTAGAAAACTGTCCTTTATTGAAATTTTTTACTTCAAAAAATGTAACTATAAAATCCAAATCGAACCCCATATTCGCGTAAAATCCCTCGAAAGAGACTTTTAACTGAATAACAAAATTAATTAAATTAAAATATGTAGGTACCGGCAGAAGGTCCCATGCAAAATATGGGCCAGCTTATACGAAGGAAAGGGGTCGCGCAACAAGCCTGAAGATCGTATAAAGTTACGTAAATTTTGTTCGGGATGAAGTTTTTCTCGAATAAAGTTGGTTTTGTTTTGTTTGTTGTTGAATTAAAGAGACTTCAAACATAAAGTTGGTCTCTATCAACCAATTTTTCTTATAATGTGAGTGTTTTTAAGATATAAAGCTTAAAAACGCGTATATAAGCTTTGATTAACGATCATTGATGTATTTTTCGTAATTGACCCTTCAAAAGCTACTCAAGCAACCAAAAGTCACATATTTACTTGAATGAAGGCTTTATAGTTACGTATTGCTCAACTCCCTTGAGTGAATTTTATGTACTCATGAATTTACTTGAAAGTTGCAAATGTGATCAATATGTACGTTGTATGTGACTTATTTTGCCCAATTTTCATGAGTGAACTATAAATACTCATTAATGAACTTGAAAGTAGCAAAAGTTATTTATATGTACGTTGTAAGGGACTCAAGTCACATAAAGGGCACAAAAGTACTCAAAACGGGAAGTCACAAAAAGTGCATTGAGGTGCTTTCAAAATTACAAAATCACTTAAAGTTCTAGTTTCAGTAACATCTAGACGTGATCTTGTGGTAGCGTGTTTGATTTTCACCACGAAGGTCGGGGTTCGATCCCCAAGCCGAGCAAGTTTTTTTTTTCATTAAATAATTTGGTACTTCAGTGACCATTCAGATGTGATATATTTAGGAAATGTAGGAAAGAAGCAATTGAGCAATTTGTCGAGTTTGGAAATAAAAAAAGTGATATGAACCGATGTCAAGGGTGCAATTGAAATAGAGACAGAATTTTTTGCTCATTTTTTGATTTTTTAGAAACTGAATTAAAAAGCCGCTGGAAGCTGAATAGAAGATTATTAAGACTTGTTTTGGAACTTGAATGTATTAATAACAACTTCAACTTTAAGCTGCATAGAACGTACTTTATATCATTGATAGGACTGAGTAAGCTGAGACTTAAGAAATTGGTGCAAAACTGGCTTTTTATGTTCCTTCTTAACTAAATTTCGATCGAAGGCTTTTGAAATTTTCATATATTTTTCATTTCTTTTGCAATTAAATATTTTAAAGTTTCAGAAACACATTTCAACGCTTTTATGAATCAGTTTTTCCCAGCATTAGATTTTTCGAAATAGTATTCGCGTAATGGCTTTAAGCACATCGATTAAAATTGATGTGCGTGAACTTAATCTGTTTAATGTCCCATATTTTTTTGGGAATAAATGGATGCATTTTATCACCAAATCACATTGTTTGTTGAGTTTCTAAGCATTTTTAGTAAATTTAGCATTAATTTTAAGATAATATTTTATTTATTTCAATGTACCAGACCATAAAATTTTGTGACATCACAAAGTTTCGCAAAACCGTGTTTAAAAGACATGGTGCGTTGTGACGTCACGAAACTGAATCGCTCTAAAATAAATTTGAATCAAAATTTGAAAAATCAAAAACAGCGATTTATTGGTTGAAATGAAATGATACTTTTCTGAAAATTTCATAAAATTTGATCAAATAGAAGAGCAGAAAAATACGGTTTTAAAAAATTTAGAAAAGTGGAAAAAGTGGCGCGTTGTGACGTCACGGTTTCTTTTTCTTATATTTCAATAACTATTCGTTCAATAACAATATTTTGGATTGAAAATTGTAGTTATTAAAATTTTGAACTTAGAGGTATATTTTTTGCCAATCTGCGATATGGGGGCATCCATAAATTACGTAACGCTGCTAGAAGGGAGGGAGGGGGTAAGCTCGAGCATTACGAATTGTGACATAGAGGAGGGGGGAGGTATGCTCATCGTTACGTAACGATTTTGAATTAAAAATTTTCAGTTTAATCGCAGCTATTTTGATGTTATGCAATTTTTGCAGAATGATATGCATACCAAAATCAGTTTTAAATTTGTAAGCTTCAACATGATTGAAACTAGTTTGTAACATTTTCTCTTAAAAGTTTCCGTTGGTAACCCGAATATTAGGAACATTTACCCCCAAGAACGCAATTTAACCTTAAGATGGAATTTTACTATTTTTTCTAAATTGATTAAAAAAATGCAATTATGATCATTTCGAAGAATATTACAAAATGAAGTATATTTAGCATAAAAAGTTATGCTCCTTGCACAAAATAAAGTAAACAAAATGGATCATCAGAAAAGAGCAACTCATAATAAGACACATTTTATGATAAAATCTTTTAAACCTTCGAAAATCAGTATTTAAAAACATGGAAATCCACTGATTTGGACACATTATGCAAAGAAAGAGTGAGAGGGGTGTTTCGAACATAACGAAAAACAATCCTAATTATTTTGTCAAACAAAGTTCATGAGATTCATAAAATTGGCTCGCCACCGGTATTTAATCCTATATCATTCTAGGCGTAAGACATTTCATTCTAGAACACGTTCACGAATTGACACTAATTTCAAATTGTCTATTTCGATTTGCGATCAAATAAACCTTTTTTAAATAATCCCAAAAGCTCACTCACAAAAACCTTACCTTGTCTTTTAAATTGATTTGATCAAGAATTGTATTCCCACCATCATTATAAAATAGGATTGAAAAGCTGTTTTCAAGTCGTTCTGATTTATTATTATAATTATAGAAACCGTCCTGAGTTTTTGTATGATATTCATTCGAATTTCTTAAACTCAATTCTTTGAAATCCCATTAAAAATTAGCTCTTATGGAGAATTCAAAAACCATAAGAAAAAAATTGTCACCAACGCCCCCCTTCCCCCCCAACCCCCCTTCCCCTATCATCCGGTTCTTCCTATGTCCCTGACCGGGATATTTTGAATATAAAAAAGGATTTTATCGCTGACTTCGATCACTCCCAGTGAACATTTTGATCTGTATATTTCAGTTGTTTCTGAGATATACATACTTTTGGACAATCTGAAAAAGTTGTATAAAATATTCTTTATGAGCCTGTACGTACCAAAGTGGAGGCAACATACGGACCAAATTTTGCTCACCTTGAAAATATAATACTTTGTATAGCGTTTTCAACCATTTGATAGCAACTTTGCTCTGCACAAAATCTTAGGATTGTACAACTTACAACTTTCTATTGCCTGTTTTAAAATTTAATTACAATTTCCTTTTGCAGGTTGCCTGAGGTTTGTACAACTTTCTTCATCATTTTATACAATTTATTGCTACTGTATCCCAAAGCAATAATATTTTTACCTTATTACGATTTTACTATGAATCGCCGTGAACACAAATACAATAGAATTTTATGTTACTGCGAATAAAATTGATCCATATACAACTTTATGTGTCTTTGATTACATTGATGAACCTTGTTATCAAGGCCGGATTAAGGGGGGGGGGGGCAAAAGGGGCAATTGCCCCGGGCCCCCCGGATCAGGGGGGCCCCCCGAGAGGAAAAAATACATTACTACTACATTACTACTACATTATACTACTTCATTTTTTTCTAATCTATGAAATCAAAACTAGAAAACCGGAATGAAAACTTGAAATATAACAAAAAGGGGCCTCCGTGAAATAATATCTAGAAAAGTTTTTCAAGTTAAGGGGGCCCCCTAGAGTAAGTAGTGAAGAAGTTCTCCCGCATTTTGCGGGATGAGAATATCAAAATTTTGGTATTGAATTTAAAAATTTTCATCTCAAAATCTGGAAAAAATATTGTAAACCAAATTCGAAAAAAATAAAAAAGAATATGAGGCAAAACACCTCCAATTTTCATTTTTTATACATCGAAACATGTTAGCTCACAATGCCAAGAGAGAACAGAGAAGCTTTATGATAAACATTTCAGAATTTTACCCGGGCAGTATCCGGGTTAAAACCGGGTATTATTATAAATTATTTCACTTTTCAATCATTACTATTGAACTTTCCGTTGGTTTATAAATTCAAAACCGCTTTCGCTTTCTATTTTTGAAAATAAATGTTAAAAAAATCTGTAGTTGCTTAAATTGAACCGATCGACAGTACAGAGTTTCTTTATTGAATTTCCATCCCAAATCCTGCCTTGGACTTAAAATTCGTATTGGAACATTTTCAACTGATTTAATTCAAAATTTTATCATTTACTGAAGTAAATATCCTGAATTCAGTATATCATTTTCCAAATGATCATTCTCAAATTATCATAAAAACGATCTAATTGTTGAATTGCCAATATCATTGAGTAATTTTCTTAACATGAATGTTTCTATGTTTTTAATCTTATCTTTATCCAGATTAAATTCATTGAGATTTTCTTGTGGTGTTTCTTCAGCTACTGAAGTTCAGTTTCCTGGTTTTCCTGAATTTTGAGAACTCAGGATCTTTGTTTAAGGTAATAAACTCATTTGGATTCCTTTTTTCAATGATAACTGATTCTGAAATTTAAACATTTAATCTCTATTTCGATTTTATTTTCAATCGATCATTTTTGCACTTATAACCCTTGAGCTTTGAGGGCATCCAATTAAATTTTTGTCACATGTAGAAAAACAATTTGATAACCAATTTTTCTATCTGGTGAGAATCATATTCATAAATATATTCATAAACGGGTTTTTTGTGTTTCAAAGATATAAAATTTTTTTTGAAACATAATGCATATTTTTTTCTTCAAAACTTAATTTGAAATTATGATTTAGATTTGAGACAACGAATTTGGTTTCGGAATATAACCTGATTTTTATTCTTGAATTCTTAAACTTTTGTATTTGTATCTCTATGGAATTTTGGGTTTAATTATTTTATTTATTTTTTTTTAATGTTGTCTTCTATTTTTTAAATCATGATTACATTGTCATGAGGTAAATATTTCCCGATGAAACAAAAATGAGAAATAAATTTTGCATTTTTCAGCTCATATCAGAGCATTCATTTTTTTTTTTAAATTTCTAAACTTTTCCGCGATGTTTGCATGTGATTAATTCACAATTTTTATTTGAAGGTACCAAAAACTATTTTATAGGCAGACAACATGGCTATTTGAAGACAGTATACTGAACTCATCTCGAGTTTTTTTACACGTTTGAAATGTTTGGGGTAGCATTTCAAAAAAAAAAACCGAATCATAGGGGCCCCCCGAGAAAAATTGCCCCGGGCCCCCCGATGGCTTAATCCGGCCCTGCTTGTTATAAAAATACTTGTGAACGTCCTTAACTTTAACTGTTGGTTTAATAATGCATATGTTGTTGATCAATCTTCCCTCAGTCTCGAACTCACAACGTTCCGATCCCTGTCCTTCGATACTTCCTTGGCGCCATTTCATGTTGATACAAACAAGCAAATTTGTTCATGTACAGATGAGAGTTCCGTTTAAAAATCAGTTGATCGTATAAAATACCATTGACTGCATCATTTCGGACTCCAAATCTATTTATAGATGCCGTTTTTTGATATACAACTTTAACCTATCTCATAGACGATTCTATTACAATCAATAATAGTATTCAGCGCTGTGCGATCTTATCTAGCTATTACTGTACTGTTAAACGATTCGACAATCTGCAATACATAGATGTCATAGATGTCAAGCGAAGGATTTGCTGCTAAAATGTAATAAGGATGTATTATTTGTCATTCATACACAGCTTTCATAACAAACATTACCCGGAATATTGAATTCGCTAGATTCTAAAGAATCGAACAGTTCTTGATCTCCATGGAACACTTCGTGGGACAACACTGAAACTTTTTCTGTCGGAGATGTCTTAGAAGCAGCATATGATTTTATGTCGCCTGTATTTTTGCAAACGCCGACTGTATGTGCCACTTTTTTTTATTTTTAAATTTTTTTCTTAATTAAAACTGCCTTCATTTTCGCAACAAAATTCGTCAAGGATTTCCAATTTTTACAATTGTGGACATAAGATGAATACGATATTACTTAGCATAGGAATTGCATTATTAACAATTATTTACCGATTTAGTTTATCTCAATAAGCTACTTCGAATGACAAGTACGAACTTTTTTTCGAGAGTTTGGCATCACTGCTTCGTAGTGTCAGTAAATTTTTGGTGACTTTTAATTTGGAAATATTGTGTGAAGTCAGTACGATCTAATCTTAAAAAGATGTTCAATATGATCAGGGAAAGTTTTCGTTTGGCCTCCAAGTTTGGATTAAGTAAGGAGTGCAATATTTGGTGAGTTTTTACAGTTTCAAATTTCGGCCAGGAGGTACGAAATGAGAAATCGGATGCAGCCTTTGAAGCAACCCTTCCAGGTATGAACGTTAAACACGCAGAAAAAAATACTGTAAGTATGCATTATCCTGAAAATATGAGCTGAAACAGGTAACTAACACACAATTAAAGAAAATATTCTATATAAAATGAAATTTAGATAACAATACACTAAACATTCAAATAATTTCCTAGCTCAATTTATTAAACATTTATTTTTTAAAAAATTTAAAGATAATCGATTTGTTCAAGATTTTTTTTTCCAGTGTAAATTAAATTTATGCTCTCTGTTTGCTGCATGGGATCATCCTTCCACAAACATGTTGACCCAGAGATAGTGTAACTACCAAAGATAAGAAAAGATTTTTACTTGAAATCTGTACCGATTTATGCGCAAAGCTTTATTGATTTAGTGTTAGATTTTTTTAAATGTTTGCTTTAGTTACTATATGTCTTTAAGTTAAAACTTTGCTTTGAAATAACCAATATTTCCAGACCATAGTTCTCGTATTTTATAAAAACTATCTTTGGACTTTGACAAATATTTTTCCCGACTAAAATCAAAACAAACGGATTTAATCAGCACAGTAGTGAAACATAATTATTTTTGGATACCGGATATTCTATAATCTTTCAACTACGAAATGACATGCCCGCAGATTGGTGAAACCTGATCATTTTCCAAGGTTTTATGTAGAAACTTAAATGGTAGGTAAATGATTTAATATGATTCATATTAAATTTAAGTCGACGAGTTGATGGAATTCAAGTCATTGAGAACATAAAAATCCAAGTGTTGAATGAGTCACATTTAATGAAAAGGTGCAATTAATATTTTTATAGACCCATGGCGTTGTTATTAAAGTAATGCTGTAATAGTTTTCAATTAGAGTGACTTAAAGAAACTTCAGCGCTGGTTTTCCCCTTCATCTATTCAAGGCTTGCCTATGTGGAATGACAGGAATGGGCGTTCGTTTTATTGAATCATTTATCAACCTTGATTGTAGCATATTTGTTAATTGTGAAACTTTAACATTTCAATCGAACCACAGCATAATCACATTAGAGTTGAGATTTTAAGTATTGATTTCTGTTTTTTTTTTAAATTATTTTAAGGACAGGTGTAGATCTAAATGTCTAATTTTTCATTAATATTAAGCATTGGTCTTGTTTCAGAACCAAATGGATAATTAATGGATTAGTTGTGTTTTTAATTAAAAATTAAATTTGATGAATTACAAATAACTTACCGAATTTTTCAGATATTGTACATAAATCTGTTTGCTGGTTGAATTTATTTTCTAATTTTTAGATTTTCAGAATGTGTTTGTTGTTGCCGGATGCAAACCTTACAATTGAGGCCCATATAATAGTTCCGCAATGAATAATCTTAGCAAACATCATTTAATTATCAAAATCATTAAACTTAGTGCCATCGGATGATCGTACCCCCTTATTCTGCGCCGCGAGTGAGGTGACGATAGTCGAGTCGAGTTGGAGTCACGTGAGTCTTGTCACCTTATTCCCGAAACCGATGTGACAGAGGTTCATGTCCATTTGACTACTAGATTAGGATAAGAACTCAAAAGTTCATTCTTAAAGACGTTTCTCACCAAAAGCGACTACTGGAATCGGGTGACTAGTGTAATTCGACTATCGTCACCTCACACGCGGCGCAGAATAAGGGGGGTAGTGATCCATTAAATGTTATTTTTTAATGGTTGGTCTTTTTCAGAATTGCAAGTTGTTATTTTCTTTTATTTATATATATGTTTAACATTTTTTTGTTAGTCTTGTAGCAATTGTATATTTGGATAGTCTGTCAGCAAATTCAGATGTTTTTTTTAAATGCCTAATCTAGTAAAGCTAGGTGGTAATTTTCAGAATTGATGTTTTTGAAGTCTTTATATATCTAAGTATTCACTTCACGTATTGTTTATTTAAGCCTCTCAGTTGCAACGATCATATTTCTTATTCAAATGTATATTTTAAATGATGCGTTTCTAATTTCTTTGTACTCTCATATAATATTGTAGTGGATTAATAAACATTCTCATATTAGTATTTGTTATTTCATATCACATTACTATTTCAGATTGCTATCTCTGTCACGAGATTCACTAAAGTCACAATTTTAATATTCCAATGTTATGCCTTTTTTATTTTTGTAAAGTGCTTCTGTTCTCAATAGAATGCATTCTAAAAATAAATTTCAGATTTCATCAACGATGCTGCCAGGTTTACGTTGTATGTTGAAAATTTCACTACTCATATAACCAATTATTATTTTTATTATCACTGGTTTTTGTTATTGTCCATATATATGTTTATCTTTTAGTAAAAAAGCTTCAATTGATTTCCATTTCAAATCTGATCATTTTTTTTTATTTCACAGTATCATTTTATCAGATACATCATCTCACTTTTAACGCTTATATTATTATAATCATATTTTCATTTTTTTTTTTTCATCATATTATTACATTCATATTTATCCCTATTATTATCATTATTATTATTATCTTTCCTTTTTTTTATTTGTTCTTGGTATTATTCATCATTATTATTATTTATTATAATTATTATTTATTATTATTATGAATTGCACTGTATACCACTGACGTTTTTATGGGGTTGGTGGGATGCATCAGGGCATCAAATAAAGGGATTGAGCGCATGAGAACTAGTGTTCAGAAAATATTTCAAATCTGAAATCTATTTTAAGTTAAAACTTGAATATTATACGTGTTTTAGTAAATAAGATTATATTGCTTAAATATATTTTTCACATAAATTCAAAAATAATTAAATAATTTCACAGTTAGAGCCTCGAATGCTTTATCGATGATCCAGTTTCGCTCAAAATCCAATAAAAGTTCCAACAGTTTTACATAGCAAAAAAAAAAGTTGCAGAGCTCCTAAAAATGAAAAGTTTATAAATCAGATAGTTTACAAACAATCAGGAAATAAAATACGTTAAATAATGTGTTGAAAAATAATTGAAAAAAAAATGTGTATAATTTTAGTTTCCTAGTGTTCAACGCATTCCAATTAAAAGTCAATAGTTTACTAGCATTTTTTTTTATTTATTGAATAGAGGGATGATTATTTGTAATAATATAAAAATTGTTTGTTTTAGATCGGACGGAAAGTGAACTGGTTATAAAATTAAACAAGGTGGGTTCCAGATACAGGTAAACTGAGAGTGTCTAGAGGTAAGACAGGTAAAAAGGTAAGATTAGTTTACCATACAAATATTTCATTGATTGAATATATTATATAGGAACGTACAAAAAGTTGCCAGCTGGGCAGGTATCTACACGGATGCGGAATACCTGTCGTAGATTCTTAACTCTAAATATGTTATGAATTTTATACGGCTGCGAAACAGTTTGCTCGTTCTACAAGTAAGACATACATCTACACGAAACATTTTCATTTCATGTCAGTTCACACGAAGCCATGGTGTCGGGTATGTGATGATTTGCATTGAAGGTTGGCCGAACTAAAAATCTAAAGGATGCAAATTAACGCATACGTTGGCGAAACTGCGGTGAATCCGTGCACCCATGGTGGATTATCTACATACATACATACATACATAAGCTACTTCGAATGACAAGTACGAATAGATTGTTTAAATTCCATTAAACGATGTTCTCACAATTACTGTACGACCTTTCATGGAAATAATATGTCATCATAGATCGCAAGATTGAAAGATTGCTTAGTTGAATAGTGGGTTGATTTTTCTATACGATTAACAAAATGATATCGTATATAATGAACTATACAAACCATAAACGATAAAATATAACTTGATTTAGCTACAACATGATGTTTGTACAATTCCAATCTAAACTGGATGCTTATACAATCTACAATGAACACTACTTTACGATTTTTGGTTATCTGGGCTGGCACTCTTGAAATAAAATTAAATATTTACATTCATCATATTCAATTTATTCATCATCTATAAGGATTGAATAAGATATGGTTATTTTTTCCTTATCGCTAATTATCATTTCAAATCGAGATGAAATATCATTTTAAATTTAAGATATTACAGAGGAATTTTTTAATCAATTTTCAATTGAAAATAACTATAAATTTATATGATTCATAATTAACAATTTTGCTGAACAATTTTCAGTCCTAATTCTGGTTTTATTCGTTATTTTATTTCGCATTTGACTTCTAGAGGTTCGAAAATATTGATATACCGGAAATAAGATTGATTTGAAACTTTGATTCTGATTTATTTCAAATCGTATCAGTGAGATTTATTATTTTTTCGAGTTTTTGTAATGGTAATGAGCAAGAAATTGGATTCAGAAATTAATTCCCTGATGTATTGCACATTTCTGAAATTGTTGTTATTTATAGCTCAATTTGAATTTAACAATTTTTTTTCAAATTTCAGTAACGTTTCTAAGTATGAAGATAGTTTTCGGAATTAATTTTCTAAATAATTGAACATTTTCGTTTCTGGCTTAATTTGAATTTCGGAAACAAATTCTAACATGATTCCGACTGGTAATTATAAATAAACCATAACAAAATACATGGAACGGCACTGAAAGGGTTACCCAGCATCCCTCTCTTAGTTGATCATCCAAGAAATGTCCGCAGAGAGCGAGTAACGTAAAATTCGCAACAGCAGCACACCTTTTCACATACCCACCATACCTAGCTTACCTGCTGAAGCGTAGCTGCTCTACGTCATCACCAAGATCAAGATCCAAAAGCCGGTCCCCCGGTTTTCGCAGCGCATCAGCTGTGAGCTTGAGTTCGGTTGGAGGAAGAGGCTGTGGGTAGCACGTTTTACTCCAACCTGCAGCGTGGTACGTCATCGATGACGTTTTACTACTCGATCATCTGGTAGTTAGTCCTAAAGTGACACCGCAGCATCTTACTTGGTTGCTGCCTGGAAGAGAGATCTTTGGTGCTCTCAGAAGATTCGGATTCTCGCGGATGCCCACAGACAGATCGCGGATCTGTCGGGCTCGCGGAGTTGAAGTTTGCCAATTTTTGACAGTATGGTCGTATAACTCAACCGGGGCCGGAGATCCGTCAGTTAGTTTATGCACAGCCGTTTTGCCGGAGTGTGCTCGATCGGAGTTCGCTCACGAGACGTTCAGTGACAGATCTGTGCTTTAAGCATTAGAGCGCGCGCGAATCCAAGCCGCAGATCACAACCCCCCTCACGAGAAAGGGTTTAATCGGGTGGATCGCGTCGTGTATCGGGTTTTACTGGCGGATTTTTTTTCGTTCGTTCTGCTGCAACTGGAAACGACAGTAAAGGTTTTCGCGAGTTTATTTTTTATTTCAAGCGGGTGATCTGGGTTTTGAATAGAAGAGTTATTGGTGACATTTCGAGTGTAAGTGCACTGCTATCTGTCTTCCGGAAGCAAGGTAGAACCCTATGGCTACCAGGAGTTGGTAACCTTTAAACGCAACTGTGATCGAGAACAAGTAGCAGCAAACAATTCGCTACAAAAGTGATTGTGTGACTATCATAAGGAAGAAGCTCCAAGAGGCGAGAAAAAGATCTCGGCAGCTGCGTAAACTTGAAGGGATCTCAGGGCGGACGAGCGAGCGTCCAATAACAGAAAGTGACATTAAAAGTAAATTGCAACCGGGGGGCCGCCAAGGTCGGTCGTTCTGGTCCATTGGATGAAAAAAAGCCACCGATGCGATGCGGGCGTGGGAATAAACGGAAACACGGCTTGTGCAAGTTGGGGGTGGACAAAGCTTTTCTGGAGGATTATACAACACCCGAATTCCGGTGCTTCTTAAATAGTTGAATTTATTTAAGCTGTGAAAATGGATTATTTCAGTTACCAAATCGGAAATGGTATTTTCAATAAGAATACAAAATTTCGACAATCGAATCTTAACACTGAATAAAGAGAACTGAATTTCCCGTTGAAAAAAAAAAATACAACAATATCAAGAGAATTTTCAAACTGAATTCTGAATTCTTGAATCTTGACCCCACATCAAAATTATGATCCCTAAATCTAAGAAGGATTGAAATTCCTAATTTACAAATTTCAATTCAAGATTTCTTATTTTAAATTAATATTATTGAAGATATTTTAGGTCTTAACATTTTCTGGTCGGAGTTCAGTCTCCTAAATTTCAGATGGTATGCTGATAGTTTTTAGAAAACCACAAATTTTTTTATCAAATTTGAAAATTCCAACAAAAGTTTTAGGTTAAATCAATCACAGCCATCAACATTAGGGGAATTCTGGGAGCTCAAACTGCAAACGATAGCTAAGGAGCGAGGAAGAATGATTAAGGTTCATTCTTATAAAAAAGGAAAAAAAAAGATAGCTAAGGAGGAGAAAATTCAAATTTTATGCGGTGGTTACTCAGAAAATTGTCGTTTAGATGCCCCATTGCAGTAATTTTTGAACAAAGGCAAATTTTCCGACACTTTTTCCTAATAAAATTCTCAGACCTTAAAAAAGTATCAAACAAGTATCTCTTTTTTTAATTTCTTTATTATCTAAATTGGAAACTGAAAATTTGTATAATTTGGTTTGGACTTTTAATTTGTATGCATGGATTTTTTTTTATCTTGCAAATTTATGAGTTATAATCATTTGAATGAAAAAAGTGTAGGTATTTTAGTTTATTGTTCATTATCAACAAATTAAAAAAATGCGCATTTTCATAAAGTGCAACTTTGCAGAAAAAAAAGGAAAGCTGAAACTTGATGTTTCAAAATTATTCAAATTTTAAATGTGTTAAAGTCACAACTTTCAAATGTTTGCTAACGATCGCTTTGAATTGTGATGTGGATGGTGGATGAGCAAGCTAAGCAAAAATTAAACTTCGCCATTTAACGCGGTTTTTACGATTTTTTGTAAAGATGATAAAATGACTACAACGTAAAATTTTAATTATAATTTTTTTTTGAACTTTGAAAAATAAAATATATACAACACATGAAAACAGAAACACAACTTCACTTTGAACTTAAATTTAAGTGGTACTACGAAAATTTAAAATAAATTTGAAAAAAACGTGGATTTCTCGTTCAGTTTAGAAAATCAGATTAAAAAAAGAGAAACAAATTGTTAGTTAAAAATGATATAATGTTTAAACAAAATCTATTAATAAACCCAATCTACAGTAATAAACCCAACTTAAAATATTTGAAGTTCATGTTAGTTAAAAGTATTCATACAACTGACAACAACATTGAATACAATGAAAAATTTGAAATTTTTTATGACTATTTATATTTTTCTATGACTTTGAACTACAGCCAAAATTTTTAAATTCCAATGATAACGGTTTGATTTATACTTCAAATAATATCTGAGATTAGTTTGGTTAAATACTTCTTTAAAACTGACGCCTTAAAGAATTGAGAAAAATAAACAAAAATAAATTTTCCATAACTTTTTTCTCAAAAGTCACTCGCGGCTACTCGCGGTCTTGAGGAAAGTTTATTTTTGAGCTAAAACCTCTTAATTTCTGAAATGTTTGTACTGTTTTGCTAAAAAAAAATCAAATTCCTTAAATGCATTTACTTCTTTTTTAGAGTCATCTTGTGATCAAGAGCTAAAAGAACAAAATCAATTGCACATTTGGATTCAGCGAACCCCAAATCAGTCAAATTAAGCTCTTTCATTTTATGCTCCTCGGAAAAATGTTATTTTTTACCTTGTGCCTTTGTACAGGTTGAAAAAGTTAATTTAATGCAGTGGAACTCAATTAAAAGTAAAAAAAATTGAAATCTCGAATACTATACTAAGTTACGTACAACTTAAATAACATAGTCAAAAATTGAATAACAAGTCATTGTTGAGTTCATTTCAAAATAAGGATAACTCCGATATTCTTTTTTAATAAGTTCCTGTGTTTTTACTTTAAAAATGAACCTCGAAGAATCATGAAGCTCACAGATATTTAAATAAACTTGAAGATAACACTGATCAGCATTTTTGGTGCCTATACTCTTATAACTATTTTTGGAAGAATTTGGCGTCCTGAACTCAAATAATTTTGTGTGGAAATGTTGAAATTGATTGGTTTTGTGTAAAATCGATCATTGATAATCGATGAACCCACACACCTTTGTAAAAAACAGAAACTGATTTTGAATCTTTTTGCTATCCTCAGTTCAATCAAGAACTCAGATTTTTACTTGATATTAAAATTCAGCGATATGTATATAGCTTTAAAAATAAGCTCTACATTGCTTAGAAAAATAAATAGATAACATTATAACTAGAGATGTACCGAATAGTGGTATTCGGCGAACGGCCGAATACCGAATATTGACCTTTTCAACTATTCGGCCAAACGAATATTCGGCCAAATATTCGGCCGAATATTCGGTCGAATATTCTGTTGAGTTTTCAATAGAAATGCTTCTATTTCTACTGCTACTTCTAATAGAAATCTTCTATTTCTGCCATCTCAATGTCTCTCAGGTCTTTTAAGTCGATTATTTCCAACCAGATGTATCAGATCCTTTTTGAGTTGAGGTCTCTTTGATCTTCAAAATGTCACCATTAGCTGAAATGACTTTAGATGACTCGTCGCTTCTAGGACGGTTATCACGTAAGAGATTGGATTCCAGTAAAATCTGGGACAAAACATGTCAGAACATATGTTAAGCTATTTGAAGTTGCTTTTTTTTATATCGAATTAGATGAATGTCTAATTTTTGCTAGATGTCACAAAATAATTGCCGAAAATAACGATGATTTTTAACCTTAGGCATACACTACTTTCTACGACACGTATCCACACGGCCAGGCCTGAACGATTTCTTGCAAAACTTGTAAGAAAAGGGAAAAACTGAGCAAAAACTAGGCGTTATTCTCAAACATACAAGTGGAAGAAGAAATAAAATAACTTGAAACTTATAGTTTTTATCGCGTTTCTACAGCAGTGCTCAAATCGTATCTAACGAATAAATTTACTCTAAAAATCGTTTTGTTACAGAAAATTTAAAAAACTTGAAGGATTTATTTGATTTTTATTATTTCTGAAAAAAAATCCGAGTAAAATCCAGAAAATTAAAAAAAAACATGTGACCCTCCCGGAGAGATTTTACTTTTCTCTAATTCTTTATTTCGTTTATTGGCAAGCCTGGATACATCAATAAAATTTGGATTAAAGATAATCAAAGTATAAAGTTATCTACAGTGAAAATACACGGATACATCTAAAATGTGTTACTGAAATCATAAGTTTTTGATGATTTTTCAACATAACTTTTGGATGTTAAAAAAATTACCCAACATCAGTTGAAAAATTCGAGAAGTCTGTTTTTGCATAAATTAAAAAAAATAAATATTCGGCCTATTCGGTCTATTCGGCCGAATACCTAGCTCAACTATTCGGTAAGCCGAATATTCGGCTTAACGGTTTTTTGGCGGTATTCGGCGCCGAATATTCGGCCGACCGAATATTCGGTACATCTCTAATTATAACTATTTTTGACATCGCTTTAGAAAGTCGTCGAGTATTTGATATTAAAGATTTATGTTTATATAAGAACATTGTTGAAGCATGTAAAACGTTTGGACATATGATTGAAGAAATATTTATGTTTCATTTGGATAAAAATTTCTTAATTTTTTTTAAACTGTCGTTTTTGGTAAAATTGGAGTCAAAATTACTCGCGATCTTTAGGAAAGTTGATTATTGAATAAAACCTTTAATTTTCAAATCATTTTATTCTTGTATAGTTTTGCTAAAAAAGTGTAAAAATTGAATAAATGAATTTTTACCCATTTTCAAAGTTATTCCGAAAATTAATTAAAATATTTCTTCGTGTTTCGGCGTTTTCACGCTAGATCAATGTTGCCAGATTGCCCGGATATTAAATACGAAATTTGAGTACACTCCGACCCAGCTCGGTTGCCCGGATTTCATTGATAAAGGCCCGAATTTTGCCCGGATTTATTCACTTTATTGGGCAAATTAATCAAAATAAAAACAACAAACACTTCCAAAACAAAATTTTTTGAGCAAGTTTTATAAAATAATCATAAAAGGTTTTTTTGGAAGCCTAAAATACGGTTCAAAATCTATCAATAAGTTTTGATGAAAAAAAATTTGTTTCTTGATTTTTGTTGAGGAATTTCTGAGTTTTAAGAAAATTTGCCCGTATATTGCCCGGATTTATGGTCGTCAATTAGAAATCTAATGGCCGGATTTTGCCAGGTATTCATTTGAAAATTGCCCGGTTTGTCCGGCCTGGATTCGTGCTGAAAAATTCTGGCAACCTTAGGCTCGATTAGGGATACCATACGTACTCGTTTGAGAGTACAGTACTCTTTTTCAATAAATAAATGAGCGTACTCTTCTTTTTGTAAAAAAAATTACCAAATGTACTCTTTTTTTCGGTGAAAGGAAATAATTAAATTTTTCTCATAAAAATTAACTTATTTCTTCCGATACATGAAGATTGTTTTCTTATTAATACAAAAAAATCCAACTATTTATGCATTCGTTGCACAACACTTCAGTTTTGCTTCTTTTCTTAAATGTTTCAAAGGATGGATTCCTATGGAAGGAATTACGAGCACATTCACGATATCAATATGGATTTTTTTGTCCGAAATTAGCGCCTTTGAGTATGTAATGAACTCCTGAACATAAGGTAATATGCATAACAACTACTAAGTTAAAAGCATAGTGCACAAATCAAAAGCGAACGAATTTTTTAGACAGTAATTTTTTAGAAATATGAAAAAATACGCCTTTGAAAATCTCTTTTGAAAATGCAGTTTTTTTTAATCAAATTTGGTGTGCTTTCTTTGTATAAAATCGAAAACTTTGAATAATCCAACTTAAAACACTGAACATTTGTCAATTAAGTCACATATCTTGCAACAAATTGGCGAATGACCTAAAACATTATGGTTTTGAATAAATGGCGTTTGTTTTTACAATTTTGAAAATATTTCTCAATGTACTCTTTTTGGCGTTGCAGTATATGGTAACCCTAGGCTAGATAAAACCATGAAATTGATAGACTTAAGTTCAACCGTTTATGGGTTCTTTAAGAAATTCTAAGCAAAGCTTTTTGAAAAATTTTTTGAATAATTTTGAAAATTTCGCAAAGATTCAATTACATGAACATTGAATGATAATCTAATTGATAAAAAAAAACACGAATAAATTTTGATTTTAAATTATTTTTATAGTTTTGTTAGGCATATTTTATACCTAATACAATGAAAAATTGTGATTTGGGATGAAGTTGAATTTTTTTCATATGGAGTCTAGTTGAAAATACACGACATTTTTTTAAGGTTTTCAAACATCAACTTCAGACTTTAAACAAAACTTCAGATAACTCCACCCAAACTTTATGTTCGCTAGATTCCCACATTTGTAGACTTTAAAATAGTGCAAATTTGGCTGCCTTTTCCTGCCATTTTTTGAAGAACGATTTCGAAGAATAGAACCACTTTTTTCCTCAATTTGACTACTAAGTAGGCTTTAGGATCAGTTTTCTAAACAAATCTATTCATAAAACATCCTAATCATATTTTGAAGCACTATCAGTATGATTTTCCGTGTTTTTTTTTTTTAAATCAGGTATAACTCCCATCACATGGTTTAATTACGGTTGCTCAAATATTATTCTGAATAAAGATCAAATCAAACCAAAATTCAAGAGAACTAATTGAAACCTAAAAAACAACTAGAAACTTCAACGATATGAATTTGAAAATATAAAAAATAATAAAAAAAAAACAGAAATAAAAAACTAACAGTAAAAGTAAAAAGTGAGAAAAAATATTTATTTCTCGTTCAAAATTAAAATAAAGTGTTTTGTGTTAAAAACAACCATTTCTAAAATAAATGGTAGTTTGGGGAAAAACAACATACCCTAATTTCAAAATATTGATTAGTATTTGCAAGTTTTTAAAAGTTCTCATCACACATAAAATTTCTATATTGACCCGTTAATTAATGAAAAATAAAAAAAAAACTTAGTACTAGAGCGTTGTCATGTCAATCTGTTTTAATTAAATTTTATTTTTAATGTCATTTCTAGTGAATTTAAAATTCAATAAACATCTCTAGGATGTGAGATATTTTGCAGCAATCTTTTAGACAATTTTAATACAGAGAACTTCTTACTGACTTAATAAAATTTTTCAAGTTCTTTCGATAAAAATAAAAAAAAACTTTTTTAATTATAATATTCTTAAAATATGAAATAATACGTTGTAAAAATATGAAAATTGAAAATTTTTGGAAAGTTTGGGAGATAAAATTGTCGAAAAAAATAGTTTATACCAAGTTTTTTGGGAATTGTGCGCCCGTGGCATAAGAATAGCCTTCTTGCCTTCTAAGCCAACGGTCATGAGATCGAATCCCGGTCACGGCATACATAGTTACACTTTCTGTGAGTTGGTCATGTAGGTATTTGATTTGGCCTACCGGTGGAAAAAGACGGTATTGGCTGAGGAAGCGCAGATTTTTAAGGCTGCTTCTGCTAATTGGCTTAGGAAGTACAGATTTTCAGGCAGCTTTTGCTGACTGTTTACTTTAATGTGGCCTTCCGGTGGGAAAAAAACAGAATTGGCTTAGAAAGTGCAGATTTTTAAGGCTGCTGCTCTTGATTTTTTAGCTTCGATTTTGCCTTGCGGTGAATAAAGACGGAATCGGCTTAGAAATTGTAGATTTTGAAGGCTGCTTCAGCTGGTTGTTTTCTTTGATTTGGCCACCGGTGGAAGAAGACGGTATTGGCTTAGGAAGTGCAAATTTTTTAGGCTGATTTTATGTTATGATTTTGCTTTCCGGTGAAAAAGACGGAATGGCTTTGGAAGAACTGATTTTTAATACTGTTGCTGCTGTTTGTGTGTATATTTGGGTTTGGCTTCCGGTGGAAAAAGACGAAATGGATTTAGAAGCGCAGATTTTCAGGCAGTTTCTGCTGATTGTTTACTTTGATTTGGCCTTCCGGTGGAAAAAGACGGAATTGGCTTAGAAAGTGCAGATTTTTAAGGCTGCTTTTGCTGATTGTCTGCTTTAATTTGGCCTTCCAGTGGAAAAAAACGGAATTAGTTAAGGCTGTTGCTAAGAATGTTTTGGGATTGCTTCGGCTCTGGTAAACAAAAGCAGAGCAACAGGAAAAGCACAGATTGGAAAGACTTTTGTGAAGAATTTGTTCGGATTGGATGAAGAATATGTAGAAAATAAATAAAATTTTAAGATTTGAAAAGCTTTTGTTGAGAATGGAGTGTAGAATTGAGATGAATGATATTTGGAATATAAAATATTGTATTTTAGGAAAACAAAAGTCTGTAAACAAAAGATTCTGTAGAGAATAGAGTTGAGAAGGAATGTAGAGATGAGTTGAAGAAAGTGCAGAAATTAATAAAAATTTGTAGGATGGAGAATAAAGATGTGGAATATGGAATAAAACTTAAGGATATTTGGTGAATTAAATTTTGTTCTAGAAAAAAAAACAAAAGTCGATTAGTAAAAAGTTTTAATTGGGAATAGAATGTAGTGATGAGATCAAAGATGAGCAGAAAATAAATCAAATTTAATAAAAAATAAAATTAAATAATTGTTGTATTCGGCAACACTGAAGATAAATAAAATAAAATAAAATAAAATAAATGTTTGTTATTTTGGCAACACTAGGCAAACCAAACGAAGCAATGTCATTGATCTATTCTTGTGAGCGACAGACGTGTCAAAGTAAATCTCTGAATTGAGATTCATAAGTCAAGTATCCTCGAAAGATGTACGACTTAGTGTTATGTTAATAGTTTCTTTCGAGGAAACATCCAGTTTCATTGAGATCCAGCATGTGGTTTTGATCGTTTATATAAAAAAAAATTTGAAAATTTTCTTTCAAATATTGTTTTTGGATACAGAAAATGAAATTTAAAATCCTGTAGAGTATCCTAAAAAACTCGAACAGTTTTTAACCTTCCACAGAACAGGTTCAAAGTTTCCATCCTAAGATGTAAAATACTGTCTTTATTTAAAATTTCGAAAAATTTTTAAACAGATTGGAGTTTTATAAGGATAAAAAATATCCGATGCATCTATTTTGCAACCTTTCATGTTCAAAACGATCAATTTAAATATTTAGCCCATAATTTTCACAGCATCACCGTAAATGAAAACTCCTAGTGTTAAAGTGTTTTTAATGTTAAACTTTGAAGACTGATTACTTTATTATTATCTAGTAGTGAAAAATCGGTTTTATTTTTGCAAAATCTCTCTACCAAAATAAGCGTTATTTATGAAAAGTGTATTCTTCCTTTTACCAGCAAAGAATCAAAAACTTGATGAAAATTCCCGAAACTATTAAAAGTACTTGGGAAATAACTTCATTACAAGATATTTATATTTTGGCTGGAAGCTTCATGGATATTCGAAACGAAATCAAAATTTTATTTGTTTTCGTACACTCCTCCCATTTTTTAAAGAGATGTGACTCTTAAGGAAACGAGGAAGATCTCTTATTTCAAACAAGGAGAGGTAAATCCGTTAAATAATCAATGAAAAAGAGCGACTTCGCTCGAACAATGTTCAAGTGATAATATAAGTAAACGAATAAGTTTTGCAAAATATTGTTATGAACTTGCAGAAGCCACACAATTTCAAAATAAATATACAAAATCAATGTTAATTATGGCACACCTCGAACTTGGACTATCTTTATGATTTTTATTTGGATTGATTCAAATGTATCTTTTCTCTCAGCCAGACGATTTCTAGTATCGAAAATCCGCTCACTTTCAAAACTGCCTTTAAAAATTTAAGAAAAAAATGCAGAACAACTTTAATGATGTTCAACTGATTTGCCTTAAAAGTATAAAGTGATAAATAGGCAAATCTTGACATAATGGGAAAACTTTTTCTCTTTTCAATAGAATTTTAACCCATTTATGTAAATCTTCATCGATTCGAAAGGTTTTTCAACCCATTACAACCATTCTGTACGTTTTCGATTGTTGTAAAACTTTGGTTTAGCAGAGGAAAGCCAGTATATTGGTCTCTTCTTGAGGACAGTTGCTTATAATTTTACACAGACTTGTTGTATTGAAACATAAAAAAAACACTTTTCTCAGGTAGGATTTTTCTATACAAAATCAATTTTCATTTCAACGCAATTCGGAAGATGTTCTTGATTCCTACATCAGATAGTTTCGAAAAAAACAAGATTGGTGATGGTCCCTTAGGCCCAATTGGGTTCTTTCTCCATCCCCTCCTATTTAGAAGAGAGAGAGACATTTCATCCTTAGGATTATCGAGTGAAAGACCAGAACAGGAGCTGATAGACAAAATCTGACAAAAGATTTGAGTTCAGAACATCGAAATCTTCCAAAATCAGTCATAAAAACCTAGGCACTGAAAATGTTGTTCACCTGTATTATCGATAGTTTTAAAGCATTGGTAATGTTTTAACGTTTCTTTCAAGGAAAGTGTTAAAATGACTTTTTTTATGTTATATTTTTTTAATTTTGAAACGTTAGCGAGAAAACTGTGCAAAAACCAGATTTTTTTCTTCACACATACTTTTTTGTCATTAAAACTTACATCTGAAAAAAAAAATCTAAACATTATGGGGAGCACGTTTTTCAGGAATTCTCATGTTATTTTCATGGTTGAAAAACACGTCCGACTTTTGCATCACCAGATTCCACCGACCTTGTCGCCGTTGTTATCATTCTGTTCACACGAACTCTGACCCAATCCAACCACGTTCCGGATGACGCGTTTCTTGCAGCTCCTCCAAATCGATAGACTCCGGGGACTGAGGTAGTGATTAAAAATTCCTTTTCCCACGCACCCGAGAACACTCGAATTTTAATTTGCTTTTTCTGGTTAAAAAACTTCAAGTCAACTGTCACGCATCTCGAAAGGTTGACACCAAAGTTCAGCAAATGTCAAATTCGAGTGATTTTTTTTGGAATCACGTTTCCTTCAGTTTGAATAATATAAGAGAAGCAGGGAAAAGTGTTCGGTAATCTTACTTACGCGAAATTATTGTTGGTTCGACTTAAGCTTAAGCGAGATTGGGGGCTTTCATTTCGATGTAGGTAGATATTTGAATGCGCAGACCCCTAAGCGTTCAAGGGTGAAAATTGCTAATTAGGGGTGAAGAAAAGCTGGAAATCTAGATCAAAACGGAGTGGTCCAGCAGTCTAGCCAACCAGCATTAAGCAGTGAGTTTTAGTGATTCTTAGCCGGGTCTTGGCTCGAAGAAAGAGGTCAAAATAAATACGAAACCAAAATAATACGACCGATCCAAACAAGCGAAAGAAACCGGCTCAAACCTTGATAAATCGGCTGGAAAGAATAAATACAACGGGCGTCTACTTCAACTTAACGCGAGAGTGTTTAGCCTTGCAGCAGCAGCAGCAGCTCTAGAAATAAGAATAAAAGCAGCAACAGCCGAAAACAGATCGCGGTTTCTGTCAACCCCCCCGAGAAAGAGTATGAGCTTCAACACTTTGGCAGCATCGGCGGCAGTAATGAAGGTAAGATAGGCTCAAAAAATTGATACAAAATTTACTGTTTGCAAAGACCTTATTCATACCTGCACTAAAGTAAGGCGCCTTTCGTAAGTGAGCTTGACTAGGTAAATAGTACCTTGTGATGTAAGATCGATTAAACTGTACCAACCATTCTTTCTCCTGGGTTTGCAGTGTGGTACTTTGGGTGTCGTTGCATACATCGTCACTTGTGGGTGGACATATCGAACCACAGTTAAGTGTTCCAGAAACTGTATGCCATTTAGCGTACCTTGCAGATAGGGTTTGATTTCAGGTTTCGATTTTATGCAAATGAACCTCTTCAAAGGTGACTAAACTTCAACTGATTGTTTTGATACTTTAACTATTTTCAATTTATGCATACGTTTCTGAGCACAAGCTGAAAATTTTCCACAGTATATCAAATTATTAAGTGTTTTTTTCATTTTAGCTTTTTTCTCCGTGCATAAAACATTTAAAAATATAAGACATCAAAAAGACCCATTGGAATTTCTTCACAAAGAGTAGAAGCATATGTTAGTGAACAGGTACCAGATATTGAACACTAATGACAAAAAAAGAAAAAAAAAAGACAAAAATGACAAAAATGACAAAAATGATAAAAATGACAAAAATGACAAAAATGACAAAAATGACAAAAAATGACAAAAATGACAAAAATGACAAAAATGACAAAAATGACAAAAATGACAAAAATGACAAAAATGACAAAAATGACAAAAATGACAAAAATGACAAAAATGACAAAAATGACAAAAATGACAAAAATGACAAAAATGACAAAAATGACAAATATGACAAAAATGACAAAAATGACAAAAATGACAAAAATGACAAAAATGACAAAAATGACAATGACAAAAATGACAAAAATGACAAAAATGACAAAAATGACAAAAATGACAAAAATGACAAAAATGACAAAAATGACAAAAATGACAAAAATGACAAAAATGACAAAAATGACAAAAATGACAAAAATGACAAAAATGACAAAAATGACAAAAATGACAAAAATGACAAAAATGACAAAAATGACAAAAATGACAAAAATGACAAAAATGACAAAAATGACAAAAATGACAAAAATGACAAAAATGACAAAAATGACAAAAATGACAAAAATGACAAAAATGACAAAAATGACAAAAATGACAAAAATGACAAAAATGACAAAAATGACAAAAATGACAAAAATGACAAAAATGACAAAAATGACAAAAATGACAAAAATGACAAAAATGACAAAAATGACAAAAATGACAAAAATGACAAAAATGACAAAAATGACAAAAATGACAAAAATGACAAAAATGACAAAAATGACAAAAATGACAAAAATGACAAAAATGACAAAAATGACAAAAATGACAAAAATGACAAAAATGACAAAAATGACAAAAATGACAAAAATGACAAAAATGACAAAAATGACAAAAATGACAAAAATGACAAAAATGACAAAAATGACAAAAATGACAAAAATGACAAAAATGACAAAAATGACAAAAATGACAAATATGACAAAAATGACAAAAATGACAAAAATGACAAAAATGACAAAAATGACAAAAATGACAATGACAAAAATGACAAAAATGACAAAAATGACAAAAATGACAAAAATGACAAAAATGACAAAAATGACAAAAATGACAAAAATGACAAAAATGACAAAAATGACAAAAATGACAAAAATGACAAAAATGACAAAAATGACAAAAATGACAAAAATGACAAATATGACAAAAATGACAAAAATGACAAAAATGACAAAAATGACAAAAATGACAAAAATGACAAAAATGACAAAAATGACAATGACAAAAATGACAAAAATGACAAAAATGACAAAAATGACAAAAATGACAAAAATGACAAAAATGACAAAAATGACAAAAATGACAAAAATGACAAAAATGACAAAAATGACAAAAATGACAAAAATGACAAAAATGACAAAAATGACAAAAATGACAAAAATGACAAAAATGACAAAAATGACAAAAATGACAAAAATGACAAAAATGACAAAAATGACAAAAATGACAAAAATGACAAAAATGACAAAAATGACAAAAATGACAAAAATGACAAAAATGACAAAAATGACAAAAATGACAAAAATGACAAAAATGACAAAAATGACAAAAATGACAAAAATGACAAAAATGACAAAAATGACAAAAATGACAAAAATGACAAAAATGACAAAAATGACAAAAATGACAAAAATGACAAAAATGACAAAAATGACAAAAACAAAAATGACAAAAAATGACAAAAATGACAAAAATGACAAAAATGACAAAAATGACAAAAATGACAAAACATGACAAAAATGACAAAAATGACAAAAATGACAAATAAATGACAAAAATGACAAAAATGACAAAAATGACAAAAATGACAAAAATGACAAAAATGACAAAAATGACAAAAATGACAAAAATGACAAAAATGACAAAAAGACAAAAATGACAAAAATGACAAAAATGACAAAAATGACAAAAATGACAAAAATGACAAAAATGACAAAAATGACAAAAATGACAAAAATGACAAAAATGACAAAAATGACAAAAATGACAAAAATGACAAAAATGACAAAAATGACAAAAATGACAAAAATGACAAAAATGACAAAAATGACAAAAAATGACAAAAATGACAAAAATGACAAAAATGACAAAAATGACAAAAATGACAAAAATGACAAAAATGACAAAAATTGACAAAAATGACAAAAATGACAAAAATGACAAAAATGACAAAAATGACAAAAATGACAAAAATGACAAAAATGACAAAAATGACAAAAATGACAAAAATGACAAATAAAATGACAAAAATGACAAAAATGACAAAAATGACAAAATGACAAAAATGACAAAAATGACAAAAATGACAAAAATGACAAAAATGACAAAAATGACAAAAATGACAAAAAATGACAAAAATGACAAAAATGACAAAAATGACAAATATGACAAAAATGACAAAATGACAAAAATGACAAAAATGACAAAATGACAAAAATGACAAAAATGACAAAAATGACAAAAATGACAAAAATGACAAAAATGACAAAAATGACAAAAATGACAAAAAATGACAAAAATGACAAAAATGACAAAATGACAAAAATGACAAAAATGACAAAAATGACAAAAATGACAAAAATGACAAAAAATGACAAAAATGACAAAAATGACAAAAATGACAAAATGACAAAAATGACAAAAATGACAAAAATGACAAAAATGACAAAAATGACAAAAATGACAAAAATGACAAAAATGACAAAAATGACAAAAATGACAAAAATGACAAAAATGACAAAAATGACAAAAATGACAAAAAATGACAAAAATGACAAAAAATGACAAAAATGACAAAAATGACAAAAATGACAAAAATGACAAAAATGACAAAAATGACAAAAATGACAAAAATGACAAAAATGACAAAATGACAAAATGACAAAAATGACAAAAATGACAAAAATGACAAAATGACAAAAAATGACAAAAATGAACAAAAATGACAAAAATGACAAAAATGACAAAAATGACAAAAATGACAAAAATGACAAAAATGACAAAAATGACAAAATGACAAAAAATGACAAAAAATGACAAAAAATGACAAAAATGACAAAAATGACAAAAAATGACAAAAATGAGACAAAAATGACAAAAATGACAAAAATGACAAAAATGACAAAAATGACAAAAATGACAAAAATGACAAAAATGACAAAAATGACAAAAATGACAAAAATGACAAAAATAAAAATGACAAAAATGACAAAAATGACAAAAATGACAAAAATGACAAAAATGACAAAAATGACAAAAATGACAAAAATGACAAAAATGACAAAAATGACAAAAATGACAAAAATGACAAAAATGACAAAAATGACAAAAATGACAAAAATGACAAAAATGACAAAAATGACAAAAATGACAAAAATGACAAAAATGACAAAAATGACAAAAATGACAAAAATGACAAAAATGACAAAAATGACAAAAATGACAAAAATGACAAAAATGACAAAAATGACAAAAATGACAAAAATGACAAAAATGACAAAAATGACAAAAATGACAAAAATGACAAAAATGACAAAAATGACAAAAATGACAAAAATGACAAAAATGACAAAAATGACAAAAATGACAAAAATGACAAAAATGACAAAAATGACAAAAATGACAAAAATGACAAAAATGACAAAAATGACAAAAATGACAAAAATGACAAAAATGACAAAAATGACAAAAATGACAAAAATGACAAAAATGACAAAAATGACAAAAATGACAAAAATGACAAAAATGACAAAAATGACAAAAATGACAAAAATGACAAAAATGACAAAAATGACAAAAATGACAAAAATGACAAAAATGACAAAAATGACAAAAATGACAAAAATGACAAAAATGACAAAAATGACAAAAATGACAAAAATGACAAAAATGACAAAAATGACAAAAATGACAAAAATGACAAAAATGACAAAAATGACAAAAATGACAAAAATGACAAAAATGACAAAAATGACAAAAATGACAAAAATGACAAAAATGACAAAAATGACAAAAATGACAAAAATGACAAAAATGACAAAAATGACAAAAATGACAAAAATGACAAAAATGACAAAAATGACAAAAATGACAAAAATGACAAAAATGACAAAAATGACAAAAATGACAAAAATGACAAAAATGACAAAAATGACAAAAATGACAAAAATGACAAAAATGACAAAAATGACAAAAATGACAAAAATGACAAAAATGACAAAAATGACAAAAATGACAAAAATGACAAAAATGACAAAAATGACAAAAATGACAAAAATGACAAAAATGACAAAAATGACAAAAATGACAAAAATGACAAAAATGACAAAAATGACAAAAATGACAAAAATGACAAAAATGACAAAAATGACAAAAATGACAAAAATGACAAAAATGACAAAAATGACAAAAATGACAAAAATGACAAAAATGACAAAAATGACAAAAATGACAAAAATGACAAAAATGACAAAAATGACAAAAATGAAAAAAATGACAAAAATGACAAAAATGACAAAAATGACAAAAATGACAAAAATGACAAAAATGACAAAAATGACAAAAATGACAAAAACGACAAAAACGACAAAAATGACAAAAATTATGAAAACACCTATTCCATACCTCCATTATTCTAATTAAAAACTGAAAGACTCAAATCTTCCTTCAGTGCAAATATCGAACGAACAATTAAAGATTAATAAAAAAAAAAATGGAACAGCTTCCTGCACAATTTTTTCCATTATTTATTTGGCTTTGGAGGTTGGGAATTAGTTTTGAGTGTTCTTTCTAAATGGTGGCATCTTCGACACCACAGCCTCCATCTGTGTAAAATATATCTCCAAGCCCACAAAAACCACTTGAAAAACGGCAAAAAGCATGTTTGCAACAACAGCAACGAAAAAAAAATAAACGAAGTGAATATGCCATTCCGAACGACTTTAAACACGAAAAACATCTTCAAGGGTTGCGATTATCGAACGGTTTGCCATTTGTGAATTGCAATGAAAGGTGCTGCCGATGGCTGGCACCAATCGATGATGATGTTGCTGTTGATGATGTCGGTGGAAGACAATAAAATTCCCTTCTTTGCGGTTATTGGCGACGACCTAAAGGTGGCCGATTGAGGTGTTCTGTTTTGGCAGAAGTAGTTTTAACTTTTTGGGGGAGGTATGGAAACTAAACTGTATCCAAACGAAATTTGCCACCATCGATTTTGAAGAACGATGAGCAGGATTATGCAAACAGCGGCGCGACGATGGTAATTCTGTGCTCTGTGAATGGTATTTTGATGCTATATGGTACTGTCAGAAACTTTGCCAGAACAGAAATCAACAACAGCAATATTTTATTTTAAGTATCGGGTATCTATTCGAAACATCAGAATTGGAGTATTTGGAGTAATTGGAGTTCAGCATTTGAGTTTTGAGATAAAAAAAGGAGTTAGAAATTTCTAGTGATTTGTATTAGAGAGCAAATGTTCTAAGCAAAGGTTGCGAGAATTTTTTAAGCACGTGTCCGGACCGGACAATTTCGGGCAATGCTATATAAAAACCTGGAAAAACCCGGGCTTTTGATTTCAAAATTTACGACCACAAATCCGAGCAATCTCCGGACAAATTTAGTTAAAATCCAGAAATGACTCAACAAAAATCAAGAAAAAGAATTGAGAAAAAAACATATTTTCATCAAAACACATCGACAGATTTTAAATCGTGTTTTTTGCTTCCAAAAACCCTTTCATGATTATTTTTATATTATTTGTTAAAAAAAAAGCGTTTGAATGCATAAATAAAAAAAAAAAACATCACAATTTGTTTTTGTTTTCATTGATTTGCCAAATACGAATTGTTGGGGTGCGGTCCAAACCCTGCTTGGACCTCGTAGTGGACTGTATGGGGGATATTTTTCCGGTGGGGGCAAACCTTGGGCTCCTAGTTGGGTTGGGTATTCCGTGGGGGTGTTGGGTTGTCCCTTGTGATGATAGCAGTCTCTGCACCAGCGACGGTAAGTAAAACTCCGATCGTTTCACAAATTAGGCACACATTTATTTAAGCAAGAATTACACGTTTATTTGGCTCAAAACACACTACTTTCAAACGAATTTATTGAACTACGATACTACATTTAACATATGTTTAACGGCAATAATTTAAACCAAACTGGGTCTAACTTGATCTGTGCCAAATCGCTCTTAAGACTACTCTCGATATAATATTAGGAAAATGGTGAACTTTCTTCGGGATTTTTCTTCATTTTTGTTGTTCTTCAAAAAGTTTAGCTGTGAAGATCAGCTGTTTCGCTAATCATCAAATGTCTTCTCTAATCCTTCTGCTGCGTGGGGTTTCGACCATCGACCATCGCAGCATCGTGTTTAGGGTCCATAGCTAGTCTACCAACACGAATAAAAAATAAAAATTCATCACAATTTGTTTTTTTTTATTTGATTTGCCTAATAAATTGAATAAATCTGTGCATAATCCGGACATTTTTCATTGAAATCCGAGTCTGTAGGGAGGGGAGGTTCCCATACACATTTTACATATTTTATGGCACAACTTACACAATTTTTATACAATATCCATCAAATTTTCTAAAAAACAAATTTAACACCATGATATATCTAATTTAGTATATTGTTGAGCATGTTTCGACATAATCAGATAATGTGCTATATGAAACCTCTTTAACATATTTTAAAGGGGGAGGAGGTTCCCATGTAAAATTCATATAAAATTTGACAGAACTCGAATAATTTTTCAACTATTTCGATCAAATTTGGTATACAACAAAGTTTTAAAGGTTTGAATGAAAAATATATTTTTTCGTTTTCGTGAAAGGGGGCTTCCATACAAAATGAACAAAAATAAGTTAAAACTCGATTTATTTCCAAGGGACCATAAAAATTTATAGGTGACAAAATAATTGATTGAATTTTCCAAAAAGTTTTGGTCTTGGCTCCTATATAAAAAGCCGTAAGTTATAACAATGTACAAAAATTTATAAGAAATTTGCATCAAACTTGCTATTAAACTAAATTTTAAATAATGACATGATTTATCACATGGATGGACAAGTCATGATGTAATTTGACAATTTATTGCACTTTAAGAGCACTTTTTTCAAAAAAATAAAAAAAAAAGGGCAGGATTTGAAATTCTCTTCGAACTTTTGTGGATGCTCCGATACAAATACCAAGTGGTTTGCACCAAGCTGATCTCGGTTTGTGTTGATAGAAATTGATAAAATATTTTTTTCTGTGTTCTAGTATATATTCTACATGAACAATTTCTAAGTCATTTAACTAAGTTTGGTATACAAGTCAGATTTGATAATTGAAAAAATTCCTCCCACTTTCACTTACTCTTTTTTTTTTTGAAAGGATGGGAGGCTGTTCAGAAATAAGCAAAAAAACAGTTTTCTAATATTCTATAATAGAAATAAAAAAAACTTGTTAAGTATAAAGTAAGTAGTTGAGTAGTAGTAGTAGTAGTAGTTAAGTATAAGTATAAATATTCTTAAAATTGTAGTAGATATTTGAAGAAATACTTAATGAAAAAGTAAAATAGTAGTGAGAAATGTCGAAGGTCAATTTCTGAATTCACACAACAAAAATAATTTATTCCTGAATTATTAGTATTTAAGTTTAATGACTTTTTCAAAAATCAAAATTCATAAACTTATATTCATACTGAAAATTCTTGCAAAAATGTCAATCAAATATCAATCAAATAAATCAAGAAACAGCAAGGTAAAAAAAACTTGAAAATTAGAGAATTAGAAAAAACAACATTACAAAAGACTGAAGAAAATAAAACAAGATTAAATTTAAAAAAAAAACGAAAACATGATGAAATATGATACAAAAATACAAAATAAAAGTAGACTTTTTAGAATATAAATCGATTGAAAAATGAAAAAAAACTAAATGAAACAAGTTAAAACAAGATAATACAAGGACACACATGACAAATCAGCACAAAAAAAGATTAAACAGAATTAAAAATGACAAATAAAGATAAATTAATTTTATTTAATTTTCATTATTTTTTTATCTCAGTTTTTCTTATATTGTCGTGTTTTCTGTTGTTCATTTATAGTCTTCTTTCATCTTATTTAACCTTTTCATCGTGTTACTAGCTTACCCAGCGTGCTTTGCTACACCTTGCAGAAATAAATGCAATTTGTTGAAATTATCTAAACTTTTAAGTTTATTTCCGAGATATCATTTTAAATCAATTTCAGCAGATATCAGAAACAACTATTTTTTAAATGAGAACTGAAACTGGCGTTTGGAATTCCAATGCAAAGATAATTTAAGAAGAGAAATCACCGTGAATTTGTTTTATGAAATTAATCTGCGGCTTTATCGGTGAGGGTTAAAGAGTTGAAATGAAAGACGGATAGAAGATCAGAAGAAAATTCTAAGGTGGTGAAAAGAGCGAAGAGCATTTGAAATAGAAGCTTGACCACATACTAATTTCTTAAATTTGCTCTTATTTTTATGTTTTCGACTGTTATTGGTGTTTTATTGTAATATTGGCTATTTTTTGGTCTAGGGATTCAATCAAACAACTTAGTTTTTGAAATGCCCGACGTTTCGACCATTTTTGGTGGTCTCTCTCAAGGGAATGTCCGTTGTTATTGTCAATTTAGTTTTTGTCCAACGTTTAGGAGTCCAGTGTTCGCTGCTCTTGGATTTAATCGGTGAAAAAATAATAATTTTTCATCCGATATTCTATGGTCGCACTTCTACTTCAACCTACTTTTCAAATTATTATAATTTAAAAAGTAGGTTGAAGTAGAAGTCGGATGAAAAATTATTATTTTTCACCGATTAAATCCAAGAGCAGCGAACACTGGACTTCTAAACGTTGGACAAAAACTAAATTGACAATAACAACGGACAGATAATTCCCTTGAGAAAGACCACCAAAAATGGTCGAAACGTCGGGCATTTCAAAAACTAAGTTGTTTGATTGAACCCCTAGACCGAAAAATAGCCAATATTACAATAAAATTAGCTCTTATTGTTCTCGAGATTAGCAAAAAAAACGTATGGGAGCCTCACTTCTCCCTTTCTATCTTTCCAATGGAAATCAAATACCATTCCATGCCAACACACTTCCCTCTTCCTATCAACCCACTGAAAAGAGAAAGGGATACTTCAGATTCGGGGAAACCTTTATCGTACCCTTATATCATCCCATGCCAATTTTGGATCCATTTGGTCGATATGTTCTTCAGTTATACAAAAAAAAAGTATGGAAGCCCCCCTTTCCTTCTCCTTTTTCCCCATTGGAATGAAGGACGGGTCTCAAATAATCATTAGAACATTTCGAGTTATGTTAAAAATAATAAAAGAGGCCCTCTCCCCCTTTCTATTTTCTTATTGTAAAAAAGGAGGGGTCTTAAATATTCATAGAAATATTTTTCGTATCCAAATACTCTCCCATGCCAAGTTTGGTATCATTTGCTTGATTGGTTCTCGAGTTATGCAAACATTTTTCTATTGTTTGGGAAACCTCCTCCCTCCTTTTTCGTTAGGGGGAGGTCTCAAACCATATCAGGAATCTTCCCCGGTCTCTAATACCCCCAATTTCCAAGTTTCACTTTAATCGGTTCAATAGTTTCCGAGTCTACAGGGAACAGACAGAAACCCATTTTCTTCTTCTTTCTTCTGGTTTGGAGCAAAAGGGCTCCTATAGGAGGTCCAGTGACTTGGACTATATGCCCAACCCATTTTTATATACCTTAATCCAGGGTAAGATTGATCACTTTTTTCAATATTTTTCGATTTTTTTTTCTGTTAAGTGGAGTGTAGCATGTTTTATATTTTTAAAATCAGTACTGGACTCCAATGAACGTAAAACATGGTGGCAGAAATTTATTGGACCACTTTAAATTTTATTAAAAATCGATTTCATCTCCGTTTTGAATCTGATGCTTTGGGGTTACAATGATAAGTCTCTATTTTGACGGTTTTAACGAGTTTTCTCGATCATAAAGGATACAAAACACCTTCATAATATTTACAAATGCAAGTTCATCAATATTATCTTGCTTTCCAAAGTTTTCTTTTAAAAACATTAATAATTGAAAAAGTACTATTATGTTGCATACATTCAGTGGCAAAAATTGCTAAATAGTTTGAGCAAATACATACAAATGAAATTTTACCTTAACACATCCCTCTAGGCCCAACTACTATTTCCATTTTAATTTTTGCTTCAAAGTTAACCATTTGATAGGGTTTCTATCTATTTTTCCAAAATGGGCTAACTTTTGGAAAGTGTCCTTATTTTTTAAATATCAAAAATTTATCTTTAAAATACTATAAAAACAGCCCTTTAACTATACATATGCAAAGAAAAATAGTAGTTCTTTCACAGTCAACTACGTTTGCTTCTATATGGGTCATTCCACACCAAGTGACCATGAAAATGCAACGACCCTCTTCGATTCCACTCAAAATCAGTAGGGTGACTTATTATAATGTTAACAATAAAAATCCAGTTACAACTTTGTTTCGAAGACATCGAACCATTTTCTTCAATCTTTAACGTGTTAGGTTTAAAAAACTGTTTTTTTCAAGAGATTTTTTTTACTTTGACTGTAACTCCAAAAACTGATGTGATAGGACTTTGACATATTCAACAAACTTATGTATTTTAATCTGATAAACAACTTTTTCGAAGACATCAAAGCCCTAATTTGAAAAATAAAAAAGATAGCATTTTTATCTCGCTATCGGTGGACCCCTCGGCAAAAATTTTGATGCTAGAATATACTCCACGAAAAATAGAACAATTTTGCCGAAGACTTCAAACGAAGTGATGTAGCAGTTCAAATGCCGGACCCTGTAGTATATGCGGAAGCAGATCCATCTTTTCGGAGGTGTATTTATAAGATGTATTGGCGTAACGGTAAAATTTCACGAACTTCCCATCTTAAAAACTTGATATCTCCGAAACGGCTCATATTGTTTTGAGTAAGTGAGTGATTCTTATGTGAAATTTCACGCTAAATCCATTGGCACCATCAAATCAAAAATAAAAGTGGGGGCATTTTGAGATAATCACAATTTAAGTTTTAAAATGCAAAATTATCTAGTTTGGCAACACTGCCAAAAATTTTCTATCAACTCATTTGATAGCTTATAATATATTCTTTATAGGGATGGTCTTATCTTAACTGTGGCTTCTACCGTTTTTGAGATATTAAAAAAACAAAAACAGTTTTTTTGGCAAAAATTACCAAATTTTCAAAAAAGGGGGGGCTGCCATTTGGGGGAGGGTGGTCCGATTCCTCCAAAACTTTGGATTTTCATATTAACATTATAATAAGTCACCCTACTGATTTTGAGCGAAATCGAAGAGGGTCGTTGCATTTTCATGGTCACTTGGCGTGGAATGACCCATATGTAAGCTTGCCAGATTGCCCGGTTTTATCCGGGTTTGCCCGGATATTTGATGCAAAATTTCGGGAAAGTCCGGTCCGGCCCGGTTGCCCGGATATCGTGAAAAAAGTCCGGATATTGCCCGGTTTTTTTTCACAATTTTCACAAAGAAACCAAAAAAATCAAAGTTTTTGAGTAAGTTGCAGCAAAATCGATTATCGGCAAAGAAATTTTCAACGGTTGTTTCAATTAATTTCGCTGATTTACTTTTATAAACCTTTAAATATCAAAGTGTTCCAAAAAGTAGTTGGAAGTCTGCAATTTCGATTTTTTTGCATTTTTTCTTTGCTTTTATATATAATAACACCCAAATTTTGCCCGGATTTTGGATTTGAAAAATTGAAATCCATGCCCGGATTTTGCCAGGTTTTTTGAAAAAATGCCCGGAATTGCTAGGCCCGGATGGTAGTGAAAAAAATTCTGGCAACCTTACCCATATGCTTTTTGGTGTCATCAGGAGAGCTGTTTGTTTGCGCAAGCCTTGGAAAAAGTTGATACTTTAAGATTTTGAAATTATTTTTTTACTAACAGAAAAAAATTTCAAATACAAACCAAGTTAGATCTATTTGATACTCAATTTATAGGCTTTCAAACGTAGAAAACAGTTTTCAAAAATTCAAACTATAGACTGAGTTATTGATGATGATAATGTGATGATGATGATGATGATGATATTGTGCAAAAATGTTCACAGCAAAAATTGAATCGTGTAATTTTCTATATTTTACGATGCAAATTATGGGGCCATCGCTTAAGATATAAATTTGTGTGCTTGTTTCAAATTACATCGTCATATGTAAAACTTATAGCATCGCGCAATGTAAATTTGAATCAAACGATGGATTTTTTTTTACATCGTTTTAAATGTAATTTTTCCTGCGTGACAGTGCTCTTTTTTGGTGTTAGCTAAAAAGGTTAGGATTTGCTGTTTTCAATAAGATAAAATTAATTGAAATACATTTTGATTATATTTTTATATCTGTTTATTACATACACAAACACATTATAAACTCTCGTTTTTATTTCGAAGAAGTATGTCCAACAATATTTGATTCACTTTACACTTGATGTACAACTTGCTAGTTCTAAGTTAGGATTTTATGTTAGTTTTTAGTGAAAAAAATGCAAAAATTAAAGAACCTACACTATGCTTCCTCTCCAATTCAGGGGTAAGAATCAGAAGCTGCGGGTGGCACCGATACCTGACCGACTGTTTCTCTTGTTCTTACGGAGCTCATCATAGCTGATGGCTTGAAATGTAGCTTGGCTCTTCTATAGATAGATATACTTATAAGTATCGGCTCCTACAGCAGGTCGTGCTCCGCGCCTCAGAACTGGTCCAATTGCATCTCCACGATAAATGAACTTCTGCAAGCTCCGCTTGTTCTTGAAGATCTCGGCAACTGTAACGACGGTCATGGTTTCATATATCCGGAATTGCCAATAGATCGACCGGAAGCCAACTAAACCGGACACAACGTAGACGAAACTGGAGGAGAAAAAATCAGACACCAACTGGCAACAAAACAAACTAATGAGCAACTTACCGGACCAAAACTTTCCGATGAAAGTATTTTGTTATTTATTTCTCGTTTTCCGGATATTTGATAATCACAATACGTATCTTAAAAATCACAGTACTTTCAACGAACTACAAGTAAATTCACGGAACAAACTAAATAATCTCGAACATAGACCAGAAAAACAGAGAAAAACAAGCGCGACCGACGACCAAGACGGGAGAATTTTTTATTTGACGTTTGGTGCAACGAAGCCGTTGATTGTGTGTGTAGGGATGGGCGAATTCATGGCACGCGATGTAAATTTAGGTCTATTCACTGTCATACATTGTAGCGGCGTGTAAAAATGGGCTTAAAACTATTTTAAATTCCCAGTCATGATTATATTTTTGATTTTAGGCTTCAATCAATGTAAATTTATGTCTAGAATGAATTGGGACTCTAAATTTTTGCATCGTTTATTAAATTAAGTTTAGTGTGAAATTAATTATTTTTTGCTGGGTTGGTCATAGATACCTCGGTGATCAAAGTTACCCCGTTTTACGGTATCTACATATATTAAGGTTGCCAGATTGCCCAGTGTTATCCGGGTTTCACGAATATTTAATATTAAATAAGGGAACAGTCCGGCCCGGCCCAGTTGCCGGGATTTCATTGAAAAATTTCCGGATTTTGCCCGGAATTAATTCACTTTATTTGGCAATTCAAACAAAAAAAAGAAACAAAATGAGAGGTAATTTTTTTTAACCTCCAAAACCAAGGAATATTGAAAGAAGGTAGTGCCGAGAGCCATATTGGATTTTTTTCGTGACGTCACTGTTGCCGAGCTGTCGAAGGTTTATACTGGTAGAACTCAAATTTCAAATTTAAACACATTATAGAACTAAATTAAAATCCAATTTGATTCGGATTATGTTGTAAGGTTACTAGTTGATTGTGCTATGAGGTTTCTTTGTGTTTAATAGACTGCAGTGCGTATTATTCTTGAATTTGTCATTGAATGCACAGTCATGCTCTATGTGAAACGAGCAAAAATAATAATTTTCCCCTTTCAAAACGTCTGATTGGTAGTTTATGGCAGTGCACCTCATCGTCATGATTTGAATCTAACATGGTGTACCATATGAATTTCTAATTTAGAACCATTAACCCCTATAAAACCATTGCAACTTTAGTTTACTAAATTCCAATAAAAGATTGTGGTTGGATTCGAAAAATACTATTTTTGGTTATTTTATTTTATCAAAGATTCAAACCTAACTGATTTAAACATTTATAAGCAAAATTTTGAACTAATTATCAAGTTTTGTCAATTTGAGTTAGGATACGTCAGCAACTTCAATCGTCTGAATTAAAGCAAAACAACTACTACATTCAACTTTTTAAGTATCAGTCTTGAAGAACAATAATATTTCTAGAATTGTGTGCTTCCAAAGCTGAAAAAATCTCAAAATTTTGCTAACAAAAAAGGAAAAATTTCCATATAAATTCACAGATTATTGGCAACAGTGACGTCACAAGCGGTACTAATACTAAAGCAAGGCTGCCTCGGCACTACCTCCTTTAAATATTCCTTGCTCCAAAACGAATTTTTTAAGAAAGTTTAATAAATATCATCATGAAAATTGTTAAGGAAGTCCTAAACAGAATTTTCAATCTGTAAATGAATTTTGATGGATTTTTTTTTTAAGTTTATTTTTCTAAATTTTTGTTGAGAAATTTCTTAGTTTTAACCGAATTTGCCGGGATTTTGCCCGGATTTCGCCGGTTTTTTTTTTTATAAAATTGCCCGGATTTGTCCGGCCCGGAAGAATGCTGAAAAAACTCTGGCAACCTTAACATACATAGATAACTTGTTCTATCTTTTTCTCATCTGTTGTATTTTTTCAATTGTTTTAATTTGTTATCTACTTTTAGTCGTTTATGTTGTTTTATCTGTTTTTCTTTGTCTTGTCCTTTTAATTTTGTTTTACCTACTTCCGCCTTACCTTAAAATTTTGGGTATGTTTCATGCTATTCTTTTCTCTTTTAACTTTTATAATCTGTTTTATCATATACAGGCAATGTTTAACTTTGTTTCTATTTTCTAATCTTGTTTTACCTTGTTTTGTTTTATGTTTATCTATCTTGTTTCATCTTGTTTCGCTTGTTTTTTTGTATTTAGTTCGGTTTGTCTGGTTTGATCTTGTTTTACTTGTTGACTTGTTTCATTTTCTCATATATTTTTCTATACTTTTTTTTCCTCGTTTTATCTTGTTGCGAATCTCCCACGTAAAAAAAACCTGTTTGTTAGTTTATGTTCAATCCAGTTTCTAAGTACAGAGAATAGAACTGTTTTTTTTGAATCAGAACACTATTTCTAACTAATTTTGCTTTTTTTTGCTCTCTTTTCAGGTTAGTAGCATTTCACTTGATGCAACTTTGAACAAGTATGTATGTGAGATTAAGTTTTATTAGGAATTTGAATTTATATCATAGCTTGTGCAGAACATCGTTGTGAGCGGGCGAGTTTATGTAAGATTGCGTTATTCCGCACTACAAGCTCCCAAACTAATCTTCAAACAACCTCTGCCTGCTGCATGCGATATGTCCAACCTTCCGAACAAATCAATCAGCTGCCCAGGGAAAACACTCAAACAGAACTTAAAAGCTCACTCGGCGGTGCTCGGCTGGCAGATACCGAGGGTATTTAGATGGATAACTAGTCACCATGACGTGACAGACAAACAGACAGACAGTTGAATGTGCACGTGCCAGCAGCCACGGAACACGAGATATGGCCAGGTAGTTGATGAATAATGTCAATTGTCGAAACAGAAAACCATGGACTTGCACTTGAATCCGGTTTCTTTTAGATTTGTTCGCCTTGCTGGAAATTTTCCCCCGGCATCTAGGATGTCGGGCTAAAGGGAAGTCACGCTCCTGTGCCTCATCCCCGAGATGTGGGGGAGGTTGATCATCAATAAAGTCGTTCGTTGTTCTCAAGTCACTTGAAAACTATCGACGATGATGATCATTGCATCTAATCAAAGTGCTGGCTCTCTAGATAGATGCAATATAGAAGATTGACTAGACCCCGAGACGCCAAACGACGACGATGACGAGATTGGAGGAAAACCATTGCTGGCCCTCGGCAGGGGCGGTCCTAGAGTTGGCTCTTGGGGGGGGTGATTTTCCAAATTTTCTAAAATCAGTCAATAAGAAGAATCGTAAATATCTGGCGGAAAAACGTGTATTTTGAGAAACATAGTGTTGAATGAAGGAGGGGGGGGGGGGGGGACTAGTTTGCAGTTGCAAATAAGTCTTTTATTTAGTAGGTTTATATACTTGTAGGTTTGTAATTTAAAAATAATTGAAATTTAAGAAAAATAGTGAAAACTTTTAACAAATTGCCTCATTATACTTATTTTGAAATCTTTTTATTAAACAATCTGCGAATCATAGATGTTCACGCCAAAAAGTGTTGATAAAAAGATAATTTTCGTAATTTTACATTTGGAAGTTGAAAAATTATAACTTTAAGAATTATTAAAAAAAAATTTCCGATATAAATGTTATTTCACAAATGAAAATTAAACACAAATTGTCTTTGAAGAAAATTCACAATTATTTGAGAAAAGTGTTTGTTAATAATTGGTATGAATTAAAAACTGAATATTTAATTATTTTTCTGAAGAATTTTGCTGAATCGTTGTTCGAAAGTATCAAATTATTATTAATTCTTGTTCAAATTCTTCAATTTTTAATTATAAATTTAATTCTAAATTAAGATCTTCATAATCATATTTTTAGGTATAAAGCGTTTGAAACTTCATTTTCATTTGTTTTTCTCTTGAGTTTCAAGCTCTCATACTAGTGTAGTAGATATGTTATGGGTTTTGTTGAAACTGAATCCAAAGAAAAAGTAACTAATCTGCAACGAACTATTCATGAAAAAAGTGATAAGTAGATTTTTCTTCATGCTCTCAATATTTTTAAACTTTTTTTATGACGTTTGAATTAAATAAAAACATATTGAATAAAGAGTCAATTTCTGAAAGTTAAAACTATTTCAAAATTTCAGTGAAAATTCATAATCAATTGCATTTGAAATAACCAAACTTTCAGATTCAGAGTGGATTTTATAACCTTAAAAATTAAGCTGGATTTCTACCTCAAATTTTAGATATTATTGTGTAGATAAACTAAAAACAGTATCTTCGATATAATTAGTGTGAATCCTGAAATCCAGCCTTGTTGGTCAAAAATTAGAAAAATGTCTTTCAAATATTCAACTTGAGCGATTGTCTTGTTTCCGAGAAAATAGTTGGGGATTACGGATTAGTTTTATCTCACCTGGTAAAAATTAAAACATAGGCAAGTTTTTAGAGCCTATGTTTTATAAATTGGTTCTGGAAATAAATTTCTGAACTCGATTTCAGCTTTCATTCATCACCTTTAGTTTCAGAAGTAGTATTTTCAGTATTTTTCGAAAATTGAATAGATATCATTGATAGAGATGTGCCGAATAGTGCGAACGGCCGAATACCAACTATTGGCCCTTTTCAAGTATTCGGTGAAACGAATATTCTGAAAATGAAAAATCGTCAATAAGCTTAAAATGTGTTCATAAGTGCCGTCTGCATCACCGAATATTCTGCAAAAAAATACCATTGTGTGTAATATTTTAAAAGTGATGATAGAATTTCAAAGCAAAAGTGCTATTCAAAGCAGGTGAAAAACACTATTTTTTTGTGCTTTGTATAGAATCTGAAGCATAACTGAACAACCAATAATTAATCTAAGTTTCACATTTTTAATGTAATTTTAAATAACCATAAAATCCTCATAGGTAATTGAAATTTATTTTTATAATTTTAATCATAATTTGGTCTCAGAACAACTTTATCGAATCCATTTCTTACTTAATTAACTTTATTTTGAAAGATTTAAATTAAATAATTCATTTTTTTTATAAAAAACTATTGATCATTATTTAAATTGTTTAATTGTGATAACGGCTCAAATTGAATAAGCCAAAGGGGTATAAAAGCATAAAAGCTAATGAAAGACGTAAAATATCACAGTTAATAAAAAATGGAAAGAAAAATAAATGATTTACTTAAAAAAAAGAAACTTATTACGAGTTAAATAAACTTTAAATTTGATGTGTTTGCCCATTTTCCATATATTTATCTTAAATTTTAATTTCTCTTTCAAACTTCAAAGTATGTAGATTGAAATTCTAAATATCAGAAAATAGTTTAAGTTATGAAGAATGGTTTTATATCAATAAATAAAAATCGATCATTTTTGCTACGTCGAGGCGAATACAATCCAAGCTCATTTTTTTCAAAAAAAGTTTCAAAATAAGAATTTATTTTTTAAAATAATCTTCTGAAAATTAAATGTTTCTTTTTAATTAAAATTGTCTAGACAGTTTCGGTATCTTCAATCCGGAAAACAATATGAGGTTTTGAGAATCTCAAATTGAGATGCATTCTGTAAATCGGAGATAGCAATGAAAATTAAACCAAGAAATGGAAATGTAGTATTAGGAAATGTAGATGTAGGCAATAAAAATCGAATCTGTCCAGGTGGACATCTTTGGGAGGGGGTAGGGATTGTCAAATGTCCACACTTTTGCACGGAGAGAGAGAAGAGAGTAAAAATCTAATTTTTCTGTCCACGTGATATCTGGACGGCCACAAAACTAATTTTAACCTTTAAGTGCTCAAGTCTGTTTTACTTCTAAAAAGGATCGAGATATGTTGATCCATCAAACATGGAGCAAACCGATCTGCAATAACTCGTAAGATAATAAAGTTATGGTCGAAACAAGTTTGCTGGCATTTATTGAATAAACTGGCTATTTGGTAAACATAATCAAAAAATGATTAAATTATGGCTAAAATTTTAACAAAGTTAGTCTGAAAAAAACATTTTCACTAAATATCCAAAAAGCGAAAACAACTCATGAGCTTTAAATATAACTTATCAGATTAGCGATACGTTGTTTGATGACAGAGACCCGCACGAAAATAAATTGAATATTTTGCATGATCCCAAACTTATTGAGGGGTAAGCCCAAGCTTTTGATCGATAACTCAAGTAGCTATTTTATTCGTTTGAAGCACTATGTAAATTTTGAGCACAAAATTTAAAAACATGTATTTTGACATTTATGAAAAAAGAATCAAATGCATTTCCCTACCCTGAACTGATCGGGTTGAAATATAAAGTGCGATGTTTTGGAAATTTTCCAACGTTAAGCCAAGTTCAAGTCATATTAAGTCAACATATACATTTTGCCACAACATACGAAAAAGGTTTTGATCATCGACTTTAAAATGAGATCAAAAGATATGCAATATGTCATAAGATGACTGAGATATGACCAAACAAATTTTCTTGTTTTTGAGGGGGTGATCCCAAACTTATGGCCGGTAGCGTATATGGTCAGCAAATTCTTATTCAACGCTGTAAGTACCTCAACAAAAGTTATTTGATGTAATTCGTTCCAGAGAATTGCAAGTTACAGCTGTTTTAGTTTGGCGGACCGACTTTTCTTTTCAATTTTAAGCTATTAAGTGATTAATAAATTCATTTAATGAACAAACACCCCCACGGAGTGGAAAAATTTGAGAATTCGAAAGTACACCTACTATGAAAAGTGCTTAGTTTTTATATCTAATTCAGCGTTTGCGAGTATTTCGTAACGGTTTTTTGCCGCTTGGGGGGGGTGATCACCCCGATCACCCCCCCCCATAGGACCGCGCCTGGCCCTCGGTCGGTCCGATTCTAGGCTGATGGATAATAATAGATAATTTGAAATACATGTCCTCCAAGGTGAAGCGGGAGGAAAGATCTTGTTTTAGAATGAATGAATGAATGGCAATGCAAATTGCATTTTGCAAAGCTGGATAATGCATGGAAACAAATCTATTGAAAGCTACATATGAACTTATGCCGTACCGTAGCTAACTGTTTTATGGCACAAAAATTCTTTAACTAAATTAGTTCAATTTCTATTCGAAATCCTTATTTCGAGACCTAAAAAAAAATCCAAGCTAATATTTATATATTTGTTAAATTTTTTTTTAACACTGGTACAGCGGTTTTCTATATCATCATGAAATCAACAATAAAAATCTTTATTTTTGAATAAGCTACTTTAATATCTATTATTGATAATGTGTTTGTAGTACAAAGTTGGTAGATGAGTTTGTTTCTATTTTTTTTCTTCTGAATTTATCGGGTATTCTCCGAACAGATCTCTTTTAATTTGTTTTTTTTTTAAATAACTGTTAAAAAAACTTTTTAAATTAAGGTTTTTTTTTTGGAAAAATGAGGATTTTTCTGCAAATCACTATTGAATTTTATTTTATCCCTGTAATATAGTTATCTTATTCAATTACCAAGGCAATACCATTTGAGCCAATCAAAAAACTTTAAGTATATTTGATGGAATCCAGAAATTGCAACACCATACGAGCTCCGTTTTTACCTTACACCTACACTTAGAAACGCTGACCCCAAGAAGAAAATTCTTACAGTGTCTTTTCACATATGACAATCTGAGTGGCAACATCTAAAAAAGTGAGCTGTTACAAAATGTCAATATGGTTGATCATACACGTGAAATTATGTTTCGAAGAGAATAAATAACTGACAGTTATGTAAAAGAATATAAATAAGTGGCTAATTCGAAGAAACACTGTACAATTTTCAGACGTCTTTCTTTACTGACGCTTCTATCTAAGACTTTATTTTACAGTTTCATTCTTGGACTTTTCTTCTATGAAAAATGTTACCGATGCAAAATTTGCATACAACTTTCGTTATTAGATGAAAAGTCTGTCACGAGCACAAATCTGAGAAGAATATCGCCTCGCTGCTGAAGCTGAGCACCAAGTATATGACAGATGACTATGTGTGAAGATCATCGGTAATGGGTAAAGGTTGTTTAGTTTTGCAACAAATCAATGTTGAAAATTTGCCGCCAAGCCGCCGCTGCGTTGCTGTCCTCATGCTAAGTAGAGATTTATGAGTAGATATCGGGCTGGGTAGTAGATTCGATGGATGTTTCGGATAGCTAGGTTGGTACCTACCTTACATGCATACATCGATCAAATGAATGAAAGAATGAATGGGCAGCGGCAGTCGTTATGATGAACAACAACGGTGAGTTGTTTATTGAGGGCGATAATATAAATGGTAAAGAAACAAATGCCGGTATGTCACATCTCTTTGGTCTCCCGACTCGAGAGAGCCGTTTGCAAAATCTCCAATGGCTGCTATTGCCGCTTTACGTAAGTGCAGATAATGATCGCTAATCAGTCGATGACCTTTCTGGATCACATTGGTTGACCAATCTTGCAATTTTTTTTGCGAAAGCGCTTGGTTCTGACCGTCAGGTCATTTCACATAGTCTTGCCAATGACAAACGAAGCATGGTGAAATGTTGGCAAACTTCAGAATGATGAATAAATTATCTTGGATCTTTGAAATAATTTCTTCAGACTTTTACGTGTTTAAAATCCAATGATTTATTTTGTTCCAGTGTAAAGTAAAAGCTTTGGAATCGTTTTTGTAATCTAAAATTCTATCTTCCTTATGTTATACATTTTATCAAGCTTTTTAAGGTTTCCAGAACAGTTTGAGTTTTCTGTGGTTGTTTTTCTTGTGGTAGCTTGAAATAAAACTTTTAATTTCTTGGATGAAAACAAAGTCTTCATTTTGACATTAAAATTGAATATTTTGGAATGATTTTGCAAAGTAAGCTAATATACTCTATCAAATGTGATACATTCGATTACAAATATAACTTTTCAATAGAATTTTGTCGCTTATTCCACAATATATGTAACATTCTTTATCAGGTAAAAGTTCATATTTGACGTCTCATCATACCATGGGTATTTCTAATGATTCAAGTTTGACAACACTTTTCGTGACCCTGATTTATTTAGTACCACTGTTTGATAAACCGTTAAATCCAGTTGCAAAATCAAAAAATCTAAATAAGCAATATCGGTTTCCTATCATCTCCACCTTCAAGAAACTTTAGAAGAAACTTCAAATTTAAATCAACAAAATACTGGAATTGGATCATTTTGTTGATCTTTGATAGGGACCGAGACATATGAAATTTAATCGTAGAAGCTTTTATTTAAATCTGTTAAAAAAATTAATAGATGGGAACCAAATATTTTTTATTTTCTTTTAATTGGAAGCTTTTTTCAAAACTTTTTAGATTGTCAAATATCATATATTAAGAAGTCAAATCAAGATTTTTATAACATCTTTATTTTTTCTTCTATACGATTAGTTTTGTATACGTTTTTCAAAAATTTGAACAGTTTTACTACATCAAAGCTGCTGATCGCAAATGTTAATCGATTTTGATGATGGTTTAGGTTATTTATTTTAGTTTCTTAATATTTCAAAATTTTATAGATATGTTCTACCAAGTTATCCGTAATTGGTTCCAATTGAAAAAAGTCACGGAAAAAAATATTTTTAAATTATTCATAATTTCTGACGGCTTTGCTGTATCTAAGTTTTTCAATGATCTTTAAAATTGTCAACAATAAATCTATCAGACGATGTATAAATATGTTGGGATCCGATGAAAACTTTGACCGCTATCCTGGACTCTCCGGTAGAAAAAAATCTTACTTGAAACAAATGACATCCGATTTTATCTTTGCTTCGCTGTACCTCATTTCCCAATAAACAGATTTTTTAGACTCAAATTTAAGTTTTTTCTCGTTATCATTTTCATAGAACATACCTGGTCTTTCAAAAATCTCGGTTCTTAAGTATATCGGAATGAATATTGAGATGATCTAATTGTGACTCAGACCGCTTTAAAAATGGAAGTTTTAAATCAGGGATAGAAACTTTGATGATAGTTTTTCAATCTTAAATCATCTCACTTCAGACATTTTTTTATACATTCATGTCTTCAAATGTGTTTGAAATGAAATTTTATAACATTCTGAAACTACAACATTTATAAAGCATCTAATTTGTGAGATCCCTAAAGTTACTTTAAATCAGTGGTTTTTGAAATGGTCCCTACCTAGAGGTGCCAGGTGTCCTGATTTATCAGGATTTGTGCTGAGGCCGTCCTAATTTTTCAAAAACTCTCGAGTTGTCTTGATTTTTGAAAATTAGCTTATAAAATGTCCTGAATTGCCCCGATATTCATTAAGCGTTCTCAAATATAATTGAATTTGTTGTAAAATAGTGAGAAAGTCAAATAAATAGTTTAACCCATTTAACAGATGGTATTCTTCGGTTCAGATGATATTTAAATAGTGTTTTTCGATATGAACTCCACTTCAGCCAAGAAGCTGCTTAATGCTGTTGCATAAAGCAAGGCGTTTACAACACCTGTTTTGTGCCTTTATTTATGCAATTTAATCAGAGCTGGCTAATAATTCCGTGAATTAAGAAGTGTCCTGAAAAATCCTGATTTTAAGCTTCGCGTTGTCCTGATTTTTGACGAAACCCTACCACCCCCTGGGGGATGTTTAGAGCATCTAGGGTGGGGGCGTAGTTTTTAAATTTGGGTGGCGTTGGTTGGATGGGGTCAGGAATTAAATTTATAATGTCACAATAACGAAACAACGTCGAATTAAAATGACAACGAGTTAGTCTAATGGACAACCATGAAATTGAATTGTAGAACTCAATACCAAATTATAGATAGGTTAAAGGATTATATTTATAATTTCACCGAGCTACTTGCTCTTAAATTTTCAAATATTTTGACTACGAACTGTTTACAGATCTGGTTTTGATAGTTTGTTCTGGGTTTTACAAAAGGCATTAATTTTGAAAGGCAATGCTTAGAAATTTTCATGTATTGCAATGTAGACTTAAGTTTTTGCTGGGCGAAAAATTGTTTTTGAAAAAAACTGGGAGAAGGCGCTTTGATAGATTCAAGGAAAAGAAAATTGACAAAATATTGACATACTGCCCTAAATTTTAAGTATTGATTTTTTCCTCTTTGATTTAATCGATTCAATAATTAAAATATGACATTTGTAATGGTTTCGCCATCAAAGTTATTCGTTTATCAATAAAATTGCTGGAACTGAATAATTGGAATTTATGCTAATTTGAAGATTCGTAAATGTTGCTACAATTTGAACAATTTAATATTTCATTAAAACAAGTTTTAAATTAATGACTTTTTTAAATCTATCCTTAATTGCAGTATTTAGTTTGGTTTTTAAATAATAGGTTTTTTTTGGAAAGGGGACGTTGAGCTCGAAAATACAGCAAAAGGGGGCGGTGAGTGGAAAAAGTTTTAAAACCACTGCTGTGAACTCTCCTTAGACTATATTTATTCAAAAAAATTGTTTATCTGAATTTTCACTGAACTTTGAATTATAGAATTTGAACTTTTACAGCTTGAGATATTGTTTGAATCTTTCTAACAACATATTTTAGCTTTATTATCTTAATTTTAATTCAATACCGGTAAAGCTACAATTCAGAGCATTGAAAGGCATTATTTTTTTTTAACTAAATTGAACACAAAACTTTTGCTTTCTACGTAGAAAGCAAGGCCGTGCGAACGGGGGGTGTTTTAGGGGTTTAACCGACAATTTCGATTTGCATTTCAACCAACCTTTAGCATAGAAATTCTAAACTTGATACACAAAAACCCTACCTCGTCTTTAAAATGAGTTTTTATTCAGAAGTGTAACCAAACAGAATTTGAAACATTTTAACTACAAAATTAATTCACCGAATACAAATTTTATGCATCAACAAGTTGGAAGCCAAGTATCATGATTCACGATGGTCATCAGCAAATTAAAATCTCAAACCTAGTTTTCTCTACTTTTTACAAAAAAAAAAGATTTACCAAAAAATGTGCTGATATGAAATATTATTCAACAAACCAATTTCAAAATCAATTTTATTTTGTGTTTTTTGTTCTTCTAAGTGCTCAACATCACATTCAAAAACGTTTCGATTAATTACACAAGGCCATGAAATAAAAATCCTTCGAGGTGCAAAGAATTTAAAAGCTAATTTTGACTAATTTAGGTGCCCTGAATCTAAAGATGCAGATTTACTATCAGCTTTTATTTTTTTAATAACTTTTGCAAAAATTTGAAAATCATTTAAGAAATTTCTGCATTTTAACAAAACTTTAAAACAAAAACACGAGATCTAAAAATCAATTTTCAACTTCCCTCAAGATTTCAAGTAATTTTGAATTCTGCGAATAAGTTATATAGGTTTTCAATTTGTGTACTTTTCCCCCTTTTTGTTGAAGTTTTTAATCAAATTGAATTTTAAATATTTTTCAAGCAAAAGTCTAATCGTTTTGCAGGTTTGAAGAATTTTTTTTTATGAACTATAGAATTTAACTTTTTTAGAGCATGCATCATCATCTTTGAAATAATATTCCTTAATTCAATTAAATGGGTATAGTGAACAAATTCAGAAGCAGATTTGTTTTCTGTATCCGTAGATCTGTTACTTTATTAGTTATCATCAATGATTGATTTCGCTTAAAACTGATGCAGTTTAAAGCTTATAAACTCCATATCACCAAAACGCAAGGTGATAAACAAAATTTGACAATAGATTCGAGTTCAGGACACTTAATTATACCAAATCAATCATTCAATCATAGGCATCAAATTGCTGTTCCTTGAAGTTATCAATCAAATTCTTTTTTAAATCTTTCTAAAATAATTGGACGAGTTTAATAAAAAAAATCCTTCTAAAATAAAAAAAAATCAATCTTTTTTTTCTTCATATTTTGATCAAATTTTTAAATGAATTTGGAGATTCTAAAAAAAACTCTTTAAAATTTTTGAAATATTTTTTTTAGCTTCTCTTTGTTTTTCAATTCTGAATTTTTGTGTTCTAAAAACAATCTACTTCTTTTGAAACTAAATTTTTGATAAGATCTCCTGCCCTTTTCAGGACCCAATATTCCGATTGATAGCGATAAAATATTCAGATCTTAAAATTTTAAAGGTTTGGTAGGTTTAAAGGTTTTAAACTTCGATTGAAAATTTATAAAAATTTATCTTATTTTCATTATATTAAATAATGTTTTTTAATCGATCATGAATTTTAATTAATCTTATCTATAATTGATTTGATTCGAAGTAGCAACTTTAAAATAACATTTTAATGCGCAATTTTAACTTAATTTGTATTATCTTTGTAGTTTGAATATTTACAACAAAACTTGGAATTCATTATTTTTATGTTATCAGTTTCATATTAATCATTTCCCAATCTGTAATTTGTCAGTATAATTGAACAGCTATATTATAAATATATGTAAAAAGTTATTATTTTGAATTTAAGATTTTTTTTTTGTATTTAAGGGTTTTAACTTTGACTTTGATCACTGGCAGTCTTGAAAAAAATGAAATATTTTCTTCTTTTCATCAAATAAAATTCAATTATCTACTATTGAAGTTCAAAATGTTTTTTATAAATCGAGAATTCACATTTTTAATCGAGATATTTTTTTCCCAAATTCAAGATACTACACTGGATTTTTTGATCAATCTTTCCATTGAAAATGAAGAAAAAAAATATGAAATAAGATTAATGGTAAATAACAATCATTATACTTTTCTTAACATTTTTTATTATAGTAAATTTTAAAATTGATCTGACCTTTTTTTCGAAAATTTAGATTTTTTTCAAATCAGGTGTTATATTTTATGTATTCTATATCTGTGTTAATTCTCATGTCCAAAGCTTTATTCAAAATCTTGATTTGCATTTTTTTTTCTGGTGTTTCAGAAATATTGATTTCAAATTTGAAAACTAAACTGCTTAAAATTTATTTTCAAGCAAATTTCTAGTTCAGAATAAGGAACATTATTTTGAATGATTTATCAATGACTTACCGGAAGTAGCATTGATTTGAAACATTCATTTTCATTCGCTTGGAAAATTGTGATTATTTTTTTTGTTATCTTATTTTAATCGCCGCCGGGATATATTCTTATTTAATTTTTGGCATTTCGGCGAGTTGTGAAAATTCAAGGTAGAATATTTAGAAAGAACATGAAAGTATTATAGGTGGAAAGATCAAAGCTAGAGCGCTTTGGGTAGAAGAAATTGAATAGTTGGTGAAAATGTGAGCAGGGCTTTTGTTTTGTGAACAGCTTTTGAACTACTTGCGTGATTCTTTGCCGCGCGCCGTTTCAATGTTGATAGGAAGCGATGAAGAAACCCATCGCATTCCTACCCACATTGAAACACGGACGGGTCGAACACATGAGATTGTGTCCGACCGGGCAAAAAATCACCCAAGCAGCGCTCACATGTGCTGTTCTATTACTAAGCCAATTCTATCGATGCGTGCTACTTTTTTAGGTACATCGGATGGTTGCTACTTTTTGTTTCGCATATTATCCATCCGATGCCTTACTTTTTTGCCAAATGCATCGTGGTGAATTGTGTTGTAATTTTTGTTATCCCATTTCCCCCCTTCTTTAGCCAAGTGATTCTGTTATCTTATTTTAATCGCCGCCGGGATATATTCTTATTTAATCCGATGTACCTAAAAAAGTAGCACGCATCGATAGAATTGGCTTAGTAATAGAACAGCACATGTGAGCGCTGCTTGGGTGATTTTTTGCCCGGTCGGACACAATCTCATGTGTTCGACCCGTCCGTGTTTCAATGTGGGTAGGAATGCGATGGGTTTCTTCATCGCTTCCTATCAACATTGAAACGGCGCGCGGCAAAGAATCACGCAAGTAGTTCAAAAGCTGTTCACAAAACAAAAGCCCTGCTCACATTTTCACCAACTATTCAATTTCTTCTACCCAAAGCGCTCTAGCTTTGATCTTTCCACCTATAATACTTTCATGTTCTTTCTAAATATTCTACCTTGAATTTTCACAACTCGCCGAAATGCCAAAAATTAAATAAGGATTATTTTTTTTGTAATTTATTATTTATTGTGTGATAGTTATAAGTAAGGAGATTAGAAATCAATTTGCTTAAATCTTAAAAACACTATTAGAAATCATTATAAAAAAAATACTTAGAAATAAGAATTTTTTTCGGATTTCCATCCTAAGAAAATATTTCTGGGCTGAATAAGTTAAATTTAATTTTTTTTTTTTTCATATAGTTACAAATTTTTCAACTTCAGACGTCTAGATTAAGCTAAACAACAGAATACTTTCCTTGGCAGGAATTTTCTAAGCAATCCGTTGTATGGAATTTTTGGTATGAGAAGATTATTATCCTGAACTTTTATTTTTACAAAGCTTTTTTTTTTTAAATATCTCTGACTTTAAATAACTTTACAATAAATTATTATACCTGAATATTGCCAAAAAAACATATTTAAGTTACGATTTAAGTTTTTTAAAACTGGTTCTGGTAAAAATCAGTTGAAGAAGTGTCGGTATGTTAAGTGTAATAAAATGTTAACTCCTTAATGCATGACTTTTCTTTAAATGAGCAGTAGATCCTCATTTATTCGAGCTCCGATTATCCGAGCTTCCAAGTTATCCGTGCCACAATTTTTATACAAAATCCATATAAAGTTGTGTATTATCTCCACGATGTATTGTTGTGCTTTTTGATTGACGTTTAATGATGAGTTTAAAGTCTAAAGTTCCGAAAAACCTCGATAAAATTCCATAAACAATCCATGTATATATCGGGCAATGCGCCTGGATGGTATGCAATCCAGTGCAAAAGGATAGGTTTGTCAATGTATTTCGTGTAGTCCGAGGTTTCACTTATCCGAGGTGGTCCTTGCCCCGACTTCCTTCGGATCAGCAGGGTTTTGATGCATTTACTGATTTAGTGAAATTATATCATTAAATTTCAAATAATAAAAGAGAAAAGGTTTAAAGTCGTTATTTTCAATATTATAAACTTTATTTCAATTTAATTCAATTTTTTCTCTAACATCTCACCATAAATTAAAAACAGTTTTAAAATGTCCAAAGTATTTTTTTTTTTAATTCTTAGAGTATATCTATAGATATATAGCTAAAATATATTCTTTAATATTGTTATTTTGAGACTAAATATGAAAATGTTCCTTATTTGGTATAAGATTGCCAGATTGCCCGGTTTTATCCAGGTTTGCCCGGATATTTAATACAAAATTTAGAAACAGTTCAGCCTGGCCCGATTGCTCGGGTTTTATTGAAAAATACTCAGATTTCGCCAGGATTAATTCACTTTATTTGGCAAATCAAACAATAAAAACATATATTGTGTAGCAATTTTTTTAATTTAACCCTCCAGGGCGAAATTTTTTGAACAAGATTTATTAAAATAACAATGAAAGGTTTTTTGGAAGCCTCAAATAAGATTCAAAATCTGTCGATTAATTTTGAAAGGACTTCTTTCAAAATTCTTTTCTTGATTTTTGTTGAGTAAATTCTGAGTACTGACAAAATTTAACCGGATATTGCTAGGAATTTTCATCATAAATTTTGAAATCAAATGCCCGGATTTTATCAGATTTTTTTTATGAAATTGGTTGGATTTGTCCGGCCCGGATAAGTGATGAAAATATTCTGGTAACCATAATTTAGCCCATCAGAAAAGGGGTAGGCTTAATAGCGGTACGTTAGCCAAGCAAATGGGAAAATTGTGCCTTGTTTAGCCTGTTTTGAATATAGCAGCATAAGCTGATTCATTTTTTTTTATTTGAATTTTCATACTAAACAAAAACGGTTTTAATATGAAAAGCAAATTTCAATCAATTTTGTCTGTCTTATAAATTCTTCCTGCCTTATTCCATTCATTCATCTCACAATATTTGCTTGTGAGTCAAAATATCCTAGTTATCATTCAGACCTTAAGTACTAGGCCATACGCCAAAGTTACAAAAAAATCCTTTTTTTCCAAAATGTTTCCACTGCCATATAAGTCGTCTGGAGCAGGTTTAGAAGCGTCGAGATTATGTCAACCTTTGACCAATCTTAGTAAAGCTCAGCAAATGACAGTGCAAATTCCTCACAACACCGACCAGCCAGTCGGTCCCGCTGCTGGGTCGAGTTGAACAATCTAGGATAAGACAGTCACGACAAAATCTTAGGACTAGAATACTCAACGACCTTAATGCGATAGTGCCCCTCACGAACGAAGAAATGCCATAGGAGCGATCTTGGGGTAGGTATGTCTTTATCAAATCTGTAGCACAAGCATATTTCAATCGAAAAAGTTCAACGCCTCACCCGGGTTGGTAAGCGACGAACCCCAATTAGTTTACAACCAAGATGTCCTCTCACGACTGCGCAAGAGACGCAAAGACGACAAGACGACAAGTTATAAGGTGAGCCTGAACATGGCCCGGCAACAGTTGGTCCTCACCCACAGACCCTGCCCGTTGCCCTCCAAGTCCAAGGGTCGTGTGCAAAATCCTAAGGGGCAATGCACTGAATGGACGCGATTGTACCTTAGTATTTATCGGTTTGCGTATCACGTCTACAATGCTGGCTGGCTAGCGGAAAAAAGCGGGGACGAGGCTGGCAATTCGTGTTTCCAACAACTGTACAAAATGTCCCAAGCAAGATTAATTAAGCCGTCACAATGACCCGCGGGGCATGAACTGTATGACGCTGACCGAAGCCAGTCAGTCACCAGCAGTGGAGAAGTTGGAAGACGGTTAGGGGACGAGTGTGTTGTGAATTTGCACGCCTCCCCTATTATAAAAAAGTAGCTTTGAGAATGTGTCAAAAAGGGGTGTCCTCACCTAGGTCGTTCAAATGTAGGCCTCCAAGATGATCTTCATCGTCAAAGTCGTCGATGATTATCACTGTTAACCAAAGTGTTGTCGTAAAAATGTAGTAGATACACAATGAAAGAAATCAATGGCAAGATTGGCTAGCCAAGATGACAGACTACATGATGGATCAGTCACCTGGCATCATCGTGGACTCAAGCTAAGCCCCTCAAAAGACTGAAGAGTGAGAAATGAAATCATCGAATTAGCCAATGGGTCGTGCTGCTAATTACAGACCATTCCAATTAATAGACGCCTCAAGTGCTAACAAGTTCAAACTGATGCGGAAAATAGTAATTGTTCCTGATTTGGAGGGAAGTTACTAATTTTTAATTTGTTTCAAATTTATTTATTTTTTTTTTTAAATTTAACTGATACTGGTAAAAAACAAATCTGAAATGGAAATAACCAGAGTTAGGTGTAAAAAATATGTGTCCTAGAAAAGCTTGTCACAACACAACCCATTTACGAATCCTCCATGATTGAAAACTCTGAATACCATAGTTAAGTAAAAAGTGTGTCATTGCATAATACTCGCAGTCAAATTTTTTCTAGTACCCACCTATCTCAGTGCACAAGCCAGATCAGACTATCAAATCTAAATCAACTAACTAAACACTCATCTATCATCGTTGCTATAGATGGATATAGGCGACCCTCAGCTTGGTGCTTCCAGACAATCCTCTAGCTGTCAATGGTTGATTGATTTTTATTTTCCAAAGCAGCCGCAAAATGGTGTTTTGATGGTGCTGCTAAATGTCGACCACGCGTTTAGTGAAACATTTTTCCTAGCTTTCGTAACATATTGTGCTCTGCATATGGATGAAATATATTGGAAAAAATACAAAGTCAATACTATTCAACACTACTTAAATGTCGCCCTACTGTCTCTCCTCTGAAAAAAACATAAAACCAACATAACACTGCCTCAAATTTGTTTGGGAAATTTTAAACTTGCGAAATGTTATGCGCTGCAGGCTAAAATTGATCTTAGGCCTTGTACAAGATTTCTTGCCAAATTTGGGCCAGATCGGGTCACGGGAAGGGGTCGCTCAACGAGACTGAAGTTTGTATGGGATTTTGAGGCATTTTGTTCGGGAAGAACATGAAAATCTAGTTTTTTTATTCAAGAAATTTAATCCCCTTCGGCCAATTTCTTTTGAATATGGTTTTTCTAAAAGCCTAAATAATGAAATTGTGTTTCAATTCGACTTTAGATAGAGAAGTTATTCGACTTCAAAAGTAGGCTAACTTTTTAAGGGGATATTCATCACATTTAATGCTGTGTCAAAATGTTCAGTGCAGTACCCGATAAATAGTGATGAAAATCATCCTTTAAAAAGTTAACCCATTTTTGAAACCTAACAGCTTTTTTTTATCTTATCTTGAATCGCAATGCAGTCTTGGGATGAAATATTTGTCATGATTAAGACTTTAAGAAAAACCTTATTAAAAAAAAAATTAGCCGAAGAGGACCATATTGATAAAAAAAAACTGGATTTTCATGTTTCTCACAAAAAAAAAATGTCTCAAAATTCCATACAAACTTGAAGCTCGTTGAGCGATCCCTTCCCGTGATCCGATCAAGCCCAAATTTGGCATAAGATCTTGTAAAAGGCCTTGGATCAATTTTAGCCTGCAGCGCATAACTTTTAAAAAGTCGGGTTATTTGAGGCACTCTAACCATCATCTCAGCTCCATAAACTTTGTGTTCATTTGACCAAGAATGTATATCTCACTTTTTATTACAACTTTTAAGACTACTAAGCTATTGATAACTTATTTCATCATTTTTTTTTTCTTTTAAAACGTAGGTCTTATGGGATGAGCAAAATAGCCCATAAAAACTGCAACAACGTCGTTATATCGTCGTTTGATATGAAAAAAGATTAATCAGAAGATGTATCGTCATAAAAAAATTATCCACCTGCGTGTCCAAGTGAAGCAAATACAGGAGCAATTGAGAAAAATTATACACATAATTTATTAACTTAATTTCAGCTTAATATAATCTCGAAGAGAAAAATATTTCCACGAAACACTAGGGAAGGAATGACAAATGCAATCAGAAAAATGATCAATATAAACACATGTTTTCCGTCTGTATTAAGGTAGCCAAAACTACAGAAAAATCTGTGATTTCTCAGAACTTTTTAGCAAATTTTCATCATATAATCTCTGTTACAAAACACAGAATTTCGGGAATATTCACAAAATTCACAGATTCAAAAATTTGTACGTGTTAATAGCACCACAGAAAACCATCACAGCATTTTTGGGTAAATCACAACAATTTTTTTTTGCAACTTTGGTCTGTATAGAAGAAACCCATATATTTAAAGGTTTTGGTAAAAGATGAGATATTAATAAATAAATCTTGTATACAACATAACACAAAACAATAGCAAGATCTTTTAGAATTTATTTATTTATTGGCGGATGTATGGGCTGAGCCCGTCATCCCGGCTATCTTAAAATTATCTTACATACAGTTGTCTTCTTAATAATAAAATGTAAAGATTTTTGATTATAGATAAACTTAAATTGAAATCAATGACACTGTTAACACTGTTTATTTCCCTCATGAACCTGAGGGCTGGCTCGTTGCGACTGTAGTTTGTTCGGCGATTCTCAGGAGCGTAAAGTCTTTGTCTTCTTAAGACCACATTGCTGGTGTTAGCTGTCAATCGGGAGCGTAGAAATGTTGAGTTAGTCAAACCGCGTTCAATTTTCATAAAAAACATCAGATCATTTATGCGATGTCGGTTCTCTAATAAATCCAAATCCAAAAGGTAACAGATGTGTTCGTAATCTGGCAAATTTTCTCTCCAGCCTAGATTCCTGACAGCGAATCTCACAAAGCGTTTCTGTACTCCTTCCAGTCTGCTTATATGGACATTGTACATTGGCCTCCAGACTATACTCGCGAAATCGAATCTAGATCTTACCAAACTGACATACAGGCTTTTGATGGTGTATGGATCTTCCAATTCCCCAGCAAAGCGCCGCACTACACCGAAAAGTGCAAGTCCATCCGATACCAAGTTATTTATGTGGTCTCTGAAACTTAATCCGGAATCCAAAGTGACGCCTAAGTCCAATACGCTGGACACTCTTTGAATGTCATCACCGCCGAGGGAGTACCTGAACAGAATCGGAGTATTGCTTCTGGTAAACGAAATCGTTGAGCATTTGGAGATATTCACTTTTAGCTTGCATCCGTTCACAAAAGCAGAGAATGCGTCCAAATCGTTTTGAAGTTTCTTACAATCTTCCATCTTTTTTACGGGTAAAAATAATTTCACGTCATCGGCGTAGATTAAAACGAATGAATCATTCAGGAAGTCAGGTAAGTTATTCATTAGCAAAATAAAGAGAAGTGGACCCAAGTGACTACCTTGAGGCACTCCAGAGGACGCTTTATAGGATGCAGATATAGCCGAATTTACGGAAACATACTGAAGCCTACCCTCTAAATAGGATTTTATCCAATGAAGGATATTTCCTCCTATACCAACATTCGATGATGCCTCCAGAATTTCCTTTATGCCTGCTACATCGAAAGCTTTCGACATGTCCGTATAAACGCAGTCCACTTGAAATCCTTTCACCATCCAATCCAGTACACGAGTAGTGAACTCGCAAAGGTTTGTTACCACTGATCTCCTCTTAAAAAATCCATGTTGACACGATGAAATTTTATTTTCCAAGACTGGATACAATCGTTGATATATAATCCTTTCAAAAAGTTTCGGCAAAGCAGATAGTATAGCCACTCCTCTGTAGTTTTCAGCTAACGATTTGGAACCTTTCTTGTGTATAGGAGCAACTCGCGATATTTTCCAAATTGATGGAAAAGATCCGGTACTTAGCGAATTATTAAATAGAACAAGGAGAGGACACTTGATCTCGTTGCAACAAGCCTTCAGAAGCATGTTTGGTATTCCATCGGGTCCAGATGATTTTCCGGAATCTAACTCTTTTAATCCTGTTTCGATTTCATCAAGAGTCAAGCGCATATCACTTATTAAGGGATCATGTGGCATTGTAAATGAACATGATGTTTCCGTATTTTGATAGCTTGTTTCAAAAAAATCTGCAAAAAGCTGGGCAGTGCTTTGAGAATCTGTTGAAATGCAACTTTTGTACTTTATATTCACCAGTTTCTGCTTGTTTTTCTTTTTAGAATTAACAAATTTCCAAAATTGTTTCGGGCAAGATTTGATTTCTCGTTCGACTTTTGAAATATAGGCCGAGTACGCTTCTCGATGGGCCAATTTGAAAAATTGATGAATTTCATTGTAAACTTCCCTGTCGCTCATCAAACGAGATTTCTTCATCCGATTGTACGCTTTCTTTTTCTGTTTATATATTGAAACAAGGTGTTTGTCGAACCACTCTGGAAATTCTCTTTTGTGAGATGTGCGTAATACCGTGCTGGATGCGTTAGCGCAACAAATTTCGTAAAGTATTTTGTAAAAAAGCAGTACATTATAGTCGTGAAAATCTCTCCCAAATGCTTCGTCAATCACATTACGAAAGACATTGATTGATTTCAACCATTGTATCATATCATGCATTGCAGTCACATAATAGCCAATGTTAACGATAAAAGTATCAGCTGTTATAAAAATATCCTGCCAAACAATTTCACTTAGTTCACGTGAAACGGCGATTGCATCAAGTGATTTCCAATTGATTTGTTTCAGTAACCCTACCTCCTCTTCCATTGATTCCGTCACGTCCAGTGTTACTTCCATGGCTCTGTGGTGAATTTCGTTCCGTAATAGTGGTTCAGTCAGCGACAGTTGACAGTCAGAAGTGTCATTCACAAAAACAAGATCGAGGAATCGATTGTTTTCGTTCGTAACATCGCAAATCTGGAACAGCCCAGTAGCAACCAAATCGTCAACAACCATCGCTTCAAATTCGTTCAAGTTTTCGGGTAAGAGAAAAACGTTCTCATTACATATCTTCCACTGATTCCATTTCAAATTCGGCAGGTTAAAATCCCCCATTTTGCATATTCACTAAATTATTATTGTGAATTGGCCCACGGTTTAACACAAAACAACTTAAATTTAACGATGCCGAACAATTCTTCAAATTTCAATCTTTACTTGGTGATTTTCTTTTTAAATTTTAAAATGTATTTTTCCAATCAGAACGTTTGAACGAAAACGAAAAAAAATCGAAAAATATTTGGGAGCACCAAAACCGATAGTAGCTTTTAAAGTTTTCAGAATTTTTTCAGCCTTTTTCCGGGCCGGACAAATTCGAGCTATTTTATCTTAAAACCTGGCACAATCCGGACATATGATTTCAAAATTTTTGACCATGAACCCGGGAAATATATGGGCGAATTTCATTAAAACCTAGGAATTACTCGTCCAAATTACAACACATTTTTTTTAGTTTGATTTGAGAATGAGAATGAGAATAAATTAAGGCAAAACAAGGCTTTTCCAATGAAATCCGGACAACTGGGCTAGACCGGATTTTTCCCAAATTTTCTAATAAATATTGGGGGAAATCTGGATAAAACCGTGCAATCAATCTGGCAGCCTTTACTAAGACCCTTTTATCTGTGAGGTCCACATTCAATACTAGAAAAATCCATTATGTTTTGAACAAGTTTTATCGAAACAAAGGATCCTGCTCATCAATGTCGACACTGCTATTCTAATTTCGATCAGATGTTATTTTTTTGAGAATACAACGTAAACTTTGATAATCACTAAAAACTCTTGGTTGAGCTCAATTTTGTTGTGAAGAATGGATTATTTTGTATTATAATCTAACTTAATAATCTAGCTTTTCAAGTTAATATACTTTTCAAACCCGCCTTTGCTTGTCAGGAATGTTTTCAAGCTATTTGGAAGTGATTCAACAAATTTTCTGGTTTTGCCTATATTTTATTAAAAGATAAACAATCTTTCAGAGGCTCTGGAACCGTTGAAAGGCATGAAAATGCCTTTACATAGCATATGCTGCTTTCAGAGCAAGTTTCATCTGATTAATCATGAACGGTTAATTGAAAGCCAATGCTTAACAAATTATTTTACTTTTGAAAATGTTATAAAACCAAAATTACACAAACAATATTCGTTCATAGTAGTTCTAAGGTAAAGTTTGTCTAAAATTTTACTATCTGCATCTTTCTTAAATTAAAGAAGATTTTTTTCGTTCTTGAATGTACCATAATACATTAGAGACTAAAAAGTTTTGTAATATATATTTTGATTGTTAAGAATATTTACTTATGAGTCATTTTTCAAATTTTTAGTTTTGTCAATACGATTCTGCCAATTTTTACCAATTTGGTGAAATTTTTTTTCTTTAACATTATTGCTTGTACAATGCAAATATAATTTATAGTCAAAAAATTATTCAGGTTTGAATTATTTTACATTAAAGTAGGTTATTTATTTTAATACCTAGCTTTTGAAATAAGTCCTAGAAGTTGCCATTTTCTAATGAAGTTTTAAAAAATAAATAAGAGGTTTTGAAGGTTTCATTTTAAAGCAAACTCTTTGTAATTACTTAAATTAGCAAGTAATATGCTAATTCTTCTAACCGAAAGACAACCATTTTGCGGTTCAATTCAGATTCATCTCTTCCTCTTCAAAACTTGATTAAAATTTTAGATTTTAGTATGAAACTTTTATTATTTCCAGCTGAACTTTCACCTGCAGATGGAGTACAAGTTTTTTCACAAACAAAAATTTGAAATTAATAATTTATTTTATAGCTAGAATCTTGTGAATATTTGTTTAAATTGAAATCTAGATTTCTTGAAGAACTAAATCTTAAAAATTAATCCAAACTTTATTTTGTATCTGGGATTTCTTTTGTCTGGTGGTTCAAATGGTGATTAAATATAAAATTTAAATTTTACATCCTTATTCCAGATAACAATTCCTTATGATTATAAACCAAAATGCATAGTTGCTATTAGAGATCTCAACCGTCAATCTCATATTTGAATTATGAATATCCAGATTTCAAACTGAATTCTTTCTTCAGTTATTTATTTGAAATTCAACTTGTTAAATTAAAGGAAAATTGCGTATAAAGACACTGATTCTATTCTGGATCACTATCATGAAACTTTTTAACCCTTCATTTCAGGTCTTAAACCTCAAAATATTGAATTATAATTCTAACCTAAGCTTTCCAGATATTTTTCGGCAAGTATCCGGGCCGTGCAAATTCGTGCTTTTCGCCTAGTTATCCGCCAATATAAAAATTATTCAATTAAAATAATGAAGAAAAATACTAGAAAAATTGTTTTTTTTATAGAAACACCTCAGTCAATTAATAATCATATTCTTAGCTTCCAAAAATCGTTAATGTGTATTTTGATAAAATCTACTCAAATATTCGAAAGCAAAAAACATAATTCGAATGACTCATTTTAAATTTTTCTTTGCTTTAGCAAATAAAGTGAAACAATCTGGGTAAAATCTGGACAATTTTACAAGCTAAGTCTAATCTCATTGAAATTCGATATTTGGGACTAAATTTGCATCAACAAGTGAGGAAGTTTTCAAAAAACTGTAGTATTTAGAGTTGGGATAAGATTTCTAGGGTTTTGCCTAAGTCCTGTCGAGATTGTTACCCTGGAATCATTTTGGTCGTTCACCGAAATTTGATTTAAAATTTGAAATTTTGAATTTAGAAAAGAACGTTTCGCTTTGCACGAAGAGGTATTATAAAATCGGTTAAATAGAATTGATTGAGTGAAGCTTAGGTCTTTTAGAAATGGGACACTTTCTTTTGCTGATAGCTCATTTACTAGTTATCGGACAATCAAAATTTTGACAGCATTTTGTTTCCTGTGGAAGTTACTAACCTACGTATTTTTTCAAAATTTTAAATTCATGCATTTTTGAGATATTAACGATCCAAGAAAAAGAGATAAAAAATGTTTTACACAGTTTCATTCAAAAACCATCAATATCAAATTTATAGCTAACAAAACCGTTGATTATTCACAGAATTACCGTGTGTGAGTGGTGGAAAAGTATGCTAACACTGTCAAAAATGTCCAAGTTCAAATCAAGCATAGAAATGAACACATGAGCGGCTCTACGGTCAAGTGTCATCAGGGAAGTCAAGTTTCGTACCAGAATTTTCTAGTTTTTTTTAAGCAGAAAACTAAGTGTAGATCGCTGAAATGTCCTAGAAACTTTTTTCCGATAAGCTGAAAGTGTTTCGGAGTTATTAGTCATTCAAACCTAATCTCAAACAACAAATTTTTGCTAGTTGCAGAGCTCGTGTGCTGTATAGCCGAAACCGAGGCAATGAGACAGGTGATTTCTGATGAACGACAAAACCTATGAAAAATCCTATTTCAAACAAATTCCTGCGGTTGAATCCCATAACATGTCTGCTCGTGGCAAGGTCCCTAGCATATTATTGTATGTATTTGCTGGTTATTTTGTATAAAATATTATAATTTGCCAAGATTCCGCTCCAGTGGACAAAAAAAAAACAAAAATTTCAAAACGAAAACTTTGGTTTAAAAGCCTAAAACCAGTAATCATTTATGTATCCTTTACAACCTACGATCTATACCAAGGCCGTGCAAACGGGGGGGGGGGGGAGGTTGTGTTTTAGGGGTTAACACCCCCCCCCCTCCCAATGGAGATTTTTTCCAAGTAAAATTTTCAGTTCAAAAAATTTAGTTTACCACAATAATAAGAAATTACTTAATCCCAAAAGGTGTTTGAAAATAAGTATTCATAAACATGTCAGAAAAATTAGCTCGTCTCCGGCGGAATTTTGTCCTACAACACTCTAGGCCTAAGTCATTTCATTTCAATACACTGTATGACGTTTACACATTGGTACTAATTTGTGTAAATTTCGAATTGCAATTCAATAAACCATTTGTATTGAAATTCTTATCTTGACGCCTCATCTTTAAAATAGGTTTTAATAAAGAAGTGTAATCAAACAAGTTAAGAATTTGAAGCCAACATTTACTACACATTCAAATTTTAATTACAAATTTTCTACTAATATGAAATATTTTCAAAAAAACGAATTCCAACCTCATTTTTTTTAGTTTCTTGTTCTTCTCAATGTTCAACTCCACTTTCAAAAGGGTTTTAATAAATTACACAAGGCCACGTAATTTCATTAATCAAGATGCGAAGAAATTTTCATTAAATTGGATGCCCTGAATCCAAATATACAATGAAGTTTTTTTTTTAAATAACTTTAAGAAATAGGTTAAAATTATTTTAGAAAATTCAAAATTTGTTTTTAATTCATTCTAAAACAATACAAAAAAAATTAAAATGAAGATTTTTAATAAACTATCAACTTTTCCTAAGACCGCAAGAAATTATGACTTCTGCGAGCAAAAATAAGTTTCATATTTGTTAACTTTTCCTCATTCTGTAAAAAAAAAATGAAAGAGTTCTAAAGAAGCTTCAACTAAAGTTGAATTTTCGATATTCAAATAATTTTGCCGGTGTCAACAAATAGGTGACAGATGAAATAAAACCTTTTTAAACTTTCTTTAGTCGTCTCTGAAATACTTGTTATGATATCTTTCCAATTAAAAAAAAAACTGTAGAATTTAACGTTTTAGATCATTTATCATCATCATGATCAAAATATTTATTTCTTATTTACCTACTTCATCAGTTATTCATGATTGATTCCACTCAACATTTATTCATTTTTTAAATTATAAACTCAATCACACCAAAACTAGAGGCAATAGGCATAATCTGTGTAAAAATTCGAGTTCAGGATGCAAAAATTTACCAAATTTATATAAGCACAAAAATGCTGTTTTCACGAGTCATCAAATGAATTACATTAATAAGTTTTTGAAATAATAAGAAGTTTTAATAGAAATTTTTGTTTCTTAAATGTTTAAATATTGTGCTGTGTCTTAAAAGACATACACCGTCTTAGCTGATTTAGGCTTTACAGACTGAATAAATGACGAGGACAACTTAATATTTATTAACATTTAACACCCAGTACCGAGATGGGAATCGAACCCATGGCGTCAGTGTTTTGTTTGAATTTTTTAATAAACTCTTCGAATATTATAGTGAAGTTTTTAAATATTTTATTAAACTGACCACATACTATAGTCAAACTGTTTTCAAATAAAAAAAAAACTTCTAATGTTTGGAAATTGGTTTAATAAGTTTGTCTTTGTTTTTTAATTTCGAATTTTCGTTTTCTGTAAATATAATCTTCTCTGAATTTAAATAAGAAAAACACAGTCTCTACCTGTTGTTCTTGTTAGGGCCCAATATTTCAATTGACAGCGAAAAAATATTCAGAGCTTTAATTTTTTTACTGTATAATATGAACTTGACAGTAAATAAACTTTTCTCTAATTTTTATTATATTGATCTCTGGTGTTATTTTTTTAAATTATATTTCTGAGCACTGATCTTTGTGTCCGTAGCTTTAATTTCAACCAAATTACCAGATTACCAGCTCAAAAACTGGATTTATTGTACATTTTTGGTATTGATATTATTTCTTGCTAAATTTGAATTTGTAATTTGAATCATCGACGTTTTTCGGCGGATTTTAGAATCAAAAACGTTATTACCAGTTGTCCAGACGTTTCGAGCTACTATGGCTTTCGCTCCTCTTCAGTGGACACTAAAATTATATTTTAAACAATGAATTTTTATCTTAATTTACAATATTTAAAATCTTACAAACTACTGGCCTTCGTCTATACTAGTTTGATTCGGGACATTTTGTTTTGATTTTCGTTTACATTTGTATGTTAGTGTTTGTGACAATTTTTTGATTACAGAGTCGTAAGCTGTCTTAAAATTACAGGAGTCTATCTGCCTATTGACTACATTGTTGTCACCTCTAATCTTAATGTAAAAAGTTTCAGCTGTGATTCTTGCATTATAGCCTGTAACTTTTTCTAAAATGTTTGTATTGTCGAAGTCGAAAAGGTGACCAGTTTCCAAACTGTGTTGTGCTAGTCCAGTGCTTATTTGTTTTGTGGATACATTCGTTTTATGTTGTTTTAATCTTTTTTCCAAGAACTGACTAGTTTCACCTATGTATGATTTGTTACATTTACTACAATTGATTTCATACACGACGTTGGTATTTTTGTTTTTGGGGATTTTGTCCTTAGTTTTTGTTAGGATCAGATTTTTAATTTTATCTAAAGGCTGGAAGGCGACATTAATTTCAAATTGCCATAAGTACCTTGAAAGTTTCTCCCCCAATCCTGAACAATACGGAATAGTTACAAATTTGTTTGAATTTCTATTGGTTATACTTAAAGTGTTATAAATTTTATGTGTTCGTTCTTTGACAATACTCGCAACAAAATATTGTGGATAGTTGTTTAAGTTCAAAATGTTTCTAACTGTATTAAGTGTTTTTTCCCTATATTTTGCGTGTGATAATCTTATTGCCCTGTCTACTAAAGCTATGACAGTGTTCTTTTTGTGCGAATATGGACTTAACGAATTAAAATCTAGGTAGCGGCCTTTTTCGTCTTTTGGGAACCATTCTGTTGTGATGCCATTTCCTTCCCGCCGCAAAATTGTATCGAGAACAGAATGGTTCCCAAAAGACGAAAAAGGCCGCTACCTAGATTTTAATTCGTTAAGTCCATATTCGCACAAAAAGAACACTGTCATAGCTTTAGTAGACAGGGCAATAAGATTATCACACGCAAAATATAGGGAAAAAACACTTAATACAGTTAGAAACATTTTGAACTTAAACAACTATCCACAATATTTTGTTGCGAGTATTGTCAAAGAACGAACACATAAAATTTATAACACTTTAAGTATAACCAATAGAAATTCAAACAAATTTGTAACTATTCCGTATTGTTCAGGATTGGGGGAGAAACTTTCAAGGTACTTATGGCAATTTGAAATTAATGTCGCCTTCCAGCCTTTAGATAAAATTAAAAATCTGATCCTAACAAAAACTAAGGACAAAATCCCCAAAAACAAAAATACCAACGTCGTGTATGAAATCAATTGTAGTAAATGTAACAAATCATACATAGGTGAAACTAGTCAGTTCTTGGAAAAAAGATTAAAACAACATAAAACGAATGTATCCACAAAACAAATAAGCACTGGACTAGCACAACACAGTTTGGAAACTGGTCACCTTTTCGACTTCGACAATACAAACATTTTAGAAAAAGTTACAGGCTATAATGCAAGAATCACAGCTGAAACTTTTTACATTAAGATTAGAGGTGACAACAATGTAGTCAATAGGCAGATAGACTCCTGTAATTTTAAGACAGCTTACGACTCTGTAATCAAAAAATTGTCACAAACACTAACATACAAATGTAAACGAAAATCAAAACAAAATGTCCCGAATCAAACTAGTATAGACGAAGGCCAGTAGTTTGTAAGATTTTAAATATTGTAAATTAAGATAAAAATTCATTGTTTAAAATATAATTTTAGTGTCCACTGAAGAGGAGCGAAAGCCATAGTAGCTCGAAACGTCTGGACAACTGGTAATAACGTTTTTGATTCTAAAATCCGCCGAAAAACGTCGATGATTCAAATTACATTAAAGCGCGGCGATAAACAATATTCCAATAAATTTGAATTTCGAAACCCCTCCCCCCCCCCCCCCCTTGGACGCCTCCTTCGCACGGGCCTGATATATACTAACAGATTATACTTTAAGTTCAATCTCATGATGGTTTAATACGTTATTGTCAGATTTTTCAGCAGAAATTCCAATAAAAACGCTTTAAAAGGGTTCAAAAATAATCAAGTTTTGTTAATTTAGAAACAGCTTCATCTACTAAATTGCCCTCAGTTTCTTTCAAAAGAGAAGTATTGGACCGAAAAGTAGCAAAAATTGAAGGAGGAGGATGCAGCCACGTAAAATACAGATTAGACGAAGTATCAATTTGAAAAACTGATCAAAATCATGACTGAAAAACTGTGCGCTGGCCTATAGGAAGTACCAAGAATAAAGTAAAAATAATTTTCACCAAAAACGATAAAAATTTTTTTTTCAAATTTTTTCATGAACAACCATAAGATCACCTTTATTTCCTTCATAAAAAGTATTTCGATCAAACGAATGGCTTTTGAGATACACGCATTCGTAACTGTTCCATTTCTAAAAGAACAGAGCTTTAGAACTGATTCAAACTGAATATCAAATCAGAATAATGTTCCTCGAGATCTCATTGTCATTTATAGCGGTTAGCAAATTTACTATTTCAAAACTCGCTTTGTGCGATTTATAATTCCTTTTCATTGGTTTATACATAAGGTTGCCAGATTGTCCGATTTTATCCGGGTTTGCCCGGATATTTAATGCAAAATTTGGGAACAGTCCTACCCTGCCCGGTCGCCCGGATTTTATGATAAATGCCCTGATTTGCCCGGTTTTATTCACTTTATTTGGCATATCAAAAAAAAAAAAAATAACAAACGCATCCAAAACGAAATTTTTTGAGCAAATTTCATAAAAATAACTTGAAAAGTTTTTTCGAAATCTAAAATATGATGTAGTATCTGTCGATGAGTTTTGATGAATGACTTTGCCCGGATTTATGGTCGTCACTTTTAAAATCAAATGCCCGGATTTTGCCAGGTTTTTATATAAAATTGCCCGGTTTGTCCGACCCGAATACGTGCTGAAAAAAATCTGGTTACCTTATTTATGCATCTTAAAAATGATATCTGGTACCTCATCTGTATTTGCAAAATCTTAAAGAACTTGATATTATTAGTATGAAAATAAAAAAAAAATAAAAACGTTGAATTTTCCAAGGATATTTCAAAATTGAAAAAAAACCTACCCCAAAGGGCAACAACATCAAATATACAGTTGACCGAGCTATTAAAAAATACTAACAAGGAAGGAGATTCGACTAACGATATCGACCATTTTCACACGTGATACAAAGGACGATCACATTCCACACCGTAAGTAATTTTCTGAAATAACAAACATCAACTGCAGTTATTTTGAGCTGAACACGGAACTCGGTTTTAAATATGCTTTACATAAGAACGAGATAAAAATCTACGACCTAACAGCTCAACCTGCTAATTGTTATTGCCCGTATTGACAGGTTAACGCTGATTAAATTCCTTTTGGGTCATCATGTATCTGTACGGTAATTACCTGTCGAGTACATATTTGTAACGGCAAAAGCGGAAACTACTCGACTCAAAACCTGAACGTGTACTCTAGATACCGTAGATTCTTCTAGTGTTGGGGAAACAGGTTTCGATCCAAAGTCCTAGAGAAATATTCGAAGAAGAACTTCAATGTGCTTTTGTCTAGCAGCGAAGAATGCGACAATGTTTCGACCTCCCATTGATTTGAGGGGAAGAATTCAAACCACCTCCTCGCTTTGGAAGGTTCATGGGGTCATAAAATTGATTAGTTTATGCTCTCGTGTTTTCTTTATTGATTCGACCTCAGTGAGATCGTTTTAGTGGTTGAAGATAAAAATTAGATCTTTGAAAAAGGAATTCCTGGGTTCAGGAAACGATTTGAGGCAGGGTTTAAAAATTTACGAGATTAGATTGGTATACTAATGAGCCTCCATCAAAAGCCTCTCGGGATCACCTTGTCCAGTGTCAATGAAGGTATCGTGATTTATCCAAATCCGGTAGCGTACTTAGAATATGTTATGTAGAACCCAGACTGCCAAGAATGATCAACGGTGCCATATTTGGTGCAAGACATTCAAATATATCGAACGAACTGCTCTGCTCCCCCACATTTGAATATTGTATACGTGGATTTAGTGTTATTAATCATGGCCCCACGAAGGGCAAACTCAAGTAAAGTACCGACTGTTTGTAGAGTAGAGGCGAGGCGGTAAAGATCGGAGCCACGAGACATGCCAACAATCAACAAATCAAATCTGAAAAGAACGCTTCTCGAGCATGAAATAGACGCATATTTCAAGTGAGTCACACATTTTTTTCGGTCGTTCGTTCCTTCGTTAGAGATGAGTGGCCCCACCCATGTGGGGAGGGAGCTCGTCAGAAATGGACTCGTTCCAATCTGAATGAAAGTGTTACGGCGCCCCCAACAAACTCAAGATATGAAGGCTTATTATGAATGGCTCTATCGGAATCAACCGAAGCGCCATGCCAGGTCGATTAGCGTCGTATTGTATGCAAATTCCGCTTTGAAGAGAGGAGGGAGGGCCTCCCTGCCCGATTCTGCACTACAAACAAACCGTGCCGATTCAAGTTTATACTACTTATGTGTAAAAGATGGCTTAGTTCTTGGATTAAGTTATGGAAATTTATTCAAAGGTCTCGTGCAGCACCAAGATAAGTAAGCAGCTTACCAGGCAACCGGTAGAATTGCAATTGGACTTCTCCCATTTGATTCCTCGAATCAAAGGTTCATGTAGGACAAATTGTAGACCAGACAGCGTCTGTCATGCTAACGTGTCGGTGATGACCTCCATGAATTTGTTTATGATAATAAATTGGAGAAGCACACAATACTCTGAGTTAAATTTGCGAAAAACTATTTCGGCAGTTAAAAAACTGCTGATGAGTGTAAATTCCGGGTAAACATTAAAATGGTATAGTTCAAGTATAAAAAAAATAAATCCTTTTGATGATAAGACACAGAAAAATCTTTACTCAATGAAAATATCTCACATGTGAATTTTAATAAAGATTGGTGTTCGAAAAAATAGCAGCGCCATTAAGTTCTACGTAAAGTGCTTTCAAGCTATGAACATTTTGTTTCATTCTCAAAAAATGATATACGAGTGTGTGTATTAAAAAAAGAATGTTATGGAATTGGATTTTGAATGGTTGTGCATTTGTGAACGGATTTAAGGAAAAAATATTTTTTTACCAATGCTCGAAATAAAAGCAACGCAAGATAAAAATTCTACAGATAAGCCGATTATTTTTTTCAGATTTTTTAAATATCATCTTGGAAATCATCAAAATAAAATTTTGAAAAATCCATTTAGGCATGCTACGTAGTTTGAAAAAACTAATATAAAATTATCCTTTTTTCAAAATCTTTGTACTGTGCAACATAGGTTGTTGTTAAATGGTTGATTTTATGTTAAATTTGAATGGTTTTATTATCAAGCCCCTTTTTCATGTTCAACTGGTATGTTTTGAACAAAACGGTCGTAGGAATAGAGGAGAGGGGCTGGTGGTTAAAAAACCACCGAGGTATACTATACTCCCCACTCACAAATTTTAATTATTATTGAAACATGACAATTATTAAAATTTGGACAATTTTGTAAAGTTATATGATTGATAGTAACAAATTTTATTCGGAACTGGTGTCAAAATTTCGAAAACTAGTCCAAAATTCAAATTCCCTATACAGTTTTTAAAAAATCACTTGTTGAAGGAATTTCAGTTCTGAATCTGGATATTAAGTTTTCAAAATAAAAATATCCTTCTGTTTTCATATTTCGGATACTATATCCAAATTCGGATTCTTGATTTTCAGTTCGATTCATCATTAGAAATTAGAAATGAAAATTTTTATTGAAATTCTGGTTAGATTTTGAATTTTCCATTTATACAAAATTTGATTCATGCTTTTCGAAACTTTTTTCACTACTTGGATGATAGTTTTCAAATACCAAAAAAAAATCAGATTGAAACCAAAAACTTTAAAATTCGAGCTTTCCAGAATTATTGTACCACGTAGCCAGGCTGTGAAATTCTTTTTTAACTTTGCAAGAACCGTTACCTACACAGAAAAAAAATCTGAATCCTTAAAGTCACTGAAATTGAAAACCTTTATTATTACATGACATGGAACGCGATTTATTTATGTAAATTTACAAAATAAAGATGGTAGAATCCTTAACAGCACTGAATTCCAAATATTACTTGACACGTAATTTCAATTGAACATTCCAAAACCCGCATGATATACGGGCAAATCTGAAAAAAATCCAAGCTAAAATCCAAAATACATTTAGAAAAATTTGCAAAAAAAATTTTTTTATTTATTTGTCGATACATTCAAGCAGTCTTCAGTTTGTTTAAGGCTCAAACAAATGGTCTTTTGGTGAGCTTTAAATAACTTTTATGGACGTGTAAATCAAAACTGAAATTTAAATATATGTTAAATTTACCAAATAATGCTGATAAAACCAAGAAAAATCCGAGCAGTTTTCTCCTATATCCGGGCATTCGGGTCGAACCGGATTTGTTTCGAAAATTTCATTGCGAAACCGGGAAAGTCTTGATAAATTCAGGCAATTTGGAATGCTTGATAATAATTAAGTCGATTTGGTAAACAAATTTCTCTTCTTGGTTCATTTTTTAAATTCTGAACTGGAATTAAGATTAAGAAACAATATTGAAATTCGAAAACATATTGAAATTTAAGCTTGAATTCAGGTTCAAAATTCAGTTTAAGAATTTATATTCAAAATTTGGTGTCCGAATGGCTCGTAAATGAGTTTCGCCATCAAGATAAAAATATGAAGATAATTATCTCGATGAGGAATGCAAATCACAAAAGATGGCAAATACATTTGATTTTTAATTCAATTTCAAAATTTCAAAATTTTAAACCCAAGTCAGTTTGTAAACACAGCAAAGCTGAGAATCTCAAAGATTAAGAAGAATTTTATTTTATTTTGCAAGTGCATTTTTTTAACAATCAACAGGATTTTATTCATAGAATTTATTTTTAAAATATTGCTGATAAAGAACATAAAATTTTTACTGAAGAAAATCTGCAGGGAATGCCAAATTTCCTCGATGTTTGGCTGGACTTTATAAACATTGAAGTTTTATTTTTTTCAGAAGTCAAATTCCAAACAAAACTTTTAAACTTGAATCAACTTTGCAAGAATCAAATTTCAACCGCAAAAGTTTCATCTCTCACTTTTTCTTTTTTGAAGTTAATTTATATTCATAGACGGCTAAAATTTTTGAATTTGTTCAAACATTTTGTTGTTGAGATTGGTATATTTAGCTATTTCATATGAGCGTGGAATAAGTTTTTTTTAGGAATTTGAAAATTTTCTTGCATAAAATTAAAACTTAAATGGGAACAACATAGTTATTTAAATAATGTTGCATAAATATTTGAATGTCTTTGTTCATAATGTTGCAATAATTAAGTACTAAGTACTTAGGTTGCCCGACTGCCAGTTTTATCCGGATATTTAATACAAAATTTGTGAACAATCCGGCCCGGCCTGGTAATTTTTTTTGAATTTATGCCTCAAAACGATTTTTCTTTTGGCAATTTTTATAAAAATAGTCATGAAAAGCAGCCCAAAATACGATTTAAAATCTGTCAGTAAGTTTTGATAAAAAAAAATATTTCTTTTTTTCTTCTTTATTTTTGTTGAGTAGTTTTTGGGTTTTGACAAAATTTGCCCGGATTTGTCCGGCCCGGATACGTACTAAATCTGGCAAGCTTAAATATTACACATCTAATTAAATGTAACGACTAAGGCTACTTTTTCAAGAAAAAAATGTACGGGAAATATATTTACTTAAGGGGGGGGTAGGGTTTAACGGGTATAAAAAAAACACTCTTTTCACGATTTTTTTCCAGAGCTATCGTTCAAACAAATGTATTCAATTTTTTTGCATTATACAAAGCATTGTTAAAAGAACATTTAGTAATTTTTTCGTAGAAAAATATTGAAAAATGAGCCGGTGACGGAGCACTTTCGAGGATGCCTTTTAGAAAACAGGATTTGCGGTGGACACTGTATCTCAGCACAGAATCATCTGAAGTCAAAAAATTAGAGCAAAATATTTTTAATAGATGTTTTTCTGGACCCCAACGTTTTTATTTAACTTAAAAATATTTTTATGAAATTTTTGTGGCTGTTTGAAGTAAAAACTACGATTTTTCACGTAAAAATCCGCCATTTTTCACCTGTAAAATCCCCCCAATGTAAAATAAACAAAAAACAAAAACGTTGGGGTCTGGTATTTTATATGTAGAAAATATGTTCCAAATTTGAAAAGAATCGGATAAGTAGTTTTCAAATGACGATGTCCACGGACTTTAAAAATGTACTTTCGAGAAAAACGCGTTTGAAGTTTCTGTTTTTGCTTTCTTGCAGTATTAGATAGGAGGAGATAAAGGCCTATAACTTCTACAGTTTTGCTTCAATTGACTTGAAAATTTGACACAACATTCTTGAAATGTTTTACAATAAGAAAATAAAAAAATAAAAAAATCGATTTTTTGAAAGTGTTAGACCCTACCCCCCCCCTTAATTAATACTGATTTTTAATACTCAACTTGCAAGCTATTTTTTGTACATATTGGTAGTCAATGATTTTTGCACTATCATTTTATATTAACAATAGTTTGCTAAATAGAACACATCTACGAAAAGATTCACTAGAAATTGACATTTTTTCACTAAAACTTTAAGCGCGCGCACTCAAATGAGCTCAAATTCGGCCTGTGTATTTGAAAATCAATGAGGATCAAACTCTGTAAGTGGCATCTTGTTCAGCGGAAAAAGCCGAAAAGTTTACTATTTGGATTATTTTTCTTCTGAAAAGTTGAATATTTAAAAAAAAATTCAGAATTCAGAATTAACATATTCTGAATAGTTTAATACAAAAAAAAAGAAAAAACAAACGTTTTTTAATGTTGTGAGTTTTCTAATGGATTTTGAGTATCAAATTTCGTTAGAGATTTTTATCAAATTTTTATAATTTTTTTTTAGATTTGTGATTCTATTGTATATTTTTTTAAACCAATTGGAATTTTCAGTTCAGACTGCTCATATCAGTCTTAGAACCTCATTCTTGAAACTGAATCCTATTCTGTGGTGAGTATTTAATCATAATGAGTATCATAATTTTGACAATCAAATTTTGTAATAAATTTACTTGACTCATCGTGATAATGGTAAAACCGTGAATTTGGCGAAACTTGAAACTAAAATAGAAATACGGTAAATGATTTCTGAATAATTTCCAAAAACAACGTGATAAAATCGAAACAATAACCGTGATAAAATCGAGCGTGAGTTTAGCGAATACGGGAAAATCGAACAGTGATAAAATCGAAAAACTACTGTACATCTAAAATTAAGATTTTGGTTTTATGAAACAAACTTAATTAATGATATTAATTATTTTGATGATATTTATGATATTGATGATACAAATTACACATTTTTATTTCAAGACTATAAGACGATACGATTTACGACAGAAATAATATTATAGGAAGAAGTGAGGTATGTCCACTAGGGTGGCCCTTATTTTAAAAGTTTCTTGAAACCTAGCTCCCATCCTCCAATCTGGAACCAATTAATGATAAGCAATACTGGCAAAGTTTTAGCACATTCGGATAATTCTAAGGTGACCCTCGAAGAAGATTTGTAGGGAAAAAATGTAAGTTTTATTTGAGAAAAGAATTTTTAAGAAAAAAATCGCAATTAAATCTGGCAACACTGCAAAACAACACAAAATTTGTGACGTACAGATTTTCACGTGAGGAACAACTTTGTAGAACATTTGAAATCATTTTGACGCAGGTGAAAAAAGTAACAGGGATTGCAAGTAAGCTTTTACTGTTTCATATATTTTCATATAAAATCAAAGGAACAGAAATAGAAAAATTACAATTTTGGGAACTTTTTCACCACGTTTCTCAATGGTTTTTCATCTTCGATATTTTTTTATTTTTTTTTTTTATTTTTTTTTAAGGGATTTTAACTCCACAGGAGGCATTCGTCCCTATAAATTTTTTTATACTATCTATATTTCAATATTTCAAAATTAAAAACTACAGTTCTACAGTGCTGCCAGATATTTAATATTTCTGTTTAACTACATTTTAAAAGTAAAGATTAACATTAAATCACAAAAATGTGAAGTATATTTCAGTGTTGGTTATAACTTAGTACCCACAAAACGTGGTAGCTCAAACCACTATAAATAAATTGAAATCTAGCAAACTTGACAAAGCGGTTTCTGAAATCAGAAACTCACTTAGGTTGGGTCATCTTGGAGCAGCTTTAATACTACATAAAATTTTTTGCTCATGACTCTCTTGAAACTGTTATAAGATTCCAACCACAAACACAGTTGGGAGGAAAAGCAAAATTATGGTTATGATGAACGGAAAATCCAAAAAAGGGAATCATCAACGAATCTCTTTTATCTTCACAAGCAACAATTTAAAATTATTTTTTACGTTACAAACTTTCTAAAATATATAATTTGTTGTTCGCCTTAAAACATGAACTTCCTTAGTTTATCAATTACTAGCCTTTGTAAATATTATGAAGGTGTATTGTTTCCTCAAGAAAATTCGTTGACTGATCAATGTTACCACAAAGCATAAAATTCTAAACAAAGACGAATTCGATTTTTAAATCTAACTTAAAGGAGTCTAATAAATTTCTGCAACCTTGTTTTACATTCATAGGAGGTTTAAAAAATATGAAACATGCCACATTCCCCTTAACAGACAAAATAATCGAGAAATATTGAAAAAAAGTGATCAATCTTACCCCGTTTTACGGTACGTGTTTCCTTCCGGAACTTATTTCTCAAAAAAACCCAGTTTGGAAAACGACAACGGATTCATAAATGACTTAATGTAATTGTAAAAAATAGTTGAAAACAACATAACACAAATAGGTTTTAAATTCATTTAGGAAAATTCTTAGGAAAATATTTTCACAGGAATACAGTGCAAAGATCGTGGTGAAAAAAGAAAAAAAAATACTGAGCAAAACTAATCAGTTCAATTATTTTACAACTATCAATCGTTTAAAAATAAAACATTTAAAAGAGGTTCCGTTGTGTTAATGACTATTGTTCCATCTTGTATAAATCATTAAAATGTGTGCAACAGGAAGGCTTTATTAGACCTTTAGTCAGTTCATTGACTGTGTATTTTTTCAACATTTTCAAGAACTAAGTTAACATTCTTACTAAAATCACTTTGATATGTTTTGAAACACTTTAAAGATTTCTGAACGTTTCCTCTTCAAGATTCAAAGATCAGAAGAAAATTGATCGAAATGATGAAAAAAACTTGAGCAAAAATCTTGCTGATGCTTTTGATTTCTCATAAGTCCCCAAAGAAAAGGTGAGGAAAAATATAAACAAAAAGGTCTACAACTTTTTTCGCTTAGTCCAAAGCTACTTGCTGTCTTCTAAAAAGTTGTTTTTAAGCTTAAAATCTTCACTTCGATTAAGTTTTAAGATTTTTACAGTGTTGCCATAATTTTTTACGATTTTCTTATGAGAATTTTTCTTTTTTGCAAACAGTTTGTAATCTTGATAAAAGGGTCAAATATTAGGGGGTGGGAACAGTGAAATGTTTGCTTTTAAAAACCTTCATTATACTATAGGCAACATACACAACAGAACGTTGTTCAAAAGCTTCGTTCATTTAAATTCTCCTTAATCTTCCGAAACATAATCTCAACGTGCTCTTTTTGGCGTTACAGGATATGGTTACTTCAAGCTGTACCAACTTCGGATAGCCTTACTGTCTCATGAGAATTTTCAAACACTTACATTCAGTTTTCATTTCTAGATAGTTTTCATAAATACTTTCTTGCATTGGTGATTTAAATCTTAATTAATGTTTGCACTTTTTTGAATAAGCGTTCATTTTTAATCAAATAAATATTAAGTCTCTTTATATTTGAATCTATTTCGCAAGTACTCGTGTAAATTAAAGTTTTCTATTGCGTTAATATATGACTCTCACAGTCCGTGTCAATTCAAATGTGTATTTACATCCGGATGTTCGTATGTCATAACAGGCTGTAGCAGTAAAAACGTTGATTTACATCTTTTCATCCCGGTGGTGGCGGCGTCTAGCTAGAACCGGGTCTTACGAAATCCGCCTATCGATTCCCGTTTGGTGATTAACCGCACACGCCGCGTTTCACGTGCACACACGCCTTGCGTCATTGACTATTTGCAACCGGTAGTAAGTGAAACACGCCTCGGGGGGAAGTTTCCAATTGGTGGTGTTATCGGATTTGAGCGTTCTACTTTGACGAGAAGTTTCTTAGAACTCCAACGGGTTTAATGGGTTATCCTATGAACATAGGTACCTCTAGAACTTCAGTAGATTGGAATTTCTTAAAACAGTATCCAGTTTATTGGCCGTCCTACAATGGGTCCTATAATTAATCGCTACCAGTACTTCTACTATTGATTGGGGAGAACAAACAAAGCCTGACAATCGCTTACTCATAGGTCGATCAACTAGAACTGGTGTGAACTGACAAACTGAAAATGCACGCGTGCATTCCGGATCAACGTGGGGGACCTTTTGACGTACGTATCTGGTTTGGATTCAATAACCACACCATAGCTAATTTTGAACTCCATTGAGGCGCAAACAGTCAGACAGCAAGCGTTCTTCCGCGATCAGTTTGAATCAACCAATATGGTGGGGGGGGTGTCGTTCCCAGAACCAAAGAATAAATATTATGACCCGATCGATGTCGTTAGGTACAGGTACACGGAGAATAAGTGCTGGGTGTCACTTACTCATGGTTTCGCTCTATGAAGAATTCTCTTGAAGTTAATCACCTTCTGTAGTTCTGTAGTCATGGTTGTTCGATGTTCGTAGCAAACTAAGCTAGGCTTATTTTTAGAATGTGCGATACCCTCACAGTTGTCACGTTCCTAGCATTCCGAATGAATAAGCGATCAATTACCGATACAACTTTGAATGTGGAAAGGGGTGGGAAATCGTGTTCTATTGATTATTATAAGCGTTTGAGAGTGTTTTGATTGGGTTTCTTGTGTACGAAACCAAGGAAATCCTTATGCTCCGATGAATAACACCGCGAAAGTTCACGGTAATAGTACAATGAATCATTCATAACAGATAAGGCATACTAGAAAAAAAAGAAAAGTGTAGCCAGAAACAAGTAGGACATGTATTTAGATAGCATAATATGGATATGGATAATAAAACCGGTAATACCAAAAACATATATTGGTATTACCGGGCTATTTTTTAAATACCACCACATTTTATTTGCTTTATATCTTCTTTATTATAAAGATTAAAAAGAAAAAAAATGTATGGTTTTCTACATCTTTATAGCATTTTTTATTTTTTAAATTTAACAATTTCCCGAGTTCTGTCTGTTTTGAAAAAAGTATTTTTTTTTTGATTTAGAAAAATGCTGGGGAATCGTGGGCCACCAAATCCAAATTGATTAACGTGCAAAGTATATGAGTTGATGAGTGTATGACCGAATAACTCCTAAAACCTGGCTCGTGAGTGTTTCGGCAAAATTCCTTATATAGGATGGACAAAATATTTTTCATAATTCTTAATTTTGCATAAAAAAAAAACGTATTTTTAGTTCTGAATGTGTACAAAAATATTGAAATATAGGTGGCCCACAAAATGTGGCCCACGATTCCACATAATGTTTCACCAAAAATTCATTTTCCACTTGGAAGAATATGACAAAACTAAGGTCATAAGCGTGTGAGAATATTATTGTTATGAACTTTAGGTTCCCCATCGATGCTTGAGGGTGCTTGTTTAATTATGTGAGTAATTTTCATATCACGTTAATTTTCAGATATCAAACTATCCTTTTGTTTCAAAATATGTCATTTTTTGCCCTTGAATTTGCTACTGTCAGCAGTTTGCGGAACGAAAGTTCTAAATGATGAGTGTTGCAAAATGAACATTCAGATTCTTTTCGTAGCGTTTCATTATTAGAATGGTTTGATTTATAATTTTTTTTTGTCGTTTTCATTTCTAAACTAAGTTCTTGAACGAAAAAAACATTTTTTATCCAATTCCATGTATCAACTAGATTTAAGAAACAAAATGCTTTAGTATGCAGGTGTTCAACATTCAAATTCAGCTGGAAATATTAACAATTAATGAGATCGAATCTAGATCACGGCATACAAAGTACTCTTTCTGTAGGCTGGTGGTTTTAGCATTTGTAAGATGCTAGCCATCATATCCTTGAAAGATTTACGCCTAGAGTTAAGTAAAATAAGATTTCTTCTAAGAAACATGGAGTTTCACTAAGGTCCTATACAACGTGTGTGTTCGTTTTTAAACTGAGGGACAAGGTTGCCGAAAAAAATTCTGTGTTTTTGACAAAAAAAAATATCTCGAATTCTGTGATTTGAACCCAAAATACTGTGACGATTTTTTGTGACGCTTTTTTATGAAATTCATAGGGAATGCACGCCAAACATCAACAAAATTGAAAATTTCTTACAGTTTTAAATGAAAAAAATCAATTTCATTACCTTGTTTTCATATTTCCATGAATCATAGTCACAAATAAAAAGCCAAAAAATGACAAAAAAAAACTATAATTTCGGAAATTTGTACCTACAAAATTTAGAAAATCTGTAAATTCTGTGAAAATTTTAAAAATTCTGCGATCTGTGACACAGATTCTGTGACGAAATTTTGCTAAAATTTCTGTGAAAATGCAGATTTTTATGGGATTTCGGCAACCTAGCTAAGGGGTCGGAAAATTCCTCTGTTTTATCTTATATTTGAAATAATATTTATAACGATTTGAAATGTGAATTTTCTATAAGGAAAAAAATATCCATTTTAATATTAAGAGAGTTCATAAAAATACAAAAGATGATGATTGAATTGAATATGAAAAAAAACATTTTATTTCAAGAGTGCCAGTGATCAAGGTTTAATTCTTTTTTAAATTCAAATTCTTCCAGTTATCAAAAAAGGCTACAAAAGTTATAAAACGTCCAGAATGCAGAGTTGAAAAACAAAGGCAAAAAATAGAAATAGTTCGACTATAAATTCCGTAAATTTATTTGAAAATTTGAAAAATAAATTCAATTTATCGGGTTAAATTTTCTATGGTTTTAGTAGGAACATTTCCATTTTATGAAAATGAAAATTCGATCCATAAAGAACAAATTGATGACATGTGATGAAGATGCTTCTAATCAAGATCTAATCAGACTCATTTTCAATATGTATTCATTTCTCCTAACTTTACATTCGCCTGTAATTTTCATCATCTTGAAATGTTCTTACTGATAACGTCGATAAATTAAATAAACAAACATAACTAACGGTGATTAAACTCTCCGTAAATTAAAATAAGGGTGATAAAGATATTTTTTTTTTTTGGTATCTGTTTTATAATGATTTATTTGGATGATTATGGCGTGTTGAACCCGAATCTTTGGTCACATATTTTCAATTACCTTTTGTTTGAGTAAGTTTGTAAGATTTAAAATAAATCAGTTTTTTGTTGAATCAACCATTGATACTTGATTAACTTACAAATCTACATGAAAGAAAAAAATACTGATTCTGGAATTTTTTGTAATCCTCAATTCAATTTAGGATCAATATTTTGATAACGATTATGGGATGATGCTGCATGATCTAAAGTAGAAAAATTTTACAGTTTTTTTTTCAAATTTGGAAAGACAATTATTTCTAACAATACTGAAGAAATGGAATTAAGGAGAAGTCGACTGGATAATTTGATGCGATTGTTATTCGGCAGTTTTGTCAATAAATTTCGAAATCGATTTTTCGATTATTCCAACGTTTCGATGCTGTTTAGCATCATCTTCAGGGGAATAATCGAATCATATCACGTAAAATTTGAATGCTTATGTAAAACTTACTGTCCACTATTTTTCCCTATATTTCTTATTGTTTTTTTTGTGTTGCAGTTTAAATTTTATAAATTCTTACGATCAAAGCGGTATAATTTTAAAAAAAATTAAAATTATACCGCTCGAACGGACTTTGTTGATTGTTAGAATTTTGAAAATTTAAACTGCAACACAAAAAAAGGAAAAATAGGGAAAAATAGTGGACAGTCAGCTTTACATAAGCATTCAAATTTTGCGTGATACGATCCGATTAGTTCCCTGAAGATGATGCTAAACAGCATCGAAACGTTGGAATAATCAAAAAATCGTTTTCGAAATTTATTAACTGAACTGCCGAATAACTATCGCACACTGAAGAAAGTTTAAAGCAAATTAAAGATTTTTTTTTCATTTAGCTAATGTTTTTAAGTCTGCAAAACGATTTGATGTTTTACTTTAAGAAAAGCTGAAATTCAATTAAGTTGATACTTCTTATAAAGTTCGTTAAAAAATCTTTTATTTAACAGGATTGGGAAAAGTAAACAAATAGAAAACTTTTATAACTTTTTTCTCAGATGTCAGAATTACTTGGGATCTTGAAAAATGCTGATATACAAATTTAGTGTAAATTTTTTGTCATGTTTTTTTTAATTATTTTATCGAATATATCTGAGAAATATATAGACGGATTTAAGATTAAAATAAGATGTAAGAGGTTCAAAGTGAGCGGAAGAAGGGTAATTTTAATGTGTAAACTTTGCATCACATTTCATCTCTTTGTTCCTTCTTTGTTCCTCACATTTATTTTTTTTATTTGTTCCTCACATATTAATTTCAATTTTTTTCGAAATTTTTTAAGTTTTGTCAGAAAAAAAGAGAATTTTCTTAAATAATTTTAACAGGAACAAAAATTTTATATATGATGATAATGCTTCTAAATAAATTCTACCCGTTCATTTTCACCATCTTTCATTTCATCTAACCTTATATCCATCTATAAAAAAATTTCACAATCTTTAGATGTACCTACTAAAATGGACATCACTTTTAACCGCTAAGGCTGACAAATTAAAGTAACAATTTTAACATCTTTTCAAAAGTTCTTAAATTCATAGCACCTCAGAAAAAGGTGTACTTTTTGGTCATTTGCTAATTATCAAATTTTAATGTGCAGTTAAAGATCAAGAAATACAAAATAAAATTGTTGCTAAAATTGATTTCTTTAGTAATATTTTGTATTTGTGTATAATTTGTAATAATAGAAACGATTTTTTTTATTATAAAAGTAATTAGTAACAAAGTCATGGATGAACTTGATAAACTTCCTAATAAAAACTAATATAGACGTCAAACGAAAAGCTTGCCAATTCGGACTTGGTCGACCGGAATCTTAACTGCATAATGTTTCCGTCTGTTATACAAATTGAACTTCATAAAGAAAGAATCTTTGTTTAAACAAATAATCGATCTACACGCTAATTAGTTTGACCACTTTTTGATCCTAACATAAAATCACATAAAACATCACAAAAAATAAATTACATTAGCTTCTCGATTTTATACAAAAAAAAAACTCAACGTTTATGATATGCTTAGTCAAAATGAAACCATATATTTATTTACTTTAAAAAGCTTCAATGTTTTTAAAAACTGTGAAGCGAGCACTTAGTCAGCCCAGAGAAGTCATACAGTGCTAGTAAAAATGCGCCTTAACCAGCACGACTCTTGACATGCAACCTATGATTGTGAAGACGTGCCCCTGCATATAAATTGAAAAATTAAGCAATCATCGTAGGATTAGCAAATTGACTTCTAGCAGGACATTTCAAGTGTTCAATCTTTTGCAAGGGAATGGATTATGCCATCAATGCGCAATATCGATTAGATAATTGCGTGTCTGGAATGGAGCTCAAGATAAACCACAATAGTTTAACGCCATTTCAAGTATTCCATTGATAAAATGTACAGTTTGTAAAAAAAACTACAATTGGACTGCAGAACAAACCGGCACCCGATCGTCTGGCATTGAATTTTCCGGCGGAACATTTCCCACCAAAACAAATGTCACTCCATTTGTTTAACGATCAGAAGGAGAAAAAAAACCGAAACAGAACAAATTGTTTCGCGCAATTTTGTTCGACGCGACGACGACGACGCAGCTTCAAAACCTAGACAATGAACGTTGAAACAAAACAACGTTTGGATTTGTCTTGTTGTTTTTTTTGTCTGTTGTTTTACAAGCAAATTTTGTTCCATCTGTTTTAAAGTGGTAAAAGATTGCACATTGTAAATTTACAAGCAGTTGTCATTTTTCCACCTTCAGACCCATCTGAACGGCTTGAGCAGGCTGAGGAGAAGATTTTTTTTTAGTTTTTTGCGGAGGTGGTTGAGATATCGCACATTCACGGATGATGATTGTTGCCATTCCAAGTTTCGAAAGTGTCATTCGCTCGTATATGAGGTGCAACACAGGTCAGCGTTTGTTCTAAGTTTGAGCGGAGTCGCTGAGTTGCCTCACATTTTCGAGCAAGTGAATGTTAACAGAAGTAAGTGCAGGCTTGTTGTGCTAATTGGATTAATAGGCTTGCATCTGTGCTTTCAAAGTACCTTTATTTTATGTTTTGGACTCTATGACACAGCAGAAATAAACAAATTTATGCAAATCCCTTTAATTCATGTTTTTCCTTAAATCAACATCATTTTTAACAGTTATAAATAATGTGTATAGCAAGAAAAAAAATAGGGTTTTCGCTTTATTTTGCACATTTTCTGTTGCAAATTTGTTGCAATGTAGTTACATATGAAACGAAAGGTTAAACAGAGACCAACGATTACAAAAAAAAAGAGTCTTACGAGTCATCGATAGATATTGAAAAATGTTGATCTGAAGAAGTAATTTCATAAAAAAGATAAACCCTGAATCAGAAACTTAATGACTGTCTCATTTTCCATCAAAACAACACTTGTTTCACGTTCCATTAACTTTACTTTTAACTGATAGGCTTCAAAAACGGTTTGAAATTTTTTTACTTACAAAATCAATTATAAAAACAAAAACCAAATGAGCTGAAACTGAACTCAAAACAAACAAAGAAATGGCAATATCTAGTTATTGAATTTCTGATAACACATAAGATATTTGTTTTAATTTTATTAATGACCTTTTAAACTCTGAGTGTTCATTCGGGTCTTAATCTACTTAAAAACTATTTTTACAACTACTTACAACTATTTACATTTTATAAACAACGATTTTAATTTTTTTTTCATTTTTTTTCTCTCTCATTTTTATAATTTTTTAATCAGACCACTTGTTTTTAAGAATTGTATTAACTTTGTTTCCTCTACATAAGAATTTAATTTAAGCAAAACCTCTGTGAATCAAATTAACCAAGGTGAAGTTGACGAAAGAAAATATTGTAGATTGAAAGCAGTTAAAGCTTCAATAATATTTTTTTAGAGATTTTGATAAAAAAAATCTAAGCGAAAAATTTAAATAGAAAATGGGTGGTTGAAAAAAAAATTGGGATTTTTTTTTTCGTTTAAAACTAGAAAGGTTAGTTCTAAATATCAAATTAGAAATAGAATTTCTAGCCGTACTCTGGAATTCTTAATCAGAGTATGAAATGCCATCTCGAATTCGAATTTGATTATTAATTTTTTATCTGAGATCTAAATTCTGAAACTCGTTTCTAAATTCAAATCCAAAGCTTCATGTTGCTTTAAAGAGATCTTCTTTCGTAAACTCTAAGAGAACATGATTCAAAGTTATGATGGCTAGCATCTTGCAAATGATAAAATCACCAGACCTCCTTCACTATAATTAAGTCATGATCGCGATTCGATCTCACGAACCTTGTCGTAGATGACTAAACTCTAAACACTACGCCAAATCCGATGGCCAATTCACAGTATTAATTTTTTATCTGAATATTGGCATTCTATTTAGATTGCAAAACAGTTTTTGTTTTCACATATTAAGCCTTATACAGTATTGTGGAGAATTTCATACAATTTAATACATTAAAATTATAATAAACATAAATACAAATACAATACACAAATTTCTAAGTTAGAGATAAAATAAACTTTTTTCTTATGATTTTAATCCTGCTTCTGATTTCATTTTAATAGTTAATTCTTATTTTAAATATTATTTTCAGGATGCATTTTCTGAAGATGAATCTCAATTCAGCGTCTGGAATAATGATATGAATCTCAATCCAAGTTTTTAAATCATAAACTAATCTGAGTTGCTCAGCATGAGCAATATTGATTATTTAATTGTGTAAGAGCCATTAAAATGCAAACTGCATATTATGATAGAATCGAGCAATTGAAATGATAAAAAAATATATTTAAAAAAAACAATTGTGTGAATACTGAATTTTATTTTCGTGTATGAAACAAGAATCAATTATTTTATTGATACTAAGTTCATAAACTGTTTTCTTCAAAATGAAACAAAGTTTTATTTTTCAAATTTATCTCTTGCAAACGTTACCTTTTTTTTAAATTTAGCACTTAATAGTGTTCGTTAAACTCACTCGATTCACAGTTACGGACCGTGTGGGAACTCTGTGGAACATCAGATACCATACTTACAACCAATGAACAATTTCCTTCAAATTGAATTCTTAGTGTTTTACCGGTCAAGTATGACTCAATTTTATTCCTCTTCCACAAAAAATTCCACGCGTATACGGACTCAGCAAACCCGGGCTATTTTTTCTAAAAAAAAACTTTCAAAATTCGGGCATTTGATTTCAAAATTGGCAACTTAAAATCCTGAAAATATCTGGGCAAATTCGGTCAAACCCCTAGAGTTATTTGAGCAAAATCGAGAAAAGAAAACACTAGAATTTTTTTTACCGAAACACACCAGCGGATTTTAAATCTTATTCTAAGCTTTTTAAATACACTTCATGATTATTTTGACAAAAACCTCTAAAGCTATAATAACTCAATTTTAGATTTTTGTATAGTTCCTCAATTTTGTATCATATATCCGGGCCAATCCAGGTAAAACCAGACAATCTGGCAAGCTTAATCTATCACCTTTAGAGTAGATACTGCATAATTAGAGAATATTTGTCTTACTTGTGTTGTGAGAAACGAAATGAAAAATCGGGGATGCAGATTTGAAACCGCTTTGACAGTTGTTTGGAAGTTGCATGTTCCTTTGAAGAAGTCAAATTTACCTAACTCTAAGGCGTACATCTTTCGTGATGGCTAAATAACATCTTAGAAATGCTAAAACCACCAGCACACAGAAAAAGTACTATGTATGCCGTGGCCAAGATTCGATCTCATGACCTCGGGCTCAGAAGAATTGAACGCTATCCTCTACGCCACGTTCGGCGGCCTAATCTTCAAGCGTTTCATCGAGCATCATTATTTTTTTAAATTTAAAATATTTATTTCTTCAATTTTCCATTTGTTTAAGATCTCTTACCTTTAAAATATTTAATCTATAAAATACCGTCAACTGGGGCAACATGAAACAATTTTCAACTTTAATGGCTTTTAAAAAAACTTATGATCACAGTTAATCCTACCCCTTATGGATCATAAGTTTTAAAGATGTTGGGACAACCAATTGGCGTAGTTAGAAAATTTTTTTGGTTTCTTTTATTTTTTTTTTAATTTTCTAAAAACATGCGATTTTCACCCTCCTTAGAAAATGGGATAACTTGCAACAAACTTTGTTTTTAATGAAAAATCTTATGAACACGTGTGAACATTTATAATTTTTTATATATTTGCGATACCTTAAAGACAATTACGCATAAAAACACCAATTGCATTAATTTTTTGGTCTGTAAAAACTAGTTTTCACCTTTTTACTGAAAACAAGGATGCTGCATACATTTAGGGGTTAAATAATACAACAAAAAATTGTACTAGCTGAAATCATGAAAATAAATGTTTAGATGAATGAAAATTCAATGTTTACAAACGCTTCATGCAAAACATTCATATTCCAGCACATGGAAACGAGATTTGCAAGGAGTTTCTTTGATTTGCATTTTGTTGCATTTTACTCCAGACACCTAACTGAATTATAAAAATATTTATTCAAAAAAATTGGATGATTGTTCGAAAAATATTTAACCAATTGGCTTTCTCCTACATGCTTCTACATGCCCTAGACTTACATTCTCAAAAGCACCTTCCAAATGTTTCATCTCCAAAGCTCACCTAGCTTTAGCTCTCCATCTATGATTTCATACCTTTCGTGTCTATTCGTCGAAAGTTCTTCTCGCCAAAATGCCATTAAAATATCATAACAAGTCATAAAGGCAATAGTTCGTTAAAACGTCTCTAATAAAATTCAAATTAAAAATTCATAATGGCGATAAAAATATGAAAATATCAGATGATTAGGTTAAGAATTTCAACAAAAAATAATCATTGTAGATTAGACTGCCCCAAATTTGTATGGGAAATTGAAAACCTGTGAAATGTTATGCGCTGCAGGCTAAAATTGATCCTAGGTCTAAGACAAGATCTCATGCCAAATTTGGGCCAGATCGGATCATGGGAAGGGGTCGCTCAAAGATCCTAAAGTTTATATGAGATTTTAAGACATTTTGTTCGGGAGAAACATGAAAAACCAGTTTTTTATCAAGAACTTTGGTTCCTTTCGGTTTCTCATGAATACGGTTTTTCTTAAAGCCTAAACTATGACAAATATTTCATCCCAAGATTGCATTTTTATAAGAGTTAAGATAAAAAAGTTAATAAGCTCAAAAATGGGCTAACTTTTTTAAGGGTGGTATTTATCACTGGTAATGCTGCGTCAATATCAGAGGACTGAACCAGCTGTCAAATCGCATACAAACGCATCGTACCAAATTTTTGGTACCAGAACCTCAGTGTGGTTCCCGAAATTAAACACTTCACCCCATAACAGACTCGGAATAGGGTAACATTTTGGTTGCCGAACGCATCTGTTGCTGTCATACTGCAGATTTAGAATCAATTTTAACAAGGATTAAGTTGAAAACTCCGCATTTTGTGCCCAACCATAATTTATTAATGCTACTAAAGATCCCTTTGATTGACATTCCCGAGCCGCAGATATCATTTTAAGGATTATTAAAAAATTGCCTCAGGTTGAAATTTTTGCAATGAGGACGCCATGTTGCCCCTAAACGTGTTTCACTCGTTTCATTTTTCTTCTTCCTGCGGGTTTCTTGACTGAAAACTTGGTACGGGAATTTTTGTTTTCTTCAGCCCCTTGGTCAATATGTTCGTCCGCCCGACTCATTAACAGTGATAAATACCATCCTTAAAAAAGTTAGCCCATTTTTGAAGCCTTATAAATTCTTTATTTTAACTCTAATCAAAATGCAGTCTTGAGATGAAATATTTGTCATAATTTGGGCTTTAAAAAACCGTATTCAAAAGAAATCGGACGATGGGAACCAAAGTTATTGATAAAAAACTGTTTTTTCTTATTGTTTCTCCAGAACAAAATGTCTTAAATTCTCATACAAACTTCAGGCTCGTTGAGCGACCCCTTCCCGTGATCCGATCTAGCCCAAATTTGGCATGAGATCTTGTACTAGGCCTAGGATTAATTTTAGCCTGCAGCGCACAACTTCTCAAAAGTCGGGTTATTTGGGGAACTCTATTTCAAGAAAACATGCTTTTAAGTTGTTGTGTTTGGCAATTTTTCCATATATTTTTCGAAAATTTCTATTTTTCTTTCGAAATAAACAGAATAAATAAATAAAAATAAAAAGTAAAAAATTCTAAAATTTTTATCAAATCATCTAATATAGTTTGAAATATGAAGAACCATTTGGAATTATCAACACAAAACCTAGCATTTCTGCACTTATATCCCTTTGACTCCCTCATATAGTTTTTATCGTCATGTCAAATAATTTTCTCTTTGTAGAGTACAATGCAAATAATAAATTTTATTAGAGAATAATCTTTATTATGAGCAGTAATTATTTGAACAGCTTGTTTCACGACGAGGAAAGTTCAGAAATCAGTGTCACGTTCGATTATCAGTGACATATGAAGACAGAGTCCTCTACCTCGTTAGCCGCAATAAAAAATCTTATTAAAATGTCATGCCCATCCATAAAAACAAGTTGCTACCGGCCCATCAAATTACCATATCACACAGCTCTTCTTCAAAGCGAAAGCAGGGAGTGAGTTTTTCCAAATCGCACAGATATGGAGGGTGGTGTCATTCCATTCGGCTCAAACGCACTTGTTGTTTGCTGAGGGACCGACAATTTAATCAGCACTTGGACCTACACGCCTGCATTCAGGTTTGGAGATGATCATCTTCCATAAAAGCCGAAAGATCGCGTGTGCTGGGCCAGTCCAGCCACTTTAGGGGGTTTGGAGCCAGTTTTTAAAGGCGAACCAAGATTTGAGGATGCTGACAGGTGAGAGATTCCGATAGCCGACAACTCTGAGATTGAGCTTTGAGCAACTGGTCCACAACCGAGTTGAGCGCATGGGCGGGTACCTACTGCCACACATGCTTGTGTGCGTCTTGTTGGTGATTACATAATTATGCCAAGGTCATGGTGCACGATCTGATGGATCGGCCAAATCGACCGGTATACCTACCTACGTACGAGGTGGAGTCCGCGAACTTTTCTCTTGCATTCGTTTTCACCCGTTTTGTTTTGTTTTGTTTCTCGATTTCTCGATCCGTGAGTTTGATCGCTGCATTTTTGATTGCTGCACTGTATACGATTGAATGTCAATCGGTTGCGGAAACTGTTGCATCGGTTGACCTTGGAAATTTGTATAAGTTTGAAAAAAAAAACATCTAATCAACTCTTCGATTGATGGAATCGAATTCTTTGAGAGTTATAGCTTATTTTAATAACAAAATCAAATGATTGTACAAAAGTAATTTTTGAATACATGTTCGTTCAATCACCAAAACAAACATCGGACTCAAAATACAAAAAAAAACATTGAAAGTGGATTGACAGACATTTAGAAAAAGATAAAATACAATCACAGTTGAACAGATAGTTTGACTTGTTCCACTTAATAAATAGTACAAGATTAGCGATATAACCGCAATATAACAATATAACATAATTATTTCTTGGTCTTATTTCTGTAAGTCAAAACGTCGGATGTTATCTCTATAAGCCTTTTCAAAAGCATCTACAAGAATGATATCACCGAAAAAGTCTTTTAAACGCAAATGATTAATATTGTATTTCTTTTTCTTCTTTCAGGTATGTACAACAGTACAGGTAAACCAAAACCAGGATTAAACAAAATATTATCTATGATCATCGATATCGAACATTCTCCAAGCTGCTTATTGACAAGAAAAAATCAGAAGAAATAAATATTGAAAAAATTACTTAAAACAATTAACGGCGAAAGGTCGAACATGCTATAATTGTCAGCTATGAGTATCTCACAAGTTCCCATTTTTTAAGCTCATGTTTGACTGCTAACACCAGCATAACATAAGTGACGCCATTTCTGAAGTAGTTTTTTAGATACATGTCGTCACATTTTGGAACAGTGTTCTTTGTTTGAAATATTGTTTAAGTCATAACTTTTACTGCATTATTGAATTTGAAATTGATTATTGAATTTATTTTATTGCGATAGCGAGAAAACGAAAAATTTATTACTTATTATAGGAAAAATTCTACTCACTTAAATATTTAAATCATAAGCATTTATCTAAAAAATAAGTTCACTGGATTGTATCGCCATCAACACAATAAGAACCGTGGAAAATTTTAGAGAAAATTTTCAAAACATCTTCTAGGTTTTACAATTGCTAATTGTAAAGATGATGCATTTAAAATATTTGAAATCTTTCTTAATTTATCGGCCTTATCGGTGAAAAGTTCTTTAAGTTTTAGTAAAAATATCTTAAGAACATGTTTTATAGACGATTAGAATGTTAGAAGAAATGAAACATGGTGAAATTTTAAAATTTATTAAGAAAGGTGAAATCTTAGAATTTATTAAGAAGCATCTCTTCATAAAATAAAAACTTGGTTGTTACTAGAAAGAAAATCACTTTAAATGATAAAGCCGATAAACATATTTTACGGTAACTAATCTCTTCATAAAATTATTTAAAATCTTTTTCAAAACTGAAAAGGCTAAAAACCGTGAAAAAAAAAACTTCTAGACATATGAATATGGGCTTGTATGTATGTAGAGGGTTCAGAAAATTATTTTTTTTTCGTGAAATATTTTTGATGCTCGATTTATTTTTCTTAAATTCTCGCTTAAAGACTTTCGTTCAAATATACTTTCCATTACCAGCTCCCCATCAACTGTACTATGGAGTTTAAGTTCTCCAAGAAAAGTTGTTCTGTGTTGAAAAAAAAAAGCTTTTTATTATTTAATCCGGAATCCTAGTTTAAAAAATAATAAAATAACTTCAATACACATACAAAAAACGGCAGTGATAAAACCAAAAACCAACCTGTTTGCCTGGATTGCCTGGACTTTATCCGGGTTTCCCAGAATATATAAAACAAAATTTGAGAAAAGTCCGGCCTGGCCCGGTTGTCCGAATTTCATTGAAAAATGATCAGATTTGCCCCGATTTATTCACTTCATTTGACAAATCAAACAAAATTTTTTTTGAATTTTTTTTATTAAAATAATCATGAAAGATTCTCTGGAAGCCTTAAAAACGACGTTTTTTTCTTTATTTTTTTGAGTAATTCCTGGGTTTTGAAAAAAAAATTGCCCGGACTTTGGTCGTCAATTTTGAAATCGCAAGCCCGGATTTTGCCAGGTTTTTATTTCAAATGGCTTCGTGCTGAAAAAATTAGGCAACCTTATTCTTATTATATATTCTTAAAACATAAAGTTTTATTAGTGACACTTTACCATTCTTATGGCATTCGTGTCGAAACCTTATTCTTAAATAGATTCACAGTTTTATAAAAACGAACACACACATATAGGATCTCAGTGAAACTTCATGTTTCTTTGAAGAGATCTAATTTACTAAATTCTAAGGCGTACATCTTTCAAGGATATTATGGCTAGCATCTAACAAATGCTAAAACCACCAGACCACAGAAAGAGTACTATATGTGCCGTGATCGGGATTCGATCTCAAGGACTCTGGCTTAGAAGAATGGAACGCTATCTTCTAGGCCACGACCGGCGGCAGGCGGTTTTGTTCAATAACTTAAAAAAAACTGAATCTGGGAGCCCTCCTGAATGCTATTACAAAGTAGAATACCTTTTAGACCAAATATTTCAATAAATATCTAAATGTATAAAAGCAATACGAAGAAGGAGGCTTTTTTTTTACTTTACCGTAAGATTATGTTTAAAAATCTCTTATTGATTTTCAGAAAAAGATTAAAGAACAAAAGTAGTCAACATGGCCGATTTCTTAAACCGGGTGGGCTATATGCGCATATTCATGTTAAGCTATATAGATTTCAGTTTCAGGCCATATTTTAGAATTTTATTTAGACATATTAACAATTCATTTGCGTGAAATATAGTTGGAGATGTCATTTTATGAAAAAATGTGTGTCAAATGATATTTTCAATCAAATGAGTATGAGCCTTTTACATTTTGGCTGTTAGATTACGATTAGAGCTAAGATTCAATGTTTGAATGATTTAAAACATGAATTTTAAATAATGAACCCATTTTAACTGCCTGATATGGGCATTCAAAACGATCTCTTATTACAATGTCTTATCACTTATTCCTTTGCTTAAAGCTTCAACTTGTTAAATATCTGATTTTCAACTGAATACGAAGAGAAATTCATAGATATTTTTTGTTAGGAGATTATGTGTGCATAACTTTTAGAGCTTAGTATAACTTGGTAGGCGTTGGCAACAATACAAATATTTTAAAGCTATAATTATACAAAAATGATGTAGTTATTGAGATTTAGAAATAATGGCTGTTTTATGCTGCAAAACAATATCTATCAATCCACGACATGCCAGATAGATTTGATATTTTCTGTGTGGACCGCCATCTTCTGAAGCTCTTTGATGGCCTGAAGATAATTAAGTATCAGTATCCGTTATATTGAGAAACTAGCTGACCTGGTGTACTTAGCTACCCTTTAAAAATATTGTTTCAATTATGTTGATTAAAATAAACTTTCTTTAAAATTAAATATCTATATTATTTAAAAGCCTAGTTCTTTTCGTCAAGTCCTTATTTAAGATGCAAGGAGTTTAAATTTAAAGTGCAAGGAAGTTGAAGGAACCACCATTTATAAAAAATAAGAGGGATCTTCAATAAAATAAATAATCCCGTTAAATTTAAACAAATCAACCCCTTTGAAAGCGGGTGGAGTCCTAAAATACAGCAAGATTTCCATTTGATCAAAATGAGGGCCAAACATAAAAAAAAACAAATTTATTAATATGTATATTGATAATATGTATAATACCTACGTTTATTGAATATGAGAGTCTTCATTCACTAAAATGGTAAGGAGTCTGAAGAGTCTGGCAACCTTGTTTGCCTTACACGCGTTTTTTCGGCTCGCGTTAAATCGACATTTTTCGAGGAATTTCGAATTCTTTTTCGCGTTGTGTCAAATTGTGCTGTGTTAATCGTAGTGCTTCGCTGAAAAAGTGTTGAACTTCATTGGGAAAACCCCCTCGAGACTTAAAAATGTGAAATAATAAAATTAGGATTCTCCCACGCAAAATTTTCACCAGTTGTCGACGCGAGTGTTGTCGTCCCTTTCTTTTGCATTTTTGTTTTAGGCCTGAAAACGAAAGCAGGCCGTGTTATTCCGTCTCGCTCGCTAATACGATAATCTGAACATGTCCAAAAATGTTCGACGAGTGTATGAAGAATGGCTGTTTATACAAAAATTGACTAATATCATAAGTCAAAGGGAACCAGGTAACCCGAAGATAAGTATCTTGATTCTTGTTTTTTTGTGTTTTTCCCTATGGACAGGAAGAAAAGTATATTACTTGCCAACTTGTTTACACATCACATCACATCTAGTCGATTCTTCCATTCCAGCCTTTCCAGTCTTCTTTTGCAGCAGTTCTCATCTCACAATAATAATTTTTATTTCATTTTCATAATTTGAATTTAATTTTTTTCAAGTTCAGTATCGATTCTCACTTAAAATAAAATCTTCAAAAAGACAAACCTTGAAACTTCAAAATTTCAAATTGAATATTATTTTTTTTTGTTAGATACACAATTTTGTTGTTAATGGACAAGGCTGATATGTATTTATAAAATATCAATTGGTTTCACCTACGAGCATGATAAATTTTTATATTGTTAACCGCAACATAACCACAGTAATAAGTTTTGATTAATAGCTCTCAATCCAGTGTTTGAGAAACACTGACACACCTATAGTGGCGGTCTTCAATGAGTGCAGTTGAAAAAAATTTCCTCGGCGAAAGAGATAGAAAATTTCTTTTCGCCGGTAGCATGACAGTTTATTTCTCGACTTCGACAGGCAGCGCGAAATATTTCATTATAAGAAATATTTCAGCGTTAAGTATTTTCCATACAATCTTGTATACAAGTCAACATACAAGTAAAGTATTTGTTTGAATTGACCGTTGAACATAATACATTAGCCAGCACATTTTTATATCAGTTAGAATGAAATCCGATCGAATTCATTAAACAATAATATTATATCATATTATAATGCAAGTATTTTATTTTAAATTCAACTTAATTTTCCACTTTTTCCAGCCCAATGCTATTCAGTAGTAAAGAAACAGTTTGACTTGCCGTGCATAGTTGTATTAATCCAGGTTGGATCATAATTGAATATATTATCAGTTTTAATTGTTTTCAGCAAATCATTTATCGTAATACATCCAAGGTTTTAGGAGCATTATCACACCACATATTATAATTTGTCATTTTTATAAACGTTTTACTTTTAATTAATAATTCCTTCTACAGCATCTTTAGCAGCAATTTATCGAGGATTTGAGAGAATGTTATGAAAATGAAAAAAATGCCTTTTTTATAGTTTACGTTTTGTTCGCTGCCGATAACATTCACCCCTTGAAAAGCATGACGGGCAGGTGGTCAACTGGTTTGATGAATCTTTGTTTGTACTATTTTGTTTCCAATTAAATACTTTATTTCAGCGGTCCATCAGAAAAAATTTAAATGCTGTCGTTATTCATATAATCTTATGTGTTCGTATTTCTACTAGAGGTTCGAGCTAATGTTATTTCGAAATTATTTTAGTTTTTTCATAACGAAATGTTTCGATTGGTTTTTTTTGTATCTTTTTTTATTTTGCTTTGAGCTACCTCATCGATAATTTATTTTTACAATGTTCTTAAATATTAATGTTTAACAGTAACCCTCAATTACAATGTTATTCAGTTGTGTTTTGATACTATTCGGTGTCGATTTAAATTTATGGGAATATATTTCATTCTTCACTTTTCTTAACAAAAATATTAAACCTAGATATTGATGACTTTTTTTATTCCAGCTCCTTCGATCAGAGTAATAATATCTTCTCAAAAATTTTCTTTCTACTTTTTTCCAAAAAAACAAAATATATTAAGGTTTTTACAGCAAATATTTTTGAACTAGAAAGCGATTTGACTAAAGTTGATCAACCATTCACTACTTAATAAGCTTTTTTATAAAAGGTCTGCGCCAAAAGGTACACAGATTTATTAAATAGATTACTGATGAAGACAATCTTTTTTCATCATTTTCACTGATTCACCTAAACTTTTATTTTGCAGCTTTTTAAATGAAAATTTTTTAGAAAACATCGTTCTGCCATGTTTTAATTATAATATGCATTCACTAAGCTTTTTTTTACGCGAGGTGGTTTTGCTCGGTTAGTATAAAACGGCTTCTCTTTACACGGTTTTTTACCGTGTGCACAATTCTTCAATTCTTCTCGGAAATCAACACGTTTCTTGAGAAAAAATGCTCCAAGACCTCTATGTCAACGACAGAGTTCATACTTAGTTTAAAAAAACCTGATGTACTTCATTACATTCACTATATTTTAAGTCTATATCAAATGACTATTCAACAAAAATTATATTTTAGCACGCTCTCAACGATACAATAATAAATAAAGTTAAAATCCAAGGTTTTGTCTTTCAGCTCATCCGACCAGTAATATTTTTTTAATTTTTTTTTATTTAATTATTTGAATTTTCAGCTTTACTCATTATATATATATATATTCATCCACATAATTATATTTTAACATTATTAAACGTTCATTACCATTAACCATCAACTAAATACACGTCGATCTTTTGTTGGATGTATTAGGGTGCTAATTTTATATAATTCGGCAATTATATTCATTTAGTACCTGAATATGTGAACAATAAAAGATTGAAAGTCTAATCACAATTTCAAGACCCATTTGGTCATGCGGCTATGATTGGGCGGGGCTTATTGACAAGGAAAGTAACCTCGGAATGTGCAGCTAGGTCTCTGTCATTCTGAAATGGGTTTCTGGAATTCCAATAGAGCTAACACCATCAGCACCCGCAACTGAACAATTTTAATCACATTGATTAATATTGACTCTTTTGCATAACATAGTCCTATTTGCCGCTGGTAGTGTTCGTGAAATTATGCTGTTTGTTTCACCAACACTTTTCAGTTTTGGGACAATTAACCTAAAAAACGACCATGTGCGTCGACTGGCTGCCCGTTTTTTGTATCGAGAGTTTTTGAGGTTAATTGTCCCGTCTAATCTGTACACGCTCAACAAGTGTGCGTAAGAAACGTCAAAAACAACTCTATACCTGCCAGCTCAGGGGGTCGTTGCTTGGATCACACACACACACACACTTCATTCACTAAAATGGTAAGGATTTATGAATACAATAAATCATCTAATTTTGTCAATAGTCCTATTTGCCGCTGGTAGTGTTCGTGATTTTTGCTGGTTGTTTCACCAACACTTTTCAGTTTTGGGACAATTAACCTCAAAAACGACCATGTGTGTCGACCGGCTGCCCGTTTTTTGTACCGAGAGTTTTTGAGGTTAATTGTCCCGTCTCATCTGCACACGCTCAGCAAGTGTGCGTAAGAAATGTCAAAAACAACTCTATACACTACTGGAAATAAGTACAAAGACAACATAGATTTTACTGCTCTTTTGTTTACAGTGTAAACAACTATAACCGAATGTTAGTCAATGTGAATGTAGTGGTGAGTAGAATATTTAAAAAAAAAATGGGCTTGAATGCATGTGTGCGTGTCAGAGTATAAATATTTTCATTTTGCGCCTGGAAATAAGTATAAAGACAGTAGTTTGCTTCTGTTCAATTTCACTCGCGGAGGATATTTTTTACGCTGAAAGTGAAAAGTTTTGCTCAATACGAAGTGAATTGATGGTGATAAAGGAAAAAAACATCATTGGTGAATGTTTTCACAATTTACTTGATATTTACAGGAAAAATGCCAAAAAAAAGCCTTTTCAGCGATTATGAGAAGGGTAGAGTAGATACTCTTCGAAAACAAGGGCTAACATTGCGTGAAATCGGCATCAGGATTGGTAGGAGTAAGGATGTGGTGCATAGTTATCTGCGGCTAGGCGAAAAATATGCAACAAAGAAGCGATGTGGACGTCCATCTTCCCTGACGCCGAGGTGTAAGAGGGAAATAAAACGACTGGCGGTCCACCAAAAGCTGTCTTTTGAAGAAATCAAGGCGGAGATGAAACTGACAGTATCTGGGCGTCGGATTCGGCAGGTTCTCAAAGACGATCCTAATGTTTCCTTCTCCAAAACAACGCCTGTACCAAGGCTTCTTCAGCGTCACAAAAATGCCCGTTTTGCTTTTGCCGAAAAGAACCAATTTTGAGACCAAGAGTGGTCAAACGTGGTTTCTAGTGACGAGAAGAAGTTCAACCTAGACGGGCCAGATGGTTTTAGCAGCCGCTGGTACGACAAGAGGCAGAAGAGGCAAACGAGAGAGAAACGAAACTTGGGTGGAGGTTCCGTCATGATCTGGGCCGGCATAAGCATGGCTGGAAAGACACCTATTTGTTTCATCTCTATCCGGACGGACTCACAGATGTATTGCCAGCAATAAGAAGAAGTTCTTGTTCCATTTTCGGAAAATTTTATGGGCGGAAACATGGTTTTCCAGCAAGACAATGCTGCCTGCCATGCGTCCAGAGCTACGAAAAAATTCTTGGAACTTCATAACATCCCTCTTTTGGAGTCGCCAGCCTGCAGTCCGGATCTAAATCCGATCGAAAACGTTTGGGGGCTTCTCTCCCGTAACATTTTCAAGCATGGCCGAAGTTATGAAACGGCTGGACAAAAAAAATGGCGATTCAGAACGAATGGTCTAATCTGGATCCGAACGTTTTGAAAAGCTTCATAGCTTCTATGCCACGACGATTGCAAGAAGTCATTGCCAAGAAAGGCGATGCTACACATTATTAAAGTCCTTTGTTTTTGAAAATCAGATCAATAAAAACGTGATTTTCCAATAAAATAGCCTTTGTCTTTATACTTATTCCCAACCCGAAAATCCGTTTTTAGAGCATATTTATTTAAAGATGCATGAATCTTGCAAAACAACAGTATTTCAAGAAATGGCATTCTTCTATTAATCGACCGTGGACAAGTGTAGAATTGAATAATCACAGGAAATTACAGAATTCCCTATATACAGCTTGTCTTTATACTTATTTCCAGCAGTGTATTTATTTTTCAATTAAATAAATCATCTCATCATGCCAAAACGCTTCCTTTATGAATTTTTAACAGTTTTAAATAAAACAATGTACTCTCTAAATTCCGAGGGGTATGAAAATTTTAAAGAAACAATATCCGGTGTTGAAAATGGCTACACATCAAATTTAACGTTGATTGGTTCAGTAAATTCCAAAAATTAATAGAATTTTGTCATATTTCTGATTATTTTGTATGGGACCCACCTTTACAAAAGTGGACAATGTGTACTAATATTTTTAATCAACTTATTACTTAAAAACTTAGCTGTGAGCCAAACAAAATAATAATAGTTAAAAAATTGTTCGAGTTCCGTCGCATTTTCAATAGATTTATATGAGACTTTCCCCCCTTTCAAGAAAGGCAGAAGATTTAAATACTATAAATCGTCTGAATGTGTCAAAACTTGTCCAATAATACTAAAAGGCATTGCCGTATGAACGGAGGGGGGAGGGTTTGGGGGTTACCATATCCAGTGACACCAAAAAGAGTACATTGAGATAATTTATCCAAAAAGTCAGGAAAAACGTCCATATATAATCGAGCTTCGCGCCCGGATGGTATGCAAAATGATGTACAGTAGAACCTCGCTTACTCGAGGTAGTCGGGGGAGGGACCACCTCGGATTAAACGAAATACATTGACAAACCCTTTTGCTCTGGTATGGCATAGCATCCAGGCGCAATTTAATCGACATTTCAGGCAAGTTAAGTTTTAAAACTTAACAATGTATCGCGATGATAAAAAACATTTTTACACGGATTTTGGATAAAAATTGTGGGTAGGATGAGTGGAGTTCTACAGTACATATTTCGTGCTCTCTGAGATGGCACCAAGATATTCCATTTTAATCAACTGCTGTTAATGTCTTGGAGGTTATGTGACTTACATGACAATTATAAACTTTCTTTTAAAATATTTTTGTACTTAACCTAGATTGCATACTCAAAGGCGCTTAACGCGCTCATTGTTTATAACGGCTAAAAATGCATGTTTGTTAAAAAAAATGATAGATAAAGTAATTTGTTGTAAGCTGTATTCCTTTCGTTGTTTTTGTGTAAGATGTGGAACAACTTCATAAAATGGAAGGCATTCATTTGTTTTTCTTATCAAATGTCTTTCAACAAATAAAAAGTACATTTGGTAAAATTTCACAAAAAGAAGAGTACTCTGATTTATCGATCGAAAAAGAGTACATGTACTCTTAAAAGAGTACGTATGATTACCCTAGGTTGAACCCATGAGAGCCCAGGAAAAGCAAGCGAGGTAATCTACTCTACACTCAAAATTTTAAAATATTGATCAAAGTTTTATGATTGAGTGTGGTTGATAGAAATTGAATTCTAAATATCAAATATTATCGAAATCCCAATTGTGTTTCATGTTTCGGATTTTGTTTAGGATTCTTGATTTTCTATAAGAATCATTATAATAAATTAGAAATAGAAAGCTGTTCCGAAATCCTGGTTCAGATCCGGTTTCATTTCATTCTAAATTTTATTCATGCTGTGGATTTTTAATATGAGGGTTTAATTTTTCTTAATATTATTATTCAGCTTCGAAGTTATTAAGCTGAATTCTTATGTAGATTTCAAACATAACAAAGGTTCATAATAGGCGATTCAGAATTTGAAACTCAGAATCAGACTCATCATTCGAAATTCACGAAATGTTATTTTCTCGAATGATAAATCTGATTCAGATTCATCAGCCAGATTGAAAGAATTAAGTCAAATTGAAATCTAAATCATCAGATTTTAAATTGATTCATGGTTGAGGGCTCTGAAACAAATTTCACTTCTTGGCTCATATTTAAAAATGTGATCTGGAATTAAATTCAGAAATCGTATTGAAATTCGAGAACAGATGCAAAATTGAAGTATTAAATTCAGCTTCTGAATTCTTGTTCAGAATTAATATTGAAAATTCAAATTCAGATTCAGCTCTCGAATGAGTATTACAATCAAGATAAAAATATCAAGATTACTATTTCGTTGAGACCTCAGACTTATAATTTTGTTTGAATTTAAAATTTTCATTCAAAGTCAAATTGTATACACCATTCACTTGAAACTCACCAATATACAGAAGAATTTGAGTTTTTATTTTGCATGTTTTGTTTAATTAAAAGATCTGATTTTATTTAATTTTTTTTTAATCTACATAGGATATTAATTATGGAAATGATTTTGAATGAAAAATATTTTTTGATGATAGAAAAAAACCTAATATTGAGAATATTGCAAATTTTTCAAGAGCAAACATACAAACTAAAATTTTAACTTTGGATCGTGTTCGTAAGATTGAAATCGTAACAGAAAAATTTAAATCTCTTACTTTTACTTTTACTTTTGAAAATTTGATTTATTTTTATCGATAGTTTAAACCTTTGAGTTTGCTCAAGAGTTTGGAAGGTTAAAATTATTTGATTTGACCATTGAATAAGTTTTATTAAAATTTGAATGCTCACTTGAAAAAGAAAACTAACTTATTCTAAGTCCAAAACAAATAGACTAAATCTTCAAGACTCTTGCGCGAGTTCAAAGCTTGTAACTGATAACAGTAAGTTTCATTTTTGTTACTAAAGGCTTCATTATACAAATTTTGGTTACACATTTTCAAGATTTCAGGACGTATTTTCAAAAGTTACTATTTCATTCCAAAAACTTTAAAAGTAAAAAAAACCTTAAAAATTTATAATCAAACAGTACTTAACTGTATGTTTTTCAAGTTTTTTTTTCATTCATACATTTTTGTAGCAAAAACAACCTAGAAAAAAAATCAGTCACCAAAACCCCCCATGAGGTGGTTCTTTCTACGGCCCTGCTATAAGGCAGCTCATGATGTGAAAATTAGTTTTTGTAGTAAATTCAATAGAAAATTGTATGTCTGTGTCATATTTTTATGAATTTTGTAAGGAGGGCCCTCTTCGGAATGATTTGAACGAATTATAGAAACCATCTCCGACCCCAAAAACTCTCATATGTATAATAAGTTTAACTTCGATCGGTTCTGTAGTTTTCGAGTCTTTAAGAAACAGACAGGCAGACAGGGGGGGTGGGGAGCAGTATGAAGCCTGATTGCTAATAACAAAATTAACCAGCTTCCTTACTAGCTACTATTGAATGTTCGAGCAAAAACACAATTTCATGTCTCGAAGTAACACCTACCTGAATACAGTTAAAACCTCTGCCATGATATTGCTTGAGACAAATTCATGTAACATTTTTTTAGACCATATAAATGCTACAAACATTTAGGGATAAAAAATCAAAGGAAATAAGAGTAGTGAGGAACTTTCTAGTCATCAAAAAAAATTCGATTGTAAATTATAAGTCACAATTAAAAGACTTTTAACAAACTTGTGCGCTGCAGTATTAGATTCTGGTTGCTCTAAGACTTTATTTGGTGACCAATGTGAAAGATCAAGCCTAACCAAAATAATTCCTTCTTATCAAAACCAACACTCCAGTTGAAGCGTTTCAATCCACCCGCATAGTTCGACGAGAACCTACTCACACTTTTTCTGCGAGAGGCAGACCGCATAGATACCTACAGTTGATTGTGGCTGAGATGGAGTCGCCGTGCCGCGCTTCTGTCGAGAGCTACTATTTTACGATTATTTCACTGCCAACATTGAATAATTATAACTATTATAATGGGCGAAGGCCAGAAGCAGCAGCAGCAGCAACGAACAAGTAGGTATTTACTGGCAGCGATACGAACAACTAGCAACGAAGCAACTAAGTATAAGTACGGGTATCAACATCCAGCAGCATGTACATCTACCAGAAACGGGGCGAGATGCGGCTTGTTCGGGTTAACAACTAACTTTTGCGGCTGATTTTTTTTCTTCTGTAGCTTTTTTTTTGTTACTAAACTTCAGTAGTGATATGCCTGGATCAACAGGTTCGGAAGCTGTGGGGTTACCAGACAATATTTGACAATGAAAGATTCTTGTTTTTTTATTTGTTTAATGGGAATTTTGTAGTTTTGGTTTGGAATTTTATTAGTACCTACTTCTATAGATCAGTTTTTTCGTGATTGGAACCCTATCTGAATCCCAAGAGCAGTCTGATAGTTCACACAATAATAGAGGTTAGTAGTAGCAAACCGGCAGCAGCCCTTCGTTCGCCTCCCATCATCTGTTAACGAACTGCAGCCAGATTAGTTAGTTACCTACTAGAGCCAATTCCGCGCTTAAACTTCCCCTACAAGAGCGGAGGAAGGCAGAATTCAGTGAGTGACTTCAACGCCGGCTTACAGGCGACGAACCCCAAGCGCTACATCGCCAGGGAAGTTGCCGGTTTGCTTATTTATTATGCTACCTCTAGCTCTATTACCGATTCTTTCGCTTAGTTATAGACTTAGACCAGACCAGCTGTTTGATGCCTAGCCGCTCGTTGTTCCGTTCAGCTCGGAAGGAAGAAATTAATTCCGCTGCTGCATCGAGTTTGCCCCTGAATGGGGTGCTACCAAATAAAACGAGAGGTAGAACACTAAACCTCCTCCGGATTCCTCGCCAGAACAAAAAAAAACATGCCGATCGGAACCAAACGAAAGACATGTACCTACTCTCCGGCGTCGTTTATTTACTTTGATTGTTGATTTTGTTTGCTTTATAGATTCCACACAAAAATAATGAATCATTATCGGTTGGAGGTACATTCCTACCTGTACAACATATTTTGACGTGTTTGATTTATGGAATTTTGTTTACTCTGGGTCGGGCAATGTACAAACATGTCCGCGCACATGTTAATTAGCGGCATTGTCGAGTGAACAGCGGTTGAACTAAGAGTGAATTTTGGAGGAGGTTTCGGGGGCTCCTAGAATTATCTTCAACCGCAACAAGTAATGGCTGTGATCATTGAATTATGGACCTTTACTTCAAATGATATTATTTCTGTGTTGATGTCATCGTACTCCCTAAATTTATTCTGGCATCGAAAATGATTGACTGAAAACATATAAGGTTCTTACATTCCATCGATAATTGGACAATTGACGATGTACAACTACCTCAACTTTGCTTTACCCTACTCTGTTCCCTGTTTGAAAGAAATCACATCAAAATTTTCGATTCACAAGTTTCGATTCTTCATTCTCAATTCTCATATCTCGATTGTCGATTGTCGATTATCGATTGTCGGTTGTCGATTGTCGATTGTCGATTATCGATTGTCGATTGTCGATTGGCGATTTTCAATTACCGATTGTGGATTGTCGATTCTCGATTGTCCATTATCGATTGTCGATTGTCCATTGTAGGTTGTCGATTCTCGGTTGTCAATTCTCGATTCTTTGTCGATTGTCAATTGTCGATTGTCGATTGTCGATTCTCAATTCTCGATTGACGATTCTCAATTCTCGATTCTCGATTCTCGATTCTTGATTCTCGATTCTCGATTCTCGATTCTCGATTCTCGATTCTCGATTCTCGATTCTCGATTCTCGATTCTCGATTCTCGATTCTCGATTCTCGATTCTCGATACTCGATTCTCGATTCTCGATTCTCGATTCTAGATTCTAGATTCTCGATTCTCGATACTCGATTCTCGATTCTCGATTCTCGATTCTCGATTCTCGATTCTCGATTCTCAATTCTCGATTCTCGATTGTCGTTTCTCGATTGTCGATTTTCGATTCTTGATTCTCGATTCTCGATTGTCGATGTCGATTTTTGATACTCGTTTGTCGATTGTCGATTTACGATTACGATTGTCGATTGTCGATTGTCGATTGTCGATTGTTGATTGTCGATTGTCGATTGTCGATTGTCGATTGTCGATTGTCAATTGTCGATTGTCGATTGTCGATTTTCGATTGTCTATTGACAACTGTCGATTGTCAATTTTCAATTGTAGATTGTCGATTGTCGATTTTTGATTGTCGATTGTCGATTGTCGATTATCGATTGTCGATTGTCGATTGTCGATTGTCGATTGTCGATTGTCGATTGTCGATTGTCGATTGTCGATTGTCGATTGTCGATTGTCGATTGTCGATTGTCGATTGTCGGTTGTCGATTGTCGATTGTCGATTGTCGATTGTCGATTGTCGATTGTCGATTGTCGATTGTCGATTGTCGATTGTCGATTGTCGATGTCGATTGTCGATTGTCGATTGTCGATTGTCGATTGTCGAGTGTCGATTATCGATTGTCGATTATCGATTGTCGATTGTCGATTGTCGATTGTCGATTGTCGATTGTCGATTGTCGATTGTCGATTGTCGATTGTCGATTGTCGATTGTCGATTGTCGATTGTCGATTGTCGATTGTCGATTGTCGATTGTCGATTGTCGATTGTCGATTGTCGATTGTCGATTGTCGATTGTCGATTGTCGATTGTCGATTGTCGATTGTCGATTGTCGAGTGTCGATTGTCGATTGTCGATTGTCGATTGTCGACTATCGATTGTCGATTGTCGAGTGTCGATTGTCGATTGTCGATTCTCGATTCTCGATTGTCGATTGTCGATTCTCGATTGTCGATTGTCGATTGTCGATTGTCGATTGTCGATTGTCGATTGTCGATTGTCGATTGTCGATTGTCGATTGTCGATTGTCGATTGTCGATTGTCGATTGTCGATTGTCGATTGTCGATTGTCGATTGTCGATTGTCGATTGTCGATTGTCGATTGTCGATTGTCGATTATCGATTATCGATTGTCGATTATCGATTGTCGATTGTCGATTGTCGATTGTCGATTATCGATTATCGATTGTCGATTATCGATTGTCGATTGTCGATTGTCGATTATCGATTGTCGATTGTCGATTGTCGATTGTCGATTGTCGATTGTCGATTGTCGATTGCCGATTGTCGATTGTCGATTGTCGATTGTCGATTGTCGATTGTCGATTGTCGATTGTCGATTGTCGATTGTCGATTGTCGATTGTCGATTGTCGATTGTCGATTGTCGATTGTCGAGTGTCGATTGTCGATTGTCGATTGTCGATTGTCGACTATCGATTGTCGATTGTCGATTGTCGAGTGTCGATTGTCGATTGTCGATTCTCGATTCTCGATTCTCGATTGTCGATTGTCGATTGTCGATTGTCGATTGTCGATTGTCGATTGTCGATTGTCGATTGTCGATTGTCGATTGTCGATTGTCGATTGTCGATTGTCGAGTGTCGATTGTCGATTGTCGATTGTCGATTGTCGATTGTCGATTGTCGATTGTCGATTGTCGATTATCGATTATCGAATGTCGATTATCGATTGTCGATTGTCGATTGTCGATTGTCGATTATCGATTATCGATTGTCGATTATCGATTGTCGATTGTCGATTGTCGATTATCGATTGTCGATTGTCGATTGTCGATTGTCGATTGTCGATTGTCGATTATCGATTATCGATTGTCGATTATCGATTGTCGATTGTCGATTGTCGATTGTCGATTGTCGATTGTCGATTATCGATTATCGATTGTCGATTGTCGATTGTCGATTGTCGATTGTCGATTGTCGATTGTCGATTGTCGATTGTCGATTGTCGATTGTCGATTGTCGATTGTCGATTGTCGATTGTCGATTGTCGATTGTCGATTGTCGATTGTCGATTGTCGATTGTCGATTGTCGATTGTCGATTGTCGATTGTCGATTGTCGATTGTCGATTGTCGATTGTCGATTGTCGATTGTCGATTGTCGATTGTCGATTGTCGATTGTTGATTGTCGATTGTCGATTATCGATTATCGATTGTCGATTATCGATTGTCGATTGTCGATTGTCGATTGTCGATTGTCGATTGTCGATTATCGATTATCGATTGTCGATTATCGATTGTCGATTGTCGATTGTCGATTATCGATTGTCGATTGTCGATTGTCGATTGTCGATTGTCGATTGTCGATTGTCGATTGTCGATTGTCGATTGTCGATTGTCGATTGTCGATTGTCGATTGTCGATTGTCGATTGTCGATTGTCGATTGTCGATTGTCGACTATCGATTGTCGATTGTCGATTGTCGAGTGTCGATTGTCGATTGTCGATTCTCGATTGTCGATTGTCGATTGTCGATTGTCGATTGTCGATTGTCGATTGTCGATTGTCGATTGTCGATTGTCGAGTGTCGATTGTCGATTGTCGATTGTCGATTGTCGATTGTCGATTGTCGATTGTCGATTGTCGATTGTCGATTGTCGATTGTCGATTATCGATTATCGATTGTCGATTATCGATTGTCGATTGTCGATTGTCGATTGTCGATTGTCGATTATCGATTATCGATTGTCGATTATCGATTGTCGATTGTCGATTGTCGATTATCGATTGTCGATTGTCGATTGTCAATTGTCGATTGTCGATTGTCGATTGTCGATTGTCGATTGTCGATTGTCGATTGTCGATTGTCGATTGTCGATTGTCGATTGTCGATTGTCGATTGTCGATTGTCGATTGTCGATTGTCGATTGTCGATTGTCGATTGTCGATTGTCGATTGTCGATTGTCGATTGTCGATTGTCGATTGTCGATTGTCGATTGTCGATTGTCGATTGTCGATTGTCGATTGTCGATTGTCGATTGTCGATTGTCGATTTTCGATTTTCGATTGTCGATTGTCGATTGTCGATTGTCGATTGTCGATTGTCGATTATCGATTGTCGATTGTCGATTGTCGATTGTCGATTGTCGATTGTCGAGTGTCGATTGTCGATTGTCGATTGTCGATTGTCGATTGTCGATTGTCGATTGTCGATTGTCGATTGTCGATTGTCGATTGTCGATTGTCGATTGTCGATTGTCGATTGTCGATTGTCGATTGTCGATTGTCGATTGTCGATTGTCGATTGTCGATTGTCGATTGTCGATTGTCGATTGTCGATTGTCGATTGTCGATTGTCGATTGTCGATTGTCGATTGTCGATTGTTGATTGTCGATTGTCGATTCTCGATTGTCGATTGTCGAAAGTTGATTGTCGATTGTGGATTGGCGATTGTCGATTGTCGATTGTCGATTGTCGATTGTCGATTGTCAATTATCGATTGTCGATTGTCGAGTGTCGATTTTTGATAGTCGATTGTCGATTGTCGATTGTCGATTGTCGATTGTAGATTGTCGATTGTCAATTGTCGATTGTCAATTGTCAACTGTCGATTGTCGATTGTTGATTGTTGATTGTCGATTGTCGATTGTCGATTGTCGATTGTCGATTGTCGATTGTCGATTGTCGATTGTCGACTATCGATTGTCGATTGTCGATTGTCGATTGTCGATTGTCGATTGTCGATTGTCGATTGTCGATTGTCGATTGTCGATTGTCGATTGTCGATTGTCGATTGTCGATTGTCGATTGTCGATTGTCGATTGTCGATTGTCGATTGTCGATTGTCGATTGTCGATTGTCGATTGTCGAGTGTCGATTGTCGATTGTCGATTGTCGATTGTCGATTGTCGATTGTCGATTGTCGATTGTCGATTGTCGATTGTCGATTGTCGATTGTCGATTGTCGATTGTCGATTGTCGATTGTCGATTGTCGATTGTCGATTGTCGATTGTCGATTGTCGATTGTCGATTGTCGATTGTCGATTGTTGATTGTCGATTGTCGATTCTCGATTGTCGATTGTCGATAGTTGATTGTCGATTGTGGATTGGCGATTGTCGATTGTCGATTGTCGATTGTCGATTTTCGATCGTAGATTGTCGATTATCGATTGTCGATTGTCGAGTGTCGATTTTTGATTGTCGATTGTCGATTGTCGATTGTCGATTGTCGATTGTCGATTGTAGATTGTCGATTGTCAATTGTCGATTGTCAATTGTCGACTGTCGATTGTTGATTGTTGATTGTCGATTGTCGATTGTCGATTGTCGATTGTCGATTGTCGATTGTTGATTGTCGATTGTCGATTGTCTATTGTCGATTGTCGATTGTCGATTTCGATTGTCGATTATCGATTATCGATTATCGATTATCGATTATCGATTATCGATTGTATATTATCGATTATCGATTGTCGATTGTCGATTGTCGATTGTCGATTGTCGATTATCGATTGTCGATTGTCGATAGTCGATTGTCGATTGTCGATTGTCGATTGTCGATTGTCGATTGTCGATTGTCGATTGTCGATTGTCGATTGTCGATTGTCGATTGTCGATTGTCGATTGTCGATTGTCGATTGTCGATTTTCGATTGTCGATTTTCGATTGTCGATTTCGATTGTCGATGATCGATTATCGATTATCGATTATCGATTGTATATTATCGATTATCGATTGTCGATTGTCGATTGTCGATTGTCGATTGTCGATTGTCGATTGTCGATTGTCGATTGTCGATTGTCGATTGTCGATTGTCGATTGTCGATTGTCGATTGTCGATTGTCGATTTTCGATTGTCGATTGTCGATTGTCGACTTCGATTGTCGATTATCGATTATCGATTATCGATTATCGATTATCGATTGTATATTATCGATTATCGATTGTCGATTGTCGATTGTCGATTGTCGATTGTCGATTGTCGATTGTCGATTGTCGATTGTCGATTGTCGATTGTCGATTATCGATTGTCGATTGTCGATTCGTGACTGTTGATTGTGATTGTTGATTGTGATTAATCTACTGTCGATAGTCGATTGTCGATAGTTGTTGGTCGATTGTGGATTGTTTTTTTTAAATTTTCTTTTTTACTTTAGACTGTAACTCTTTCGCGTCATTCGTGTCTTGATTGTCAATGGTGGAATGTTGATTGTCGATTGTCAACTGTCAATTGTCGATTTTCGATTGTCGATTCTAATTTGTAAAATATGTTTACAATATTTAGTAACATCTTCATAAAATATTCAAGTCTTGTCAGATTATTGGAGGCTTCAGATATTGGAAAAACACAAATAGAACACTTGTTAATTTTCAGGGTTGACTTTAAGGTGTTGCTGTCAGACAAAGCAATTGCCAAAGTATACGAAATGTAATATTGGGATTTATGGCCCTCTTAGTATTGTCCGCTCCAAGTGATGTTACTCGGTATGGGGTATGGTACTTTTATTTAAGATGCACGTACTCAATAAGATGCGATGTACCTACTGGACTAGACAGGTGATCGATGAATATGTTGGTAGCTATAGCATGTCAGAGCTAACTATTTGGTATGCAAATCGAACTTACGGAAAAGCCATCATCCTACAAACATAGAGTCAGGTATCGGGCCAAACGGACACGCTTGGAACATCACCCCCTCATGGTCATTGTCAATGTCAAAGTTGTTGTCGTGCAGTTTGCCAGCCAGCCAACAAAAAACAGACATAATAACATCGATCGTGTGCATTAAACAGTCAACTGGAATCTATGTTATACGAGGAACTTCCAGCTTTTATCCACCATACAACTGAAGCGATTAAAGCTGAATGGCGGAAGAGCACCCACTTCTTTTGGCGAGGGTGGATCCGGTAACAAAATTTGATAAAAAACAACATGAGGAAATAAATTTCTTACTGAGACATTTTTCTCAGTATTCTATTTTACAATACAAATATTAACAGAACAGTAAAATGCGTTTCTTATTGACAAATTGTTTGAGGTTCGTCACCTGAAACCGTTGAAGTCTTTTGTTTTCAAAGGTGAGAAAATAGAACCTTTTGGTAAGCATTTTAATATTATCCGCCTCTATCTCATATTTTTATATGACTTTCTCACTTACTCACTTACTTACTTACTTACTTACTTACTTACTTACTTACTTACTTACTTACTTACTTACTTACTAAATTACTTACTTACTTACTTTCTTACTTACATACTTACTTACTTACTTACTTACTTACTTACTTACATACTTACTTACTTACTCACTTACTTACTTACTTACTTACTTTCTTACTTAAAACTTAATTACTTACTTATTTTCTCACTTACTTACTTCCTCAGGCAGTAAGTATTATCTTCTTGAAATTTCCACTAATGCCATCCATTTTCTCTCCTTGAAAAAACAAAACACTTTATCGCGTTCAGATGACGAACCTCAGACATCTGAAAAAAGAAACATATTTTACCTAGTGATTTATAACACTTTTCTGAACTGGAACATAGTTTGACTTTATCAAAGGTCCACCCCACCTTTTGAAACTCTCCATCAAACCATAGTGTGTGTTTACTACTAGTCAGTATTTTTTTATTGGTTTATCAGGCGCTAGAGTGCGCTGCTCGGCGACAGGTAACAAACGGCGAAAAGGCGCTACCTGTCAGTCAAACCTCATGAATGACGATGGGTGCGAAGGGGCAAGGGATCTTGTTCGATGCCGTGACCGCGACATTGACGACAACCGATACCTACTCACTCACTAAACCCTCGCGGTTGATGCCCGCCGATGCTGATTATTATTTAACTGCTCCTACTCTATCAAATAAGAAATCGATTCGTCATTTGCTGATGACGTAGAGTTGTACAAGTTTATTATCAAATTCTGAAGAACGTTAGAATGAAATTATCAGAACAAAGATCCTACACATTAAGATTGTTGTTCAATTCTCGAACTTAGTGAAATTCATGAATTTTCGAAGATTGGAAGCCAAGTTTATCAAAATAGGATTTAAAGTACATATTGACTCTATGAATTCTTCAAAAATTCATACCGATTTCCTCAAAGTCACTTTGAGTTGATTTTGTATTAGAACTGAAATTCATTTGTTAACGAATGCCTCCTGTGGAGTTAAAATTCCTTAAAAAACTAAAAAAAAGATTTTTACACAATATTGAAGTGCTAAAATCAAACTCCAATGAAACATTACCATTTATAAGAATCACTCTTCCGATTTAGCTCGCTAAAAGTATTTTCTGGGAATTCCGATCAACTGGATTGTCAAAACAATCTCTCGACGGTAGGTGCCTCTAATTGTAGAACAAATCATTTGGAACGGAGCACTCTTGAGCCAGCTCTTGGAATACGATTGAATATTCATAAGTTTGCGATGAATTTGTACGCCAATCATACAAAGCGGTTTCCGAAATGCCAGAACCAGGAAAAAACAAAACTTCATGTTGACATGTCTACTGGCATTCAAATTTGCTTTATGTTCGGTACAACAATTATAATTTCATTGAGCGGTAGACATGCGACCAACTTTATCAACGATTGTAAACATTTTAAAATTGTTAAACTCGAAGCCAGTTTCCGTGTTTTGCTATTGTATTAAAACAAATGATGCAATATTTTGTCAATTTTAAAATTCATTCATAGCTTTACTTTTACTTCAGACATGTCGAAGTGTGTGACAATTTTTTACCTTAACACGCCAGATTGCACCTTGAAAGCCGTGAAATGGACTCACCCTGAACGGATTTTTGATCGAATCAAAACAAAACCGTTGCGGTATTTTACGCGCCCATTTGGGAGGAAAGGGTGAGCACCCAAAAAAAAACAGAATATGTGTCCGTTAGTTGCAACATATAAACTTCCAAGTGGGTACCGGTTTGATTGCCTTAAACAACATGCACCGGCCCAATGGCTGCCCTACCTTAAATGTGGAAGAAGTTTTTTTTAGCCGAAAGAGAAAAAAGACGTTCAACTCCAATGGGCAATTTGCGATGGGGTGCTAATCATCTTTCAATGTCAAATCGACGGATGCTCACTGGCTACATATTCCTAGAAGAAGGTTGAAAATAAATTCAAAAATCAATAAACTGTCCCATTTCATTTTTGGATAATTTACTTTAAAAGTAAATGGTTGTTTCTTTTTTAATTCACGATTTTTCTCTGTTTTTATTAAATAATCAAAAGTCCCTTGAAAAAGCTCCATTAAAACTTAGTATGCTCGAAAGAGTACTTATTTGTTGTTTGAAGTTTAAAAGTTTAAACTTTTCCAATTTTTGAAAAAAAAAATTAAATAAATATACATGACTGCCTACATGTTTTGTGGCTCTTATTTTTGAGGTTATTTTCACAAATCCAGTGCAATCCGCAGAATTTACATGATATATAGATGGATGGATGGATTCTATATAAAAATTTTGTAAGCAATTATAGCAACTCCAAAAACGCTCAATGGAAATGGAAATTGGTTCCCAATACTATCTTCCTTTCTAATAGTACCATCACACAAGTTTGAGAAAAGATATATTATAATGAAGATTAATCACCGCGATCATCGTTTGCTCATTTTGTTCAACATCTGAAAATTTCTTTATATTCTTCCATCCACCTATGATTTTTCAAATCTTGAATGTTCTTACTGGAAGAACAAGAAATTTAACCGACAAGGCCGTACAAGTTCATAAACATTTACAAAGAATTTTTCAGAAATTTTATCAAATAAAAATAAAATATAAATTTTTTTCATACTTATCAAAACTTATAAGTCTTTTTTAACAGTCGAGCTATTTAGTGAAAATAATAATAAAAAAATGATGAAACTTTAGCTAAAGTTCTAAAGAAGTTAGGTTTTAAAAATATTTCAACTAAATATCCATAAAGCAAGTTCAACTAATTAGCTTCCAAATCAGCATACCAGATAAACAATAAGTTGTTTGATAACAGAGATACGCGTGAAATAAAAGTGCATGTTTTGGAAGACTGAACCCGAACTTTTGGCTGTTACATCATACTACGGGGTGATCCCAAACTTTTGGACGATAACTAAAGTTTGTCAGGCTATTTTATTTGTTTTAAGTACATAGCAATTTTTTTGCACAATATTGACCTACCTACCTACCTAAGGGTCCAGCGCCGATTGACCGGCGCATAGGGCTGAGATAAAAGATCTCCACTGCTGGCGATCCGGAGCCAGCGTCTTCACTTGCTGCCAGCCGAGGTTCTCGTCAACTGTGCGGATTTCAGCGGCTAGACTTCGCCGCCACGAGCTTTTGGGCCTGCCTCTTCTTCGATGCCCATCTGGATTCCAGTCTAGCGCCTCTCTGCAAATCTCGTTTTCACCTCTTCGCAGCGTGTGCCCAATCCATCCCCACTTACGTTCTCGAATCTCGATTTCTAGCGCCTTCTGATGACACCGGCGATGAAGTTCAACGTTTGAGATCCAGTTGCCAGGCCACCAAGCGCGGATGATGTTCCGCAGGCAGCGATTCACAAAAACTTGCAGTTTTCGCGTCGTCACCGCATATGTGCACCAAGTTTCACACCCGTACAGCAATACGGATTTGACGTTTGAGTTGAAGATTCGGATTTTCGTTCGTAGAGAGATCTGGCGTGACCGCCAGATGTTTCGGAGACTCGCAAACGCAAATCGGGCTTTTCTGATCCGGGTTTCGATGTCCTTCTTGGTACCACCATCAGGCGTAATCTGGCTACCAAGATACTGGAAGCACTCCACTGTCTCAACCTGTTGTCCAGCTACCACGAAATTGGAACGATTTTCTGTATTGATTTCCATCGACTTGGTCTTTCCGACATTGATATTGAACAAGTGTGTTTTGATAAGTATGAAAATGGGACTCGAATACCACTCGAATTTTGAAATTTGGTTCCCAACACCCTGCGATGATTGGGTTTGAATTTTAGATGCAGTTTAAGGAAAATGTCCCAACTTTAAGCTAAATTTAAGTCATTTAAACTCGATATTATCACCTTTTTTCTAAAACATACAAAGAAGGTTTTGCTCACGATCTTTTGAGTGAGATCAAAACAATTCCAATATGTCATAAGTCGGCTGAGATATGGCTGATATAAAATATTCATAATTTTGAGGGAGTGATCCCAAACTTTCGGCCGCCAGCGCAAGTTGATAATTTAATAAGCAGCTCTGAAAACACAATGACTCTTGTGTTTTGAAACAGTCTTTAATATTGATTTGAATATTCAAAAACAAAACGGTTAATTTTCTTGAAACTGAATTCTGGATATAAACTTTTATTCACCCTTCTAGTGTATCAATATTACACTATTGGAAGTTTGGGAGCACATTCAAATAAAAAAATGCGGTAGCTTATCTATTGTTTATTTCTGAAGCATATTTCGATGTTTTTTTTCTCTGATTATGAGAAACGTAAAATTGAATTGTTCTAATTGAATTTTGTCTGAATTTCTTTGAGTTGCATCATCCAAAACTATATTTTTTACGGATCGGTTGAGAAACAAGTATAGTACCTATATCGATTACAGTCAGGACTGTCAAATAGACATTCCCAGAACTCTAAAAATCTAGGACCCATTAGAGTTGATCAAAAAGATTAGTTTTTAACAATCTAGATGGAAATATTTCTGTATTGATAAATCAATTTGAAAAACATATTTATACTACTAACCCTTCATCTCATGATTTTTTTTTTTATTTTCTCTCAAAAATTATTTTGAACAGTTGAAAATTATGTGTACATAAAGATAAAAAAAATAAAATAAAATATGATTTTTCACTTTTTCCATGCATTAATTGTTGCAAGTTTGTTACTTTATCAAACAAAGAGTTTGCTCATTATTTATCAAACGCTTTAAAATGCAGCCCGCGGGCCGCATGTGGCTCTCGAGACATATTTGTGCGGCCCGCGATGCTTATTTCAAATTAAATTGATTTCATGATTTTTTCTACGATAGATTATTAATTATCATAAAATAGCAGCCCAATAAAACAAAAAAAACAATGACTTGATATGCACGTCACTTATAGGCAGTTGCATTTGTCCCATAATCATTCTGATTTTTGACTTAATGTAGGTTTTTCACAGATTTCCTTCACTTCTTATTTGGTGATATGGTGAGTGGAAATTTTTAAATTGATCATTTTAGGATAAAATCGATCTGTCATAGCTGATGAACCAATAAACCTTACATAAAAATCAAAAGCTAATTTTCAATCAACCTACTGCCTTTCATTTAATCAAGAACTCAGATATTGCCAAGATATTCTTGTATCAGAGATACAACGCTTTCCAAAAGTTGAATTCTACAATTTATAGAAATTCCAAGAAATAAAATTACAACTTTATCTGACATCATTAGAGAAAGTTATTGAATGTTGAATATTAAAGATTTTAATTCATTCAACTAGTTTGTTGGAGACTGCGAAATGATTTGTCTTAAAGTTTTAAGAAGAAGGTTTTAAAAAAAAAATAACAAAAAGAAATCTTCCATAAATTTTTTCTCGGAAATCAAAATTAGTCCCGGTTTTTGGGAAAGTTGACCATTGAGTCATTGAGAAATTGTATTTTACAGTTTTAGCAAAAAAGTACTCAAATTGAATAACTAATTTTTTAACCTATATTTTATAGTAATCTCGAAAACTAGAGCTGACAAAAAATTAATTGAATATTTGGATTCAGCGCCTCTCAATAAGGCCAAATCAGTTCTGAGATCCCTTGCACCTTAGTATAATTTGAATTTGGTTGTCTTGTGGTAGGTAGCAATATTAGAGTAATTTTACTTCAAAACGAGCTATCCATATAACGAAAATCATTAAATTTTCATAACTCGGCCGTAGAAAGCCTATCCCAGAGGTATCTAAATTTAATTAATCAAATTAATGAAATCTGCAAAAATTTTCTAGAATCAAAAATGTAATCTGTAACATTGACAAATCTGGCCAAAAGTCTATTAAATTATGATTTTTTCATGATTTTCAAGCCTTGCTCAATGAATAAATGCAAAAGATTTTATACGGAACTTCAAATTTAAAAAAAAAAAATCACCGTTATTAGAAAAAAAAAAGATTTTACAACTAAACTTAAATAAATTGTGAAAAAACTGTTTGAAAATGGGCACAGTAAAAAATCGCTCAATGAAACTTTTTAAGTAAAATACCATCGCATCGGTTGGAACAAAAAAGGGGTTTTCGCAGAAAAGGATTCAAACCTTTTTACGAACCACAGAAAGACTTTTAAATCTTTTTGTTGTAAATAAAAGGGAAACAAATGATGTTTCTATTTTGGTAAAAAAAAAGAATATTCGCTAACATTTCAAATCAGTTCAAAAATTTCGATTATTGAAAAATGTTCAAGATTTAGTGATGAACCTTTTTTATTTCGCTTGGTTTAATCAACTCAAATTTGAAAAAAATGTTTATGCAAGCACATGAATTCGTTTTATTTATCCTTTTTCAGTTTTTTGTCAAAAATTTGTCGTTATAAAAAGTTATGTAAAGCTCTGCAAACTATTATTATCTAAATTTTATTTCAATGCGGCCCGCTAAAAGAATTTTAAGTCAAAAGCGGCCCGTTGCTTTAAAAGGTTGCTCACCCCTGGTATAAAGCATGATCATTGATATCCAAATTTTCAAACGACATTAGTGGCTATAACTAAATGTTTGTTGTTTCGGTATAACTTTGATCATTATTGTTTTAGCGTATCTCAACATCTTCAAAATTATTGTTTTGATTTCCATTAGCACAGAAGGCTTAAAACACCAATAACAGTTATTTTTTGTTTAGACTCAATTGAATTTTTTAACGTTTTCTTTTAAAAACAAATGTACTCAAAAGATAGATAATGTTGCTGCATACATTTAGGGGCAAAATGATAAACATTTCTCAATAATTTTTTATCTAAAAAACAAATAAAATTTTACCATCATGCGATTCCCTAGATCCTCCCATTGTCACTATGTTCTTTTTTATTGAAACTTAACCATTTTATAAGGTTTTTAGCCATTTGTACTATACAGATTTTCTCATAGAAAATGTCCGTATTTTTAAATATCCAAAAATTATCATATAATGACCATAAAAAAAACTCTAAAACTATTCCTATACAAAGGAAAAAAGTTAAATTTCATATAAAGCAACCCATTTGCTTCTAAATGCTATCATTTTATCAGGAGATGAGTTTGTTTGTGAGTCTTCGAAAAAACAGATATTTTAAAAACATTTAAACTACATTTTAAGTAATATAAAAAAATCTCGAACTACGAACCAAATTTAGCCTATTTAAAACTTAATTTAATAGCTTTCAAACGTAGAAAACTACTCGGTGATCAAAGTACTCCCAGTTTAGGTATCTGCAAAAAATATTTTATGACTTATATTTTTCATTTTCGATTTTAACAATTAATTAAAATGATTGTTGAATTCTGAAGTTGAAAACACATCTGAAGAAAACTCCTTTTAAGGCGAGGTATGGTTTTTGACAATCTAGATTTACATTTAAACAACTCAGTTATTTGGAGTTGCGATTAAAAATTTCTCTTGAAAATTCATTACGATTCAACGTCGTATTTGCCGTAAAATGAAATACCTTTGGCCCAGACTATTGACCCTCGAGTAAGGTTGCTAGATTGCCCGGTTTTATTCGGGTTTGCTCGGATATTATATACAAAATAGAAAAAAAAAAAAAAAAAAATTACTGAAGTCCGGTCCGGCCCGGTTGCCAACAAATATTTTTTTTTAAGTAAAAAGTTTTACTTATGCGTCCAAAACGATTTTTTTTTGCGCAAATTTCATAAAAATAATCATGAAATATTTTTGAAAGACTTAGGACGATTTTAAAATTGCTGATAAATTATGATGAAAAAAAATGTTTTCCAGTTCTGTTTTTCTTGATTTTTGTTTAGTAATTCCTGGGATTTACCTGAAATTGACTGTTATTGCCCGGATTTCTGGTCAACATTTTCAAACGACATGCCCGGATTTGGCCAGGTTTTTAGATATAATAGCCCGGATCCGTGCTGAAAAATTCTAGCAACCTTACCGTAGAGCGATATGGGAATAAATACAGCAAATTTTCGGACATTTTTTTTAAACACATATTTCTAACCTTAATCCGCTTTTGAGTGTCAATGTGACACTATTGGGAGTTTTACGGCTTGTAACTTTATTAGGGTGCATCCAAATATAACAACTTCTACGGGAACCCCTAAATGAATTCTTGAAATCTTTAATCTTGTATCATTACTTTTTTATGGACGCACCCTGAAAGCCCAGGAAAAAAAACTCCCTAATCAGACCTTAAGTGTCAATTTGACACTTCTCGCATAAAACCACTATATCTATCTTGTCTCTCAACTGATTTCAAAAACTTATAGTTTTGGAAACCTGGTAATGTAGTTCAAGTACGTTTCTCAGACATTATTCCCCAATAACACTTCAGTTTTCCGTTACTCAAAGTCTAAGAAAAAATCCGAAAAAACATGCCTCGGAAAAATGACTGAAGATCAGCTGCGGAATGCTCAAAAAATTTCACTTAATATCCAAAAAAAAACTGAAGTTAGAATCTATACGCTGCAAATAAGAATTTTTTAAAAAATGTAAAAAAGTTGTAAAAAAAACCTACATTCAAACATTCAATGAACTGTCCAAATTGTGTAAGCCTCACCAGATGAGTTTTTAAAGAAAAAAATAATTGAAAAGTTGACGTAATTTGGTACATTTTTACATTTGTAGATTGTCAAAATACGAGACGCAGAATATTTGACGAATTTTCTAAGGTAGCTGTTTTTCGAACTTGTTGTCAATTTGTACTGATTTTCTTGCACTAAATTACAACTTTGCACATAATTTTGAGTGTATTAAGTGAAGATTTCCGCAATGAACTTACCAGAAAGCCAACTTCGGACCGATTCTAGTTGTGTAATCAAATAAGCGCTGTGATACTTTACAAAAATATGATAAATATAAAACTGAAAGTCAATCCAGAAAATTTAAGAGGACGCTTGCGTTTTTGTCTGTTTTGGCTAACCCGTTGATATCGAAATTAGCAAAAATTAGGTAAGTTTATTGACGGTTTATTGATTGAAAAGTTACGGTTTATTCTTATAAGCAATGTATAGCTTCAAACTCCAGCTTTTTTGGGCCCGCAGTGAATTTCTTTTTGAGCATCCCATAGCTGATTTACAGTCAGTTTTTTGAAGCATGTTCGGATTTATTTTCTTAGACTTTCAATAACTATAATAACGGAAAACTTAAGTGTTGTTGGTGAAAAATGTCTAAAAATTATATTTGAGTACATTACGAGGTTTTCAAAGCTATAAGTTTATAAAAAATCGGTTGCGAAACAAGAGAAATATATTTGTTTAAGTCAGGAGTGTCAATTTGACACTCCAGGGACTGTAACGGGTAAAAATTTCAAGGACTATTCGGCCTAATACGAAGAAAAATTATTCGATGAGCCTAATCTATGTCCGTGAGTTCAAGCCCAAGAGTAACATCGAACAAAGTTGTACCGGAATTTTTATTTCAATAACTGTCCACCAACTGCAGCGTCGATATAAAGTCGCGAATGACATAAAGAATTGAATACCACTATGGTCGCAACAAAAACAAATATAAATGAGCCTAATTTTCGTTAAATTTAAAACATGGTTTAAGTTCGGCCCGAATATTCAGCGGTCACAACTGCCCATCGAATTCGTTTATGAAGGTTAATATTGATCAACAAAATATTAAATTGAATTAATAATAATCATTTGACGTTCAAATGTAGAAAACAATGTTATGAAATAACTCTCCAAGGACTTCTGTCGGATGAAATGTTCTCATTTGCAATCTTAAACGACCAATATTAATGATGCCAGCTCTATAAAACCTCATTACCAGTTGACAGAACTTTCATACAAGCAATTCCTTTATTCCCTCGGTATTATGTAACACAATTACCAGCCATATCTGTAACACTTTTACTTTTCTTTAAAGTCGGCGGCCCTCAGGCCTCAAACAACAACAAGAAGGCGATGTCATCGCCAAATTTAACTGAACTCTAGAGGTCTCCATTTTGCGAAATTGCATATGAGCTTCTCTTCTCCGGGGGTTGTTGGTTTGGCGCGTAGGGTGCATTGACACACATTTTTGTATGGCCCCAACTACCTTCAGGTGCGACGTACTTGGCGTTTTGGCCGAATCTTAAAGGACGACGATCAGTCTCAAGTTGGCACCGGTTCTTGGTCGCGGCCAGACACCCATTCGGTTGACAGTTGACGGAAACCAAACCGGTGCAGCGCTGTCAGAGGGGAGAACACTGAGTGGTTAATTCCGAAAAAAAATCACAACAATCCAGCTAGAAGTGGTTATTGTGAAGCGGCAGAAGGAGAAAAAAAACTGCCGAGATCGAGCAAAACATGCGCCATAAAAGCCGGTCGCCATACTCGCTCCGAGATGTAATGTAATAGGCGAAAGATTTCAATGCCAACGATCGGCTCTTGTGACGAGATTTTTTTTCTTGCTCTCTTCAAAGTTTGCCTACCCCCGAGGGGGTTGGTCAGAAACAAAATAACCATTTTGCAACAATTTGCCGGATGCACGGAGAAAAAAAACCATTAATTTGTTTTCTGATTAGTTTCCCATCGATGGACCCCAAGTGTCGTCATATCGATATGAAAAATTGGGTCTCTCGAATATTCCGTTAAAAGATAACGAATATATTTTTCTCAGTGTCTAAGATCGGATGCTGACAATGAATGTGGTCCACGAAAAGTGTCACACCAGAATGGGCTTGAGTCAGCGGTCGAGAAGAAGTTGTCGAAAGTAGATTGAGGTATGTTGGATTCTTTCGCGCCAAAACAAGCTAACCGGTGCGGGGCAGCCCCATTGAACAACCTTACAAGAGCTTTTGGAGGAGATTCATTGACTTTTTGGGCTACGTGACGAGCGTATCAATCCGTACAAGTAGGTATGTCAGCTGTACGGCTCTTATTAAGAGGGGAATGAATTTAACGGTACCGGGCAGTCTTATCGGTGCCCGACGACTCGATCCGATCAGTAAGATGTGGGTGAAGACCGTTGGTCTAATCTGCCGGGCAAGATCAGAGGTTGGCCAAAAGGTGACATTCAGGTTGGAGACACGTGGAATGAATCGGATTCAAGAATGTGTACAAAACCGGTACACAAACACAATGCAGAACTTGGCTTAACGAAGTCAACAATCGTCAAGTTGTTTTTTTTTGACACCAATACCAAAACGTTGGTGAGGTGCCACAAATAAAAAAAAAGTTAAGTTGATTGTTCGTTCGATCTTTCTAGTTGAAAAAAATTTCGATCATTAATTTAACTTTGTTCAGCAGATAGTTGCAATAAAAAGTTTGGTTCATAAAGTATCCGAATTCTCAACAACCGTGTTTCCACTTTTATTGGATCAAAAAAATATTTCTGCAATATGAAAACTCTACCAATTATCATCGATTTAATTTTTTATGGAAGTGGTAATAAGTTGAAAATCACCATTTAAGGACCAAAGTAGTGAAAAACATGAAAAAAATGGCAAAAATTACAAAAATGAATGACATTACATAACTTACAAAAACAAAAAAAAAATATCAAAAATGACACAAATGACAAAAATGACAAAAATGACAAAAATGACAAAAATGACAAAAATGACAAAAAATGACAAAAATGACAAAAATGACAAAAATGACAAAAATGACAAAAATGACAAAAATGACAAAAATGACAAAAATGACAAAAATGACAAAAATGACAAAAATGACAAAAATGACAAAAATGACAAAAATGACAAAAATGACAAAAATGACAAAAATGACAAAAATGACAAAAATGACAAAAATGACAAAAATGACAAAAATGACAAAAATGACAAAAATGACAAAAATGACAAAAATGACAAAAATGACAAAAATGACAAAAATGACAAAAATGACAAAAATGACAAAAATGACAAAAATGACAAAAATGACAAAAATGACAAAAATGACAAAAATGACAAAAATGACAAAAATGACAAAAATGACAAAAATGACAAAAATGACAAAAATGACAAAAATGACAAAAATGACAAAAATGACAAAAATGACAAAAATGACAAAAATGACAAAAATGACAAAAATGACAAAAATGACAAAAATGACAAAAATGACAAAAATGACAAAAATGACAAAAATGACAAAAATGACAAAAATGACAAAAATGACAAAAATGACAAAAATGACAAAAATGACAAAAATGACAAAAATGACAAAAATGACAAAAATGACAAAAATGACAAAAATGACAAAAATGACAAAAATGACAAAAATGACAAAAATGACAAAAATGACAAAAATGACAAAAATGACAAAAATGACAAAAATGACAAAAATGACAAAAATGACAAAAATGACAAAAATGACAAAAATGACAAAAATGACAAAAATGACAAAAATGACAAAAATGACAAAAATGACAAAAATGACAAAAATGACAAAAATGACACAAATGACAAAAATGACAAAAATGACAAAAATGACAAAAATGACAAAAATGACAAAAATGACAAAAATGACAAAAATGACAAAAATGACAAAAATGACAAAAATGACAAAAATGACAAAAATGACAAAAATGACAAAAATGACAAAAATGACAAAAATGACAAAAATGACAAAAATGACAAAAATGACAAAAATGACAAAAATGACAAAAATGACAAAAATGACAAAAATGACAAAAATGACAAAAATGACAAAAATGACAAAAATGACAAAAATGACAAAAATGACAAAAATGACAAAAATGACAAAAATGACAAAAATGACAAAAGTGACAAAAATGACA